>NC_084998.1:6701206-6938706 GCF_963854185.1 Sardina pilchardus
AGGGCATCCCCGGCGTGGCCGTCGCCCCCGTCCCCGGTCGGCTGCCGCGAGAGTTTGGAGGGCCGGGTGAAGATGCCCTGCATGGCCTGGCACTCGAAGTAGCGCACGCCACCCACCGAGCCGTCGTTCTTGCCCACCAGGTCGTTCAGGACCACGCCGGCCCACTGGCCCGGCGCAAACTGCGTCTCGCCGAGGTACGCGACGACTCCGGGCTTGACGCCGTTGACCCACACCCGTTCGCCGACCACAAAGTCCCCCAAGACGTCATCGCCGACCTCGGAGGCTTTGGAGCTGGACTTGTCTGAGGCGTTGCTGGCCGTCGGTGTGGTGGGCTTGTGGGGAGGGTCTGCAGAGAGAGGGGCAAGTGTCAACTGTGTGTGTGTGTGTGTGTGTGTGTCGGTGTGGTGGGCTTGTGGGGAGGGTCTGCAGAGAGAGGGACAAGTGTCAGCCAAGCGGCCCAACTTCAGCACAAACGGCACGCTGATGATGTGGAACAGACATCTAATGAGAATATTCAGAACTGGTAACAAACTTACATTTGAGGACTAAAATGAGGTTCACCTAGTTTCTCATTTAGTGCTGTTCTACATTAAAGACCTACCACCACCACCCACACTTATCTACAAAGAGTCAAGGAAGGACATAGAGAACGAGAGAAGAGGGCATAATATAACAACAAAATTTGACAACAAAAAAAAATCAAAGAACTAAAACTACTTTCCAACTTCCAACCTTATAACACAAATGTGTAGATGTGTGTTAACAATTCCAACAATTCAAATCCTGTATCAAAACTAGACAAGTGGCCCCAATGCTGACACCTGCAAAAAAATCCTCAAAACCTCAATTATATAGGAGTTCATACCCTAGTCATGTTCATTCCATAACAGACCAATTTGAAGTGAAACATTGACTGCACAGCTTAATACTTTGTGTATGACACACTATTTATCAGTGATTTTTTTCCCCCGGCAAAACTGCGAGAGCAACACAGCTGAATTAGCATGTGGTCTGCTGCCCTCACAGCTCAGTGTGTGTGTTGACGTGGTTGGTGCCAGGGTTGGCCAGGACTGGGGGAGGGGGAGTAAGGACAGCTTTTGTGCCCCAATTGCTCCCATATGTTCTGTGACCGATAGACAGCATTGTAGATGCAAACCAAAACACAGACAAAAGAAGCCAGGCTCTGCTCATCTTGGTGGCTGCGCCTCTATCAAAACACGTGGAGCTTGTTAACCTTCCAAGAGCTGTGCTCACAAGCAGGGCCAACAACACTTCAGGTAGAGATGGTCTAATGTAGGTCATTATTGCAAGGGTACAGATGGATAATATAAAGTGGTTGAGGCATATGACGGGGACACTGTGCTCAAAATGATGAGATCATTAAAAGGACAGGAGATTTCAAGCTCTGACCGACACATTTCATAAATTCAGACAACTCATCATGATCTTGCAGAGAGCTGTAATTTACGTATCCTATACATTAAAATAACGTAAAATAATGCCTTCCTTTTCTAATCTGCCACACCCAATCAAAGGACAACCAGAATGCTACAGTATGTATGTTTACAATGAAGTGTGTAGCATGTTTGCATTCCCGCAACTCGCGTGTGACCTGGGGTCAGTCTGGCTCGCGGCCACGTCACTGAGCCACTACAAGAGAAGCCCCATTCGAGATGTCCCGGCCCAGTGACGAGCGAAAACCGAAGGCCCTGCCGTGTTGCTTGCCCAAGTGGCCGCGTTGCCAGGGCAACAGCAGATCTGGGTAAAGGGAGCGAGTGAGCGAGGGAGAGAGAGAGAGGGAGGCAGGAGGAAGGAGAAGAACACAGGCCTCACTTCACAATTGTGCCCCGTCGCCACCTCCCACCCATCAGAATTCCACTATTCACCAGCACCAGCACAATGACCCACCCCAGCACAGCTCTTAATGCCGCCTCCCCTCTGCAAAAGGACACTCACTCCCTCACACAAACACACATTACACTTCCTTTCTACCCTCTCTCTGTCTCTTCTTTTTTTTCCTTGCAGTGTTCCTCTATGACCTGGAGTCTTTTTTCTCTGTTACAATATGTCAAAACAATGCAACTTTGGTAAGTGGTTACATTCAGCAGTAGTTCACTAACTTCCAAATAAGGCACATTAGATAGTAGCCTAGTTATTACTTAATAATCTCAATGGAATAGTGGCGTCATGTATTCACACAGTGTCCATCTCCACTGCATTACAGTGCACAGATCTATTTTGGTTCAAAAGAACACTTGGTTAGGCCAGACATTCAAATTCTGAAGTCTGAGTTAAATTCTGAATTCCAATGTATACTAACCAACCACATACTTATATCAAATACTCAGCCGCCCACAAACCAGATCCATTCTGTAGATTGTGGACCTATGTTATTTTAATCAACAACCAGGGTTGCGCTCATTTAACTGGCTGCATAACGCTGCATTCTTGCACTGCTTGATTTTCACTTACCGTGACTTCACTTCCTGAGTTCCCTTTTTTTTCCCTCTCAGTGCATTCCACAGACAGCTTGAACCATAACACCCTTCTGGTTGACACACAAACTAATGCAAATAACAAACTACAGTCTGACTCTAGCTGCTGCGGGCCGTGAGCAGAGCACCGCAGGCCCAGTGGAGATTACCCCGTCCGGTCGTAGTTTATAAAACACGTGTCTGTGTCCTGGGGTCAGAAATCTAAGACTAAGGCATTAAATGAGCTGCTGTGCACTTTATACACTCTGCCTGCTAAGTCCATACACATTGGAATGGGAATTGCTTAATTGCTGCTTTTAGGGTGCTTTTTATTGCTTGGAAGGGTAGATTAGGCTAACTAAAAACTTAATGATGCATGGTGTATGAGCTGGAATACATGCCCACATGAAGGTTTGCCTAAAATAACTGGCGACATGGCTTTTCCTGAGGGGCACTCAGAAATCACAGTAATGTGATAATCCTCAAAGTCCTCTGGTCTACTCTACATGAAACATTGTTTTTTTTTTTTTATCTATATTTTTGTGGAATTAGGATTCCTAATCTCTTGATGTGTCCAAATATACAAGTAGAACAACAGGCACGGAACCAACTGTCTCACTCTTAATACTTTCACGTGTATGTTGTTGTTCTTGCACAGCAGGCACATTTGAAGCCTTCCATGCAATGGAAACGACATGCAAGAGGACCACTGCTGGATTAGCTGAATCATGGTTAACTTATGTTGGAAAAACACTCCTTCCTAGGCCCTTTAGGCGCCTGTGGGGAAAGCAGACTTACTGTCTTTTTGTGCAGCAGGACCGGAAGAGGACCCAGCAGTGGTTCGTCCCACAGGGCTGGAGTGCTTTGGACCCCTGCCAGGAATCTTCAGTCCACTTGACTTCAACATGTTCATGGTGCTCAGCTGATAGGCAGCAAATTCCCAAAAACCAAAGGCTTGTGCTGAGGCACTAGATGTGGTTGTAGTGATGGAGTATCCCCATGGTACCTGCAGGACTGAGAAGGTGTGTTTCATTAAGCAAGTTCAGTTGATACAGAATGGTATTAAAACTAGGTTATTTAAGATACACAAACAAAACCCTCTTCTTCACTATATTGATGATGGAAGGCCGCTGATTGTGGACTTGAATAAGCTAATCTTATGCATACATATATTTTTTAAAATACTTGAACACCCACTAAATTATTTAATTCACCTGGGTTTGTATTAATGTATAAGATTAGGCCTGGGAATGACCAGAAGCACTGGACTTCAAAAAGCTCATTGCACAACACAGAGACACTAAAACCCCCACTAGAGGATAACACCAGCAGTACCTAATTGTGGTGAAGCATCAGGAGACAAAACAAACAAGAGTAGCTAACGGATGGGAATAAATGACTCATATAACTGACTCACGCCCATAAGATCATACCCTACACTACAGTTGGATGAAAGAGTGAAAGCTTTCTTCTGGTGGACTTAGGAATATAGGCTATATTTTCTCAAGCTTTCATTTAAAGCGTCTTTAGGACGTGGCCGTCTGTCATCTTTATAGCCCTAAACAAAACACGAGCCTAAGCTGATGTTGGAATTATTGTTCAAGTGTTTAATGTGAATGCCATAGATGCAATTCTATATTATGCCGTGAAACTTGTTACAGTTTTCATTAAGGTTGAGGATGTCCCTGTTGTGTTACGCCGTCTGGCGAACGTTACTTGCTTAGAGACCTCAAAACGACCCTTTCAACAAACCAAGACTCAGATTTGATCAAATATGACTAAATTAATTTAACAAAAATCAGTATGATGTCTCTACACGATACAGTTGCATACAGAAGTAAACCTTTCTACATTGCAAATCTTGTTCTATTGTTTTAGCTATGTACTGCAGCGTGGTCTGCGTTTTTGCTTGGCCCTGACAGATGTCTCAAATAGCCTGCGATGAAGATACAACAAAAGCATTCTTACCTTACAAAGTCCACCTTCGATAATGCACAAGGTAGTCGCCGACTAACTTTAATCTTCCAAAATGAAATAGTCCCCCGAATCCCCGGACTTCAGATAGATGTGGTCTGCCACTCCCTACATTCACACACAGGGATGCGAAAAATATGGATGCTGAGCTGAGCTAGAACTGAGAGGGGGAGTGGAGCAGGATGCGAGCCGCAGTAGAAAGGCGACGGAGATGCCGGGTCATTTTAGGAACGCGGTCTAGATAAATGTCGTCTAGGGGTCTGGTCTAGATGCGATTGTACTAAACTGATGTCTACCATCCCTATGGCCACGTCCTCTGTTTTCTTGGGGTGTGCTGATTTCCGTTAAAGCATTTCGGCAGTGTAGGACCGTGTTACCTTGGATTTAGAGCGCTTTCACTACCGCTAGCATGTGGTTTACTGAATAGAGGGGGAGGAGGTACCCTATTTTTTGCCTAAAGCGCAGCGATACTCGGCCCCTTTCCCAGGGCTCAGCATATCCAGACAAAAGACAGCGAGAGCAACGAGGACTGTGCGGGGGAGCGGCAGAGGAAATCACTGGCAACTTTCCGACGCTTTGGGGGAAGACTTCCTGTATAGGCCTAGTTGCCTTGAAATATCTAGGCTATCTGTGCATATTCCTATTCTAAGCAGTTTTAGTTGAATTTTTGATGTATAAAGAACGTTAGACTGCCAATTAAAAAAACGGCACGCTGCTCTATGGTGGATTTTGGATAGGTCTAGCCTATGTTCGGTTTTGATTTAAAACATTTTTTGATATAGATTCCAGTGAAACCATTAGCCTATTTTGTCAAAGAAATTGAGTTATAGGCCTATCCTAGTGATGATGTCTAGAATAGACCATTATTATTATTATTATTTACCAAAGGAGAAAGTGTATGGATGAATGATATAATGCTATGGATGATATATTCCCATGCAAAAACTATCAGTACTCTGGGTAGACTCTGTAGACTAGGCCTACTTTCAACTGTTCCTGAGTCCACTGAGGGGGTGTTCAGATGTTTTTAAAGATTTGAGGTGTTTAGTTTTAGGGAATAATAGGCTATATTCTAGTGGCAAATTATGGCAGGAGCCTTATGGCCACTATGAAGCACAAAGGCTGTTCATGTTTGTTGGTTAACATGGACATGAGAACGAGTAAGGTTTGCCAGGCTGTAAAAGGATGCAGAAAAGGTTATGCAGATAACCCAACTGCCTGTAATCATGGCTGTCAGTGACTGAGAACAAGTGCCTCAGATATCCCTATTCTGATGCAGCTGCAAAAACATTAGCCTACCGTAATCTGAAAGATCTGAAAGTTAATGTCTCAAAGTTAGGCTAAATGTGTGTGTGTGTTTATGAGAAAGAGAGAGAGAGAGAGAGAGAGAGAGAGAGACAGAGACAGGCGGAGAGAGCAAGAGAGAATATGTGTGCATGACTGTGAAGAAAATGTACCATTATAAATGACAACGACACTATAATGTGACATTAGAATGTAATAGGCTACATAAATGGTACAGGATTAGATACCACTATGCTGTTCTGTAAAAAAAAGTTTGTTATTAGACAGACAATTTGCCCTCTAGAATGTGAACAAACAGATCTGGACAGAAACTTGGAAAGGCCTTTGGGAAAGTGTGGACTTCTCATATTTCAGGGAGCGTTTAAAACTAAACAGGAAACTGGAATCTTCCCAGGCGCTAAACAGGCCGAAAGACATTTGACTATAAATTCAACCAATCCTCTTCTCAGTGTTATCTAGGCTACACTATCAACACATTTTTCATATTTTGTGCTATAAGAATCCATTGTACCACTGGTATGGCGTTAATTTCATAACGATTTACAGTGCTTGGTCATTTGATACCCCATGATTACATTTATGCGTTAAATCAAATTATCTAAAAAATGCTGACCCTATTCACGGAGTGTGTGTTCCATTTTCACTGTATGAGCCATTGTATAGTGTAGTGTTAACTTCACATTCTGATCCCCCAACTCTAAATAGTAGAAATCTATTAAGAAAATAAAAGGCCTAAGCCAAAGTATGCAAGGGATTCAGTGATGAGACAAAAAACAAGGGCAGTGGGCATGACCATGTGTGATAAACTGTGGGTGGTCTCAGTTTACTTAGAGTGGAATTCAATCCTACTAATCTGTTTAATCAGTCCAAACTTCTTTTCCCCATTCCCAATTTTACAATGCAAGAGTAAGCTACAGCGACATCTAGTGGCAGGATGACGAAAAGCTCACCACATAAATGGACCAAACTACTTTTTTTTATTGTTTTCAGTATTATACAGCCATGTGACAAATCAATGATAGAAAAATGCTTACACGGTTCACTATTAAGAAGTCCACAATACAAATCTTTTTACATATGATATTTGGACATAGAAAAGAACAGAAATCAGACGTGATACAGAGAATGACAAAGACAATGGGTTGAGTACATCTTTAAAAATGTTTAAAGGTCTCTGGTCAGTCCAAGCATCATCAACATGTTGTTGGCATCATCAGTACTATGATAATACTTAAGCTGCGGACATTATCTACACAGAATAACACAACAAAATGACTGTTATCCATTGCTTCCACAATCTGTAAACATCAGTGTTTAATGGCAAACATGTTGTATAACAAAGAATCAAATGCTTACTCGGTCAATGCTTTTAGCACAATAAATATAAAAATAACAAACAATACAATTAAATCGAATTGAAATACAAAAACTAAACACAACATAAGACATCCACAAAATTACGTGAGACACACATTTATACACAAGTAAAAATGATAACATCTACATCTTCCATAGAAAGAATTAGCCTCGTGTGACAATGGAATAAAAATGCACATAAGAGCTGCCATCTGTTAACATAACTATAAAAATAAACTTTTCTCTAGTTGGCAATTTGAACCGGTGACTGCACTGGATATTATTAATGTGCTCTACACCTTAGTCGTTATACTTGAACAAAACATCACCCTTCGTAAATACTGCTTAATGCGCCAAATACCAACAATGCTGCTTCTATTAAAGGGATCCTGCATATAGTATTTCAAACACTCTTTTGGTGATTACATGGAGATGATGAATGAAGCGTAACATTATTAGCATCAGATTAAAACTGACAAAAACTTACTCTGCCTGCAACCAAACCACAATACCATCATGTCTAAATGCCCCTTCAAAATGAAGCTACAGTACATGCCCCTTTTAGAAGTATTGTGAAGATTAGGGGGAGATCTGCCCTGTGTGTAAATGCATTCTCTGCAGCGTAGGATCTTTCTTATGTCTGTAACTCTAAAAGGAAATTATTCTTATTCTTTGAGCGTTCCTCCTCTTCCACAGCCAAATGTGAATTATGTAGGTCCTGGAGAGCACTGAAGAATCGCATCACTCCATCTGTTTTCTTCTGGCCTGAAACAGAGAGCAAGATGTTCATGTCCACCGACAACCCTCTTTGCAACAAAGTCTAAAATACAGCTCTGGGGAAAATGAAGAGACCACTGCACTTTTTTCTGATGTCATCCTACGTTGCTGAGTGACATTTGAATGAGTTGACAGTCATGTTCAAATTGGCAGTGGTCTCTTCATTTTTAATAAAACCGTCAACTCGAATGTTGCTCAGCAACCGGTTGCAAATGTATAGTTGTTCACATAGCCAGTCACATGGGATGTCCATGACATGCATTGTGGAAGATTTCTATAGTTTACCTTTTTCAGGTTGCTCTTCTTCATTTTCATGTAACTTTTTTAGTTCTAAATATTTTTCCCTGAGAGACAAAAACAAAAGGCAGATACAGTGCAACATTAATTACAATCCTTTCCACATATGACTCTAAAATGATTGATAAAATGTCCGTGAGGACAAAACTCCTGCCTTACTTCATGACTTGTTGAACCCCATGCAGATGCCTGTAGATGAGCTGAGACTCCAAATCAGGATCCAAAGGGTCGTACCATTCTTGTAGTGTGACTCCGTGTTTTGTTTTGTCACAACCTGTGTCTGTAAAGACATTTATATTTCATTTATATATCAGTCATTATATCTTTACTCATAACCCTCACAAACCTGCCTTCTAATACATATACTATCTCTCGCTCTCTCTCTCTCTCTCTCTCTAATCTCTCTCTCTCTCTCTCTCTCTATGTAGCCTGGTAACCAAAACTCATTTGTGAAGTGAATAGAGTCTGGTCACTCATGATTGGAATTCCTTTCCAATACTTGCATCACGACGAGACCTAACTTTGAAATCATTGGTCCAGCCTCACCAAACACATTATTCAGGAATTCATAACGTTACTTCCTACTTTGCCTACACTTTCAAAACTAACCCCAAACAGCATTGGCAGTCAGGAGACAATGTATGTGAGCCTACTTTTGCTGTAAATAAATGTACACATTTTTCCGACTGTAATTTTTTATATTTGCCGGTGTTGCTACTACCGTTTACTAAAGCTACTTTCGATTTCAAAACTATAGCGTGATCCCCTCTCGTTGCTGATTGGGCAGGTCATATGCCCACCAATAGAACTGTTAGTGAACTATGGTGTTCCAGACTAGTATCTCCCTGAAAGGAGATCTAAGTAGGTGTGGTCAGGCTAGTGTGTGTGTGTGTGTGTGTGTGTGTGTGTGTGTGTGTGTGTGTGTGTGTGTATGTGTGTGCAGGAGTGTGAGAAAGAGAGAGGGGGTGAACTGAGAAGGACAAATCAATAATTCTAAGAAAGCAGCATCAGCATTGTAGGCTATCATCTGACTTGTAGTACCAGCTTTGTCCTTTTGGTGGCAGCAGCTCCATCTGTCTGCCTTGTAGACCCCAGGGTGGTAAGAGCTCATCGTGTCCGTGTTGTGACTGCAGGCTTTCCTCAAGGCAGAGTGCCAGTGATTCAGTTCATTCACACTCTAGAGGGAGAGAGAGAGAGAGAGAGAGAGAGAGAGAGACACACACAGAGAGAGAGAGAGAGAGAGAGGTTTACAACAGGGCCTATAACAGCATCATAGCAATATCCTTGCTTCTTAATTGGTGAAGGTGTATCTCACCTTGCAGTCCAAGTAGAGAGTCTCCAGCTGGCCAGTGTCATCGGAGGAGATGATCTGCATGACATTGGCACTTCCGAAGCTCTTCTCCTCCACCTTCTCCACAGCTTTGATCTTGGGCAACGAGATGAAGGAGCTCTTCTGCACAGGAGAGAAGAGAAGGGGGTCTTCAGTGACAAATTAGCCTTGAACGTTTGTGTAATATGATAATATTGTTGCAGCATTGCCTTATAAATATCTTAGTGCTGACCCACATACATATATGAACATAATTATGAGACGTTTTTGGACATTTTGGGAACAGATTATCCAGTATAATTACATCAATATGAATGGAGATGCATTTTAATATTTTATGTGCATGATCAAATTGTATATTTTGTACAGAAAGTTCACAAACGGTTGAGTTTTGGTGCATCTCGGCAACCGTGCGTGCGCTCACCTTGGAGTGCTGGGTCCTTGCGTAGGACAGGGTGTCTCTGCTGAGCGTCACAAAGTACTTCTTGAAGGGCGACGTCATGGGCATGCACTTGTCCTTGGTCCGGTGCAGCAGCAGGTAGCCCTCTTTCTCCATGGTGCCGCACTGGAGACTCATCCGCTCCTGGAGGTCTGAAAGGTCTGAACACGCCCAGACTTTGAATGAGAGGTGCAAACGCACACCAAAATCGAGGTGCAGGCAACTGATATAAACTTATGGAGAGAGAGAGATGCCGCACACTCCGAGTTTCAACAGACTATTTATTATAAAAGCGGTAACGTTTCGGCCTACGGCCTTCTTCAGATCGCATGAAACGCCCAGACAACAGCTGTATCACCACCAGCTGTGAGCAGAGTTGATTTTTCCCACCTCTTCCCGAGCGGGCAGAGAAACAATCCCTGGCTGCCGAGTTTGACGATAAGGTCGTGGAGCTAAATGTTAAATATTTACTGAGTGCAGGAGGTGTGACACAGACACGTACGTACATACGCAGGAAGTGGGTTCTGAGGTTGTGACGGAGACGGAGCCCAATCCCAGGCGAGCCAATCAGAGGCCTTGATTTGATACATCATAAAGCCGTACCGGCACGGAGCCTGTGACTCACCCTCGGCATCATCGCAGCTGACCAGCCTGGTGATGAAGTCCTTCAGCTGGGCAATGCCGTGCTGGATGGTGGGCTGCAGGGGGTTCATCCACGGCTCTTTGGAGCAGCAGGCCAGAGTGTCCAGGTTCGCAATCATCTGAATGGCCTGTGCAGCCGGGAAATGAGAGGGAAAAAGAGAAGTACAGTAGGGCTTTTTTTTCTGTGGGAACAGTTCTGAGAGCTTGTCTGATTTCAGAAGGTACATTTCAGAGGAAGAGAAAGTATGTACCACTACTACAAGCTACAAGTTCACTACTGTCACTACTACTACCACTACTACTACCACTACCACTACTATCACTACTACTACTACTACTAATTCAACTATAGAAACTCTGTACTACTACTACTAACATACTACAGTACAAGCCACTTATGATCAAACCTAACCATCTGAATGGCCTGTGCGGCAGGGAGATGAAAAAAGAGGTGTTTTTTTGTCTGTGGAAGCAGTTCTGAGAGCTTGTCTGATTTGAGAAGGCACATTTAAGAGAAAGAGAAACTAGAGTACTACTGCTGCTAAAACTGTGTTCTACAAACTACTACAAATAAAAATAGTAAGAGTCAAAATAAAACTGTGCGGTAAATGAACTGTGGTGATAGAAGAGTGAGCGTAGCGTAGGAGCGAGCGGCGGCTACCTTGGCCAGGAGGAGGAGGGTGCGGCTGGTGCGCGCGTCGGCGTGCTTGTCCCGGAGGTGGAAGAGCCTCGGCGACATGATGGCCGGCGAGATGAAGCGCAGACACAGGAAGCTCGTCACAGCGATGAACTTCACCTTCTGCAAACGCACACACACACACACACACACACACACACACCGAGAACTCAGAGCAGGAAGTTCACGAGTGAGTGTCTAAGGATGTTAGTGTTAACATGACACTCTTTATGGTGGCACGACGATGACACTGTGGATTTACACAAGACCTTCGTTTTACTATGACAGTACTATATCATATGATGCTATATATTATATTATTAAAGTGATACATTACAGTTGTATAGGGCCATAACTAGGCATTATAATATAGAGCATTATATTCTATTACTTCAGGTAAACAGCTCCTCACCCTGTACTCTGGGTCTGGGAAGCGAGCTTGCACGCGCTGGTAGAGTTGCCTGAAGACCTGGCAAAGGACCAGGGGACAGTACATGGCTGACTGCAAGATGGCGTTCAGGAGCTCCGAGAGGTAGGACTGCAGGTGTGTGGTGCTCTGCTGGATAATATCAGCCTCAGTCTGCGTTCGGTGAAGCCCTGTGCACCTGTAAAATGTATACATGTAGATGCAAAAAACAGACATAGACAGACACACACACACACACACACACAGAGAGAGACACACACACACACCCATTAGTCAAGTTTCTTTTCAGAGATATATCCTACGCCATAACTACAAGAATCTTTAAGAAGTTGGATTTTAGTCCCACATTTAATCCCAATGCATTAAGCAGCAGGTCAGTGTTCTCAATCTATACAGAAACCCTCCATAATCTACAGTCAATCTATACCCTCCATAATCTACAGTCAATCTATACAGTAACCCTCCATAATCTACAGCGTTCTCATTCTATACAGTAACCTTCCATAATCTACAGTCATTCATGGTTTAATGGAGCGGATAACTGCCCTGCTTAGAATCGTAAGACACATTAGCAGGTTCTTAATGGAACTGAATGAGGTTCAATGACACATCCAAATGCCCTGCTCCCAAAACAATACTTCTCATTAAAAATACACACTCCAACTGAAAGTATATGCCTGTTATTTTGGCACCGTTTGGAGGGAGCTTGAGGCTGCAAACAATACCACGGAGCTGCTGCCAAAGACTGACAAGTTTCTCAATAACAAAGCTTTCAGTGCCGGCTATCTGCCCTAGAAAGATGAAAACCACCAAATTCCTCCTCTAATGTTTTCACTGTTCAGCACTAGAACTTTGCAAACTTTTGACAGAAACCTCAAGAAGTACAGAAAACAAAAAACAGCCCCATGCAATATTCAATCATGCCACATGCACGCATGAAAGTCCCACTCCTACCCAGCTTCCCTTAGTTCCACTTTGTTGGGGTCCAGCTCCACATATTTCCTCTCCTCAAAGATCCTGTTTATAGTGGGGCCCAGGAGTCTGTGCAAATACTGCATGCCTGCTACCTACGAGAAGCAAGCCAGGAGAATTATGAGACACCGGTGAGCTCAGTCAAGTCAAATCAGTGCTGAAAAACACAGTTGATGTGTTATAGGAGGTATATATGAATAATTCCGACCTTTAAAAAGGACTCCATGGACTTGGATGCCAAGGAGTTGCTCCGAAATAATGTGTTCGGCTCAGCTGGGAGAGGAGAGATGGGGAAAATAAAAATGAGTTGCATTCAGATTGAGTTTTGATTGAGAAAGAGTTGCGTCATCATATTCATCAGGGAGAATAATGAGGAGCAACGGAACAAATAAGGACACTTTCGCAACACCTGTGTAACATCTGCCATCAGACACATAAAGGGCCCTCATCTGAATGATGGGTACAAAGAAGTACAAAGTCTTACTGTAAGTCTAAACAAACCTCTACACAAAATCAGTTAGTTAGCTAGTTAATTAGTTAATCAGCTAGTTAGCTAGTTAATTAGTTGATCAGCTAGTTTAACATCATGGGTGAGACACTGAAGTGTAAACACTGATTTAGCTCAACGGTCCCATATGCCACCCAATGGTCTTTGAGCCTGTGGGAAGTGGGAATGAATGGAGATCCTATTTGTATGTATGTGTATCTGTCTCAATCTGGAGGTACCTTTTGTTTTGCTTTTTTGTCTGGATTGGAGTTGGAATCATCTTTTAAACTCCTTTTTTTATTATTGTGAAGCACTTTGGATGTAAGTGTGCTATAGAAATTAAAATAAAGTTAGCTAGCTGTATTTTAAGCACGAGGACCTTACTTACTTCCTGACAGATTTCGCACTTTGCCCACCAAATACATTAGGCCCATGAAGAGTTGATGTGTGTGTAGTGAAATATTTCACAATTACTGGCGGCTAGCACAGCGAACATCAGGAATGTTAAGGCCATTTTAATGAGGGAAGTGAAGGGTGCCATCAGTGGTCACACAGAGCATAATAATAAGCTTGCATGTCATGCATATCCAATGACTCTCAACTATTCATCCACAAATGACTAGGGGAGAATCTGGCGAGCCTCTGGTCGCAGATACCTCTGACATCCTGATGATCATTGGAGCAGATTCTCAAGACAAGGGAGGGTGAGTGCTCTGTGCTTGCCCACTTACTGGTCTTGTCCAGCTCGAGTTTAAAGAGAACATCCAGGAACTCCTTCAGCAGCCCCTGACCCAGGAAGAGCTTGACCAAATTGTTGGCCACTTCCTGTCGACTCTCAGCTGTGGTGGTCTCGTCGATGAGCATGATCAAGTCTGGCCAGTTGCCCTGGAATGTCACCAAAGCAAGTCAAAACCGGTCAAAACCTGAATCTCCCAGAACATACCACTCTGACCTCATTTACTCCCGAGCTCTGAGCTGTTTATGGTTCTGCTGACAGCAGTTTGCAGAAGCTTTTGTCCAAAGCGACTTAGAGCATATGAACATTACAAAAGTTACAATTATTTAATATAATAATAATATCAATAACAATGTCAAATATAAATAATGAAATGAGTGAGCATGTATACTAGTTTCACATTTACATTTATTTTACATTCATTAAAATAAAAGCTAGACTCACATTTACATGGGAGTCCACAGACTGGCACAGTAGCTCTGTGAGCGGCTGGTAATGGCTGGAGGGCAGAACCGTTTCATCCCTGAGTCGGAGCTGCAGTCGCAAAGAGCCCAGCGTCCCCCTGGGACAGAGAGGACGACACCAGATGTCAGACGTCATCGCCACCACACCCGAGCCATCATCACCACCAGACTCTTTTTGAATCATGCTGCATCATCATGAGGAAGCCATACTAACCCTCATGGAAAAAAAAATACCACGTATCGAAGGAAGCCCTGAGCGTGTGACTTGTGGCTTGGATCTCATTCAGAATCAGAAACAGAGAGTTACCCTGTGTAAAGATGGTTATCGGCCGCTTCCTGACACAAAGGGAATGCATGAACACTGGTTTACCCGCACATTCTTACGGCAGACACGAGAACAATACTGACTGTCATCACTACTTGGAATCTGACACGCAATACACTGGCACACAATCACAATAAAAAAAAAAACAACCCTTTCTAGGACCCTTTCAAGGATCCTTTCTAGAAGACTTTCTAGGACACAGTAAGCTGAGGCCTTCAGACTATGGCTGTTCAGAGAGCAAGACACCTTTTTTTGCCAAAAAAGACTTGAGTAAAAAAAAAACGCTGCCAGCCTATTCCGTCCAGTCAGCACACAGCGGCTGACCACCAGTTCCGCTCGGATGGCTCCACTCTGGCCACCTTCCTGTGCAGATGCCTCATAAAATCCAAATGGCACCGACGGCTTCATTAGGCTGGGCGGGTCGGTCCGTTTTATTGGGCTCATATAATGGAAACAAACAGAATGACAGCGGGGGCAGTGGTGCGAAGGCACACAAGCCAAGACAAAAACACCCCCCTTAAATGTGGCCTCTTCGTGACGGGAGGAAAGTCCCTTCGCCTTCAAAATTCATTTCATTAAAAAACGTGCGCAAGCAAGAGACCTATAAAGTCAAACCTCAGACATTACTCTCCAGTGTCTAAATAAACCAGTCACTTCCTGTAACTTTACAACAATATAAAGAATATTATACTCGCAAGCCGTGTTGATGGGTCATCGCACTTGCTGTTCTGCAGCCCATGATGACATTTTGATATCAAGCAAAGCACACTCATCTGATGCTTGTGCTAAAAGCACTTACATCTCATGTGTTCCCAAATTTCCATGAGCTTTTAGAGGTTGTAAGTGTCTTCCCGTTACCAGATGATGCTGTAAGATGCACACATTATTCACATAGCATTATGCCCAATGCACTGTGACCATTCAAATTCATGGTTTGATGCATTACGCATAACTACCACACCTATTTTGATACCTTACCTACACTACCTCAATTACATCAATTCACATGTCATGATTTACGATTCTGGACCATCATGCAGTGACAGCACACAGTTTGGATTTAGGAGTTAGAAATCATGATATTCAGCCTGAAGTTGTGATGCATTCCTATTCCACATTTTTGCTCATCTGTGACATTGCAATCAGGAGCCATGCTAATTAGCAGCCATGCATAATTTAAAGCTGATCAAAGCAAGCAACACCTAGTTACATCTATTTCCTGTTTTCGTGTCGCATATCATGTAAATCAATTTCCTGCTATTACGTCGACATTTGAGCTATCCAATATTCATTCGCAATTTAGCTTCACATTTGTCTGATACTTCAGTGCTCAGGGCCAGAATTAGATTACAGTGCAGTCCTTCCTGCATAACCATCTCCATGTATTTCAAAGGGGAGTTGCAAAGTTATAGTTTTGGCAGCCGTGAGGAATCCCTGGCCTTCGTCTGACTAGCCCCCGCATGTTACGGTATATGCAACTTTTTGGCTCCTTTTAGGGAGAGGAGCCCTGTCAGGTCTTCAGGTCAGAGAGGCAACTAATAGCAAATGCCACTGAATCTCAGGCGACAGATGGTGGCCCGTCAAAAATCCAATCAGAAAAGAAGACGGTAACAGGAAGGGAGAGAAAAAAAAGGGAGAAATGAGAGCGGGTGAAAATAAACTAAAACAACGGCAGCTTGATTCATTCACACAGAAGGGAAGGGATCACCCATGCGGAGCGGGATTACAGGGGCTTAATTTGCAAGATCTACTGAATGAGCCACCGGAAAAGTGGGCGCCCCCCCAAACTGAGAAATGAAGTTAAGTCACTTACAGATCCCCTCAAAACGCCCACAGTTCCACGAACCCATTATGACCTTTCATTCGGCTTGTTTTGGCAAATTATGCTGAAAATACAGAACGTATCCTTATAATACTCCCTAAGGTTAATTAATTTGATTTTTAATTTCTATAGTTCTTGATTTCTTTTCAACATAGAACTGATGAAAAACAAGTAGCATATAATGAAAACAAATAACATTACTTCAACAGGAAATTAATCTTTCAATTGTTTGCAAGTATGCTTGCTGTTTCACAAAAAGGTCAGGAAATCACTGAATGAATGACGCAAACACTAGAGATTTCAATAAGGCGGCTTGCAGGCGTGGTGTAGAAGGGCATACGAGGAAAGCGCTGAGGTGGTTTGTCAAAGTAAAAGGACAGGTCTCTTTAATCTCCCCCTCACATGGATTTGTGTGTCAATGTATGCTGTAAATGTAATCCTTCGACCTTTGCTGAGCAACATGATTATGGAGAAACACAGCTTTTCTTTGCCATGAGGCTAAACCACGTGAATGGATAAAATACAATATCGAATAATGAATATGTTCTGCTCTTCATCTGAAATATTTCTTTCAATTCAATGAACTTACATCATCAGTTCTCAGTCGGTTAGTGGTCATGGCTCATACGCTACACTAAAAATAGGAACAAATGCTGACACAGAAGGCTTACTTTATACCAGAGACAAAGAGAGAGAGAGAAAGAGAAAGAGAGAGAGAGAGTAAAAGCTGTCTTCTTTCCTGACTACATGCGGGGAAAAAACATGAATGATCTTTTGGTTTAGTGCTTCACATTCTACTCAGGGCCAACCAAACTGACCCACAGTGTCTCGTTTAATCCAGTTCAACTGGCGAGCCACCCTTTTGTCATGTCCTGCCTTAGCGCCACAGCCCATAGCTGCATCCATCCATCCATCCATCTATCCATCCATCCATCCATCCATCCTCCGGTTAGAACCTTGGGAGTATTTACATAAGCCTTCTATCCCACTCCTCACTCTTCCCTCACTAATCCCCACAGCGAATCCACATGGCCAAATGATCTTTTATGAGAGACGAGAGAGACAGAGACAGAGAGAGAGAGAGAGAGAGAGAGAGAGAGAGAGAGAGAGAGAGGAGGGGAAAAAAATCCAGGGATTTAGATGGGGGAAAGGATTAGCACTTCCTGTCGGCACATGGGCCACAACAGATGCACACACTAGTCCACGCACACAAAAACCCGGGCTAAGGTAGCGCTCCATCCCGCCCCATCTCCTCCACAGCCCGCTGTCTGCCACAACCAGCTGCAGAGATGTGGAGAGGATCTGGCATCTCTAACCCACATTATACATGATGGAGGTGAGGTGAGGCTCGTGAGAGATAGGCATCTCTTTTTGGTTTCAAGATAAGCTGCGCATTCACCGTGGCTGGACTTCCCTCACTTATCGCCCATTTCTGAACTGAGCCGTGAATGATGTCTGTTACCCCATTTTGTGTCTTTTCTTCTCCATTGTATACACTAACCAAATCTTCCAACGGGATTTGAAGTTAAATCTTCCGTTGCACACTATCACTCTGACCAGAAAATAACACGGAAGAATACAGACAGCCCTGGTACAACAAAGACAAACTAAGCCTTTTTACTCCTACCATTCTCCATTTAAGCAAGAGTTTCCCATGGCATTTTCACAACACGATTTCAAGTTTGCTCCTCTCTCTGCTCAAACAGGTTAGGTAAGCATGTGAAGAATGAAAATAACCCAAGAAATAGTCTAGGACTCTCCTAGTGAACCATAATGGCTGCTTTAGCGGCGCACTTTTGCGAGCCCACTGGCGGATACTCACTCGTGCTGACTGTGTTTGGGTTTGTCTGGCCCCAGCCGAAACCATCCTTCCTCCTGCTGGGCAGACTGGAGTCTGCTGATGTTGAACAGAACCTTTGAGCGAGAAGTTATACACAACATTAAATTGTTGCAATAAAATGTCAAAACAATCTTATTACAGATAAATGACGAGGATGTGAGTTGCCAGACATTTAGTGTGTGTGTGTGTGTGTGTGTGTGTGTGTGTGTGTGTGTGTGTGTGTGTGTGTGTGTGTGTGTGTGTGTGTGTTTGTGTTGCCAGACATCATAGGCAGCAGGCAGGGCACGGCCTGAGGAGAGAAGTCCTTGTTCACAAGGAAACAAAAAATGATATTCTGCTGCATCTGGACATGCAGGATATATAGGACATTTGGGATATTTCATTTCATTTGCGGGGAAAAAAAAAACTATATTTGGACCAAAGTGGGTAGAACCCTAACTAACAACTATATTATTATGGTACAACTCTACCAACAATAACAAAAGACAAAATTATAGGCTACTGGACACAAAGCAGGGGAAACAAATATCTTTGGACCAAAGTGGGAAGAACCCTCACTAACAGCTGTACACTTACGACAACTCTACCAACAATAAAAAATGACAAAAATTATAGCCTACTGGTCACAAAGCTGGGAACACACACACACACACACACACACACACACACACATGCTCTCAAACATGCACACGTACGCACACACTCTCACACTCTCACTCACACACACACTCTCACACTCTCACTCTCTCTCTCTCACACACATACTCACACACACACACTCACACACATTCACACATACACACACACAGACTCCACACTCACACAGGCAGCTTTGTTCTAAAAGAAGATGCTTTTGATGAGTCACCTTCCCCAGGAAGTCGTTCCTGCTGACGAGGTCCCAGTCCCAGACCTCCACGCTGAGGGGGGAGTCAGCAGTGGCGTCCTCCAGCTCAAACTCAAAGCTCTCGTTCCACCGGGGGTAGCGCGTCTTCTTCACCACCTACGGAGACATTTCACAGCATATGTTTCAGCTACGCGTGGCATGTGTGTGTGTGTGTATGTGTGTCTGTGTGTGTGTGTGTGTGTGTGTGTGTGTGTGTGTGTGTGTGTGTGTGTGTGTGTCTGTGTGTGTGTGTGTGTGTGTGTGTGTGTGTGTGTGTCTGTGTGTGTGTGTGTGTGTGTGTGTGTGTGTGTGTGTGTGTGTGTGTGTGTATGTGTGTCTGTGTGTGTGTGTGTGTGTGTGTGTGTGTGTGTGTGTGTGTGTGTGTGTGTGTGTCTGTGTGTGTGTGTGTGTGTGTGTGTGTGTGTGTGTGTGTGTGTGTGTCTGTGTGTGTGTGTCTGTGTGTGTGTGTGTGTGTGTGTGTGTGTGTGTGTGTGTATGTGTGCGTGCGTGTGTGTGCGTGTGTGTGTGTGCGTGTGTGTGTGTGTGTGTGCGTGTGCGTGTATATGTATGTATGTGAGTGTGTGTGTGTGTCTGTGTGTGTGCACAACTGGGAGCTGAGGTGATTGGTGTGAGTCTGTTTGTGCGTGTGCATGTATGAGTGTGTGTGTAAGTGTGTGTGCCTTTGTGGTGTGTATGCATTTGGGTGAGTATTTGTGTGTATCTACTGTATGTACGTGGTTGTCACTCTCGTACCGCACTCTCATGTGTTTTTCCATTGTATCTGACACGGACAAAAGGATCGGAGGCCCCATTACGGTCCTTTTTGGCAAGATCTCTGCAAGAGAGAAGCATTCCAAGTTCATGACACAGGTCGAGTCAGTGCAAGGAATGCTTACTGTGGAATGTAGAGGGAATGTTTATTGTGGAATGTAGAAGGAATGTTTTACTGTGATGTGTCCACAAGCAAGGCATGACCGTCTTGTTTCAATTTCCACCCAAAACTGCTGGTAACTATTTTAGCATTATTAATGACTGATCATTTGTGTTCCATATTACTTATGGATTACTTATTACCCAAAAGAATAATCCAAAATGAACAACCCTCCATGAGCAGAGCCCTAATGTCACAGTTAAATAACACAATTGTACATTCTCTGGTTCTTTGACAGGTAAGTGTACCCACCTGGCCTCCATGACCTGACAGCGTAGTCTTGTGGGCACGTCTCCGTCCCCGAGCACAGATATGTGGAGATGTATCTCCCCTTGCACCTCCTCATCAGGGTCAATCTCCGTCAGGTTCAGCCAGCCGTCTACACCTGCAACAGATGGGCACGCAGGCAAATGAGTGCACCACCTTTAGTCACCAAACATGTAGCCAGACACGGGTAGTGTTTTGATTACATGTATTTTAAATACACATTTAAGTACTTTAGCGTATTTTGTAATTTGCATTTTGCAGGATTGGAACAAATCTAATGTAGTTTGTAACAAAATACTTTGAGGGATTTATTTGGAGTATTTCAAATAATTAAATACTCCAAATAATCATTTTTTCTCTAATAATTCAAAACATCACTCAGTTAAAATATATTACCTAACCATGACAATAAGCTATGCTATGCACGATGCAGAATCTTGGTGAACCTGGTTTTGTCAGTTAAAGTTTTTTTTTTTATTTCTTTAATTCTGTCGCCAATTTTATGCCACCCTGTAGACAACTTAAAAACATTATATCTGTCTGTTCTGTTTCATCAGGAACATTGAACACTGTGAAAAATAGAAAAAGTAACTAAGGTGGGTCAGGTAGGTGCTACAAGACTAAAAGTTGAAAACGATACAGATGAGATACTGGAGGAGAACATTAGGACATGGACCCATATGATGACCTCTAACCCCATGACCTTGAGTACCTAATAGCTGATGTTCATTCTCACTACAGAACAGTTTTAAAACCACTTAACGGATGACATGAGGATTTGTGCAAGGGATAACATCTGCCGAGGTCTGCTGAAATAATGGAGATGGACGCAGAGACCTCCCCGATGCAAAAAGAGTTTTCTAGACCAAGTTAATTAATTCTGTATATCAGGACATCATACAGGATGTTATTCTGTATTCCCCCGTGTTGCCAGTCATGTATGTAGGCAACAGCTCGCATTTATAGCACAAAAAGGGAAATGCAGCTCAGTTTAAAAATAGGTCGACCTGTTAAATTTGTCGCTCTACATTCATTGGTTACGAGTTACGGAAATGAATTTGGGCAGTTTGCGATGTTACAGTTGATTCCACTACTGCGAAGTCTGCTTCTTATCAGTTCAATCATCATTTACATTGATATGGGACGGTTCTACTTCATAGCTCCAATGTACAGAACTGATAGCCCTCTGCCAGCCAATCAGAAAATAGTATTCTTGTCTCTTGGATACATTTTCAATGATATGCCTTGTGGTCTCTTTTCAAAGTTGGTATAGCATGATTATTGCATGGGTATTTTTGTATTTTCACATTTCTAATGACTTGTATTTTAATTAAATACATTTTTCACATCAATATTATGTATTCTATTTTGTTGCATTTTATGGGCCAGTATTTGTAGTTTGTAACAAAATAGTTTTTGATGTATTTGTGTCCACCTCTGCACGTAGCCTTCTATGCAGATGTACATTGCTGAGGTAAACAGAAAGATACAGTCTCAGATGCACTCTCGCACAAATGCAATTTCACTCTGCAAATGCAAACCACAAACACATAAACAAATACACACACACACACACACACACACACACACCAGTGTATGTGAGAGAGAATATCGATGAGACAAATCTGCCCTATCATATCCCACGGCTCTAAGTCTGGCTTTGTGTGGCTTAATGTAATAGAATTAATTCCTCTGATGCTTTTTCAACAGCTTATCGTCAGATCAATCTGCACATTTACTGTACACACACATCCACCTCCATACGGACAGCAGCACACATATTATCATCTAACAAAGCTGATGAAAACACCGATACATTTTGTATTTAGCGATGAATATACATTGCAACATACAGTATGAGGTAGACATGTAAAGTAGCATATACACTGAGCATATCCAGATGCAGACCATGGTCATGAGCTAAACACCCTTCTAATGTAGCCAAGACACTATTTGTTGTTGTGCTGGATGTATCAGAGTATTGCTGTAGAAACTTTTTAGTGGAGTGCTTTTCCTTCTGGTTAGTATTCAAGGGTACATCTTATTGAGGACCGCTGTGTTTTATTGCCCTGTTGTGAAGGCCAAAAATAGACTCTGTCCAGCCAAGCCAGTGTTCCAACAAACTAATATGGAAAAAGAAAGTCTGGCTGACTATGGGCATTTTTAGAAAACCAGAGTGGAATTTTTACCAGCTTGCTGCCAACCAATGTCATTTGGGATTGTGCATGGCAACATCAAATCACCGTTACATTTCGATGCAACTACGCCTTGGCTTACGCATTTAATCTTATATCATGTTTCTGTCCGTCTATATTAGATTATGTTTCTCACTAAGAAAGCAATTTCTTAGTTTTGGTGCCATTGCAATATACGATGACACACAAGACATGCCCGGGGTGTAGTAAACCAACAGCAGTGTTAATACAGACAGTTAAGTTAAGTAGGAAGATCAAACAAAATCACTGCATCATAAAGCATACAGTAGATGGAAAGTGTATGCTCAGCAGGACAGATATAATGTACATCTGCCACACCTCCATATACCTACAAGTGGACTACGCCAACCAGAAGTCTGGAGTCTGAAATTGCTGCAGGCCTTTGCCCTGTCTCAGTGATCACACCAGCAACTCTAGTATTTCTTGTAGTAGCCTATACACGGAACTTCCCTGAGAAGATACCCTGTCAGACAACTCAGAACTCCATAATGATCTCTATATCCTTAAACATAATCCACAATCAAAGTCCAGAATCAATACACACTAGAACAACTTTTCTTCAAGCTCACGACCCAACCGCTTCAATTCCCTTTCCTCCTGGGAATTCACTGCGTACTGGTGTGAGCAGACATAAGACAGAGCGAAGAGGGAATATATCGTCTGACGAGAGTAACTCCGCAGAGCTTTCTCGAGTGCAATTATCCACAAAGGGCAGACACACACGATCCACATGTGGACTTCCCACGTGCACCACAGGAGCAACCCCCTGATTTGACTCCGTCGTGGCCTGACTTCGCCAACCTTCGCTAAACTGTCCGTGCGAGGGGCATTTATCATCTCTGCGTGGGACCGACTGTGAGTATGATCTTACCCCGCGCTTGTTCGTGTCACCATAATTGACGTGCCATGGCGATGGCTGACTCAACCCCTCGGTTCGTCACCCCAAACCTCTGCATTAGCTCCCACTCATGTTTTTTTTTTGTGTGTGTCTGCATGTGTGTGTGTGTGTGTGTGTGTGTGTGTATGACTCAGAGTCTATCAAGAGAAACACCCAAGGTGCAAAGGGAACTCAAAGGATCAAGTGTAAATGCCACACACAGACTGGTCTTGTTGCCTGTAAGCGGCACAGAAGCATGATGGGCAGGGTTCAACAGAAGCAATGGCCCCGCTGGCTGGACTATTAGAAGAGCATGTCAGGCAAGCTGATTGGCCAGTCACTGGGCCGCAGTTTTTTTTTTCGCAACACACCATCAGGAGTCAGCTCAGCTCACATGTGATGCTAGTGGTTGAAGCTAAGCATGTGAGGCTACTAAAATAAAGAGGAAGAAGTTCATTACGATGTCGTAAATTAACAGTTTTGTGTAACAGTGACTTTTCTGGGCCAGTAGATACAATGAGCCTGCACAAATATGATGTAGGCCTACTGGACTGAGGGGCTAGTGGGGTGGAAATGTTATGTTGGACACTGGCATACTGTAGGATGAAAATAGTATGAACTGACAAATCCCCATAAAAACGTGTTAACTGTTCAAGCACATCATCCTTTTGGGGAAACAGGATATATTCTTAAATATCCATCTAAGCACACTTTTGAAAATCCCCAAAGTGGTAAAAGCGTCTGCTGTGGGCGGGCACGTCCTTTCAATCAGTGCTGAGATCAGCTGACAGCCAGGCATATCAGCTGTGGCAATCTGACACTCTGAAGGAATTCACTTCACTTAATACACAAACCAGGAAGTGTCCTCCTACCTTGTGGTTTTGCTGCGAGGGCCTCCTTGCTAATGGATACTTTGCCGATGACGTCGTCGCGACTGAGGAAATACAACATGTCCTTAGTTAGCCCAAACCAGCAAACTGACACCTTCAAATGTCAAACCATAACCACAGATGTGCACTTGTTCTCCATCTTCTTTCTCTTCATCTGGGCTAAGCATCATGACATAGCAATCACAAATATTTACAAGATACATTATAGCATACAATAGTATAGTGTAGTGTAGTGTAGTACAGTGTAGTACAGTGTAGTGTAGTGGTGTGTAATTGTAGTGGTGTGTAGTGTACTGTAGTGTAGTGTAGTACAATGTAGTACAGTGTGGTGTGTAGTGTAGTGTAGTGTAGTGTAGTGTAGCGTAGTGGTGTGTAGTGTAGTGTAGTGCAATGTAGTGTAGTGTAGTGTAGTGTAGTACAATGTAGTGTAGTGTAGTGGTGCGTGTAGCTTATTAGAGTAGTGTAGTGTAGTGGTGTGTAGTGTAGTAGTGTAGTGCAGTGTATTATAGTAGAGTACAGTACAGTATACTATAGTATAGATAAGTATGGTATAGTATAATAACACATAGAGCATACAGTGTAGCATGGATATTTACCTGAGAGAATCTTCATCAAGCACATAGAATGACACAGTATGGAATGAAGGGGGAAGGTGAACATTGTACTCCTCTCCCCAGAAGGGAGACAAGGTCTTCCATATTGTTGCTGTTCTGTTGGAGAGATCAGAGGGGAGGAAATATCCAATAGTGAATATTGGCCACTCTCTTTTGGTAATGAGAAGAAAATGAGACGATCCATTTCACTTTAATAGGATGTCACAGGAGTCGTTGTCACTGACGAGATTAGAGCTCGGCAAAAACAGAGAATGGTCTGGCCACAGCCCACTTCCCTTCACTAATAATACCGTATGACTAACTGATGACTGAAGTTTTTGTTCTACGCTTTTATATATAACGTGTGGTGGAAATTGACATACTGCAGGTCAAGCACAAGACATGTGACTTCTGTAATCTGAGAACGCAGACATCCCTGAAACAGCAAAAAAAAGGCAAAATGGTTGAGGGAAACTCAAATTCACTGCTTCAGAAGTTCGTCTAACAAACTGGTCCGATCAGTGCCTATTTTCTTTTCACTTTCAGCTTAATTTTTAACCCGAGGCCTACATTCAATACAAAGTGTCTGAGGGATTACTGAACCAAGGCTGCATCGTGTTTACTCCAAAGCACACCGTAGAAAGATTGTGACAGTCCGTTGTACACTTCATTAGAAGATAGCAAAAAGCTGGTATTGACCTTTTTTTTACATTAGACTACAGCTGAAGGGCTTTATTCAACCTGTTAGCTTTTAGGTCAAGTCAGAATCACAGACAGAGCAGTTAGGCAGGAACATATTAACTACATGAGGCAGCCTTCAATCAGGTATTGCACACACAAAGGCTTCCAAAAACACACACACTTCTAGTCATGGTAGTTAGGCTATTCTCATACTTTACATGAACTCCACCTGAGAGTTAGTTGATATAATAACAAAATGCATGATTGACATCTGCTTCTCGGTGTCAGTTTCCATATGAGACTTAGACTATTTACAATGCATTTCCTGGTGCTCACTGCCTTTGTGCATGTCTCAGTATACAATAGAGTGTGCATGTCTCAATATACAATAGAGTTACTCTGTCTGCAATACTAAATACCTCTGGCGTGGCGACACTGAGAATCTTTGCATTATCTGAACATCTCTGCTTTCTTAACCATATCCTTTATTTTCTGTCGATGTTCAGTTCCAATCGATTTAACACAGAGTGAATCCTCACACACGGCTTGTCAAGCCAATGAGCAGCAAAGAGAATACCCAGAAGAATGATGATAATCAAGTCATTAAAGTAAGGGAATTATCCCAATGTAACCTTGTGGCAGTTAGAATGCTTTCCTGGAGAGGACTCTGCATGCCTACCTGATAATGGCCTCATTGTCAATTCTGACAATGCAGTATGGATCACTGCTTCCAGTTCTACGAGAGAGGGGGAAAAAAACAAAACAAAACAAAGCCATTATAGATACAAAATAAGACCATAAGAGACAATATCATTATGAAACTAATTATTCTCCACCTAATTCTCCAATCGGATTCTAGGTGTCCCAATCAAATCACCCGTGGTGATACCCTTCCATTCAAAACTCCATGGTTACATCACGGACCACTGGGCCACTGAAATTAATTAACACTGCAGCTCTCAGCCATGTGCAGGCACATGAAACGTGGAAAAAAAAGAGGGGCTAGATTCCCTTTTCTTCCCCTGGTGGCGGAAAACGCGCCGTCCCTTTCATCCCATAGGCCATGGCATCGGCATGCCTCTTCCCGGGGTGTCTGTGCCTGCGCCAAAAGGGCAGATTGTGGATAAAGGCATCTCTCATGCAGCCTTTCACGACGCCACAGTTCAAAAGGACAGTGGCCCCAGACACACAAGGCAAACCTCACCGGCAGCCCCCGGCGAGCCAATCACACGCGTCCCTTTTAAGCGCAACCACACTGCCAACAGATAGTCAGCACCTCAGCATCACCCATCAGCTGTTGATGTGTATTCTCTTTATTCCACCCACATGTTTGGCCTTCGGTGACTTTGTTGAAAAGGTCTACGTGCCAACAGAGAGAGAGACTGAGAGAGAGAGGAACGTGCATGTAGGCTATTTGCTGTTCATCTATTAATCCTTCATATAAACCATGTGGACAAATAATTACTACCAGCCCAGCACAAAAGACTATTCAACAAATGGCCTTGGTGAAGCCTCGCTCAAAGGGGAAAAAAGAAGCTATTCCCATAGTTGTTCATTGGATTGCAGCTTTTGTTCCTTAGCCTGTGATGAACCTAGAAATGACTTGCACATTCAATTGGATGTGCATAATTGCATTTTCGTCTTTCTCGTGTTGCGAGTGTAATTTGCTAGAAGATTGAAAATCAGGTTACAAAAAAACATACCGGATATTGAAGGACAATATTTACAGAGGCTTGACAGGTCATTTCTATTATCATTTAAAGAGGGGTTTTTTGCATAAGTCAGGTAAACCAAACAAACTTGCATCTCATGAAGTCTTTTAAAGCTCAGTCCAACATGCACACCCTTATTATGGTGCTGCCATCACGTAGCATGGCAAATGCTCAGACTTATTCACGATCCATCAAATCAGACAGGAAAATGGACCCTTTTGCATTAGTCACCAACAAAATAACAGCAAATTAAAAACAGGAGGGGGGATTTTTTTCCCCCCAATCAAATCCTCATGTAGACTCAGGAGAAGTGACACATAGTGCCAGCATTTACTAGTCACGTCTGTTCAAAAAAAAAAGGAAAAAAGAAAAAAAGAAGAGTAGGACTAGGGGTGATTCATCTTTGCCTGTTGTTATCAGTGTAATAGGGAAACCTGGGGCTGTCAGAATCAGGTGCTACATCAAATAGCGTCGTGGCTTGGCAGTTGAACCACGTACTCGTCTGCACACACCACCTGCAGAATGGTGATAGCGCCGACGACAAAGACAAAAAAAAGTAAAAGTGCAGAGAGAGAGAGAGAGAGAGAGAGAGAGAGAGCCATTATCTGAGCTATACCTGCTTACAAACACAGCCTCAGTCTGGCTCATCCGAGTCCAGCCTCTGGCCCTTATCACAAGCCTTTCACCATGACAATACACTAATATCCTCCAGTTGCTGTGCCATCAACCGGAATGCTGGGCCAATAAAACGGACCCGAATTCCAGGGTTAGCATGGTGAAAGTGTGCATGGTGGCAGCATGTTGTGTTTGCGCAGCTTGGCATAGTTACTGGGCTGTTAGGGCAAACAATCTGCTCCTCAGTCTGAGAAGCGGTGCCTTCTGCTCAGTGAGTCACGCCTCCATGAGGCAACATGGTCCGATGGCGTTTTCATGCCTACTTACCTCTAATCAAATGTCATTTCCCAGAAATTGATGATTATGCAAATGAAGGGAGACCCTTTTTTTATTTGCATGGATGCTGCTGGAAGGTGTCTGCACCCCAATCGAGATTTAATATGGAGAAATGTGTCATCAAATTTTAAAGAAGAGCCCATCAGTATGCACATAATAGACATTTTCATTTATTTATAAGCATGGATGTGATGAAATTTCCAGTAGCCTATCTATCTATCTATCTATCTATCTATCTTTGATAAATGTTATACTTCCCTCACACAGCTGTCCTGCTTGAAGGAGTTTCAACATTAATGCTCACAGCAGCCATAAAATAATTTAGGAGGGCATTTCTTTTATGAGCAGATAGGTGTCCTCATGATTTGCACATGATCCTAACAAATTCCACTGTAGCACCCCAACTAACCTACTACAGGCTTTAAAATGGGGTGTCAGCATTGGCAAATCTTGCAATCGTATTCCAGCTGTCACGAAACGGGACCAAAACTATTGCCCTAAAGGATCTTTCCCCCCACAAACTCAAAGTGGAGGGAGAATGTAGACATGCGTGCGCCACTGATACTACAACAGAATGATGGCAGACGCAAAACATATAGCATGTTTGCAGAGGTATTATGGTACCCCATGCTGTAAATCCCTCAGATTAACCATCTGTGTGATGTGTAAGAAATCTAGCGTGTTTACACAAAGCACAGATAGAGGAAAACAACAAACCCATCACCTAAATTCCTCAGCATGTTCATAGTTGGAATAAATTACGCACAGTGCCCAAGCTAAAGAAAATAGCTTACATGAACAGCACAATAATAGTAAATCAGTGGACTGGTGTGTGCTGTTATTATTGCACACAAATGAACTGGCCTACAAAATCATTCAATTGTTTGTATTCAGTAGCCTAATAAAAGCTGGCTGGCTGCTCATCAACTTAGTGAGAACTGATTTACAAAAAAAAAACACCTGACCCAGTGTAATTGTTTTGAATTTCGTCAAAGACTGTCAGAATCAGGCAAACAATCAGCCTATTTCAAATGTTTCTCATGTACTGACATTTCGCGCTACCTGAATGACAAAATGATTATTCAAGAGGGAAATGACAGTTTACTTAAAGAAGAGCTATTTCTCTTTTAAGAAATTAAATAGCAACAATACTTACATGTCTTTAATTGGCAAGTTTTTGCCCTCCACAATCCTTATAAATAAAGTACTTCGTTTTGACATTGTCTAAATCCCCAGGCTTCAGGAAAGGTTCAATTAAATTGCCATGCGATATCAACAGGCGTTGACAGCTGTGAGAATCGTAGCAACCCGTGTGATACAACGTTTTGACGTTTTCATTGCTGATTGTTTCTGGCGCGTTTAAGTCTCGACCAACTTCCCTGACAACCCGTAGCCTACTCACGACATTTACGTGCCACTGCCAACTGTTCCGCTTCTGAAAATGCTACCCCTCCATGTAGCCTACTATACACTCAATTCGTGGCTAAAGGGCTTCGCGGATATGTTTATACCTAGATTGACTGACTGCTTCACACAGTTCGGAATTGTATTGGCCAGATTGAAGGATGACGCATCTGGTCCTGTGGGTTCACGGGAAATGAAGTCATCGACCGTAAGGAATGCTGGCTTCATATTTACCTAAATTGGATGGGCATAGTGAAATATTGGTCTGGTTAGAAAAAGCAAACAAAAGTCACGAGTCTGTGTCCGTGAGGAAAGCCTCTAACATTATTATATGTTATGATATCTGATCTGATGCATGCAAATCGGGTGTGGCATAAAAATACTGAACCGGGATCTCCATACCAAACACATTTATTGCTATCGTAGATGTTGAGCAATTGACCAGCCTTTTTCTTTTTTCTTTTTTAAAAGATTTTTGTCGTGTGCTAAGAGATACTGAGCCTACTGGTCCAATCTTGTTAGTCATGCCTTTATTTTTCAGCACATTTCAACACTCATATTTAGTCATTTTACATGAAATGTGGATTTGTTTAAAAGTGTCTGGGAATGTTCTATAACAAAATCATTATTTAAGCCACTTCCTCACCAAAATATGACATGTGTTGGAATATTGGCTACACATCATGATTTATTCATCAAAATCCTGAAGCTTAATGGGACTGGGTACATTGAATATAGGGTGGCCTCTCTGATCATGTTCATAAGCTGGGTTAACATGTGGAGCTGGGTCCTTAAAGTGGTGAGTGTCATACTGTGGAATGCGCAGGGATCCTAGAGCTTGGATTGGCTCCTTCTCATCCCAGCACCTGAAAAGGCAACAAACAAAGGCTTATTTCAATCACAGTAGGCCTATACCTGACCTGACCCGATGGCTATTTGCATTTGTCCTGTTCAGTATAGAATGAAATGCCATGAGGGGGAATGACTCACAGAGCTAATATGAGCATGGTCACGAGTAACACCAGCAGGAGAAACAGGGCAACAGACAGGATTGCTGTGATGACCACCATTGCAGCGGATCTCCCGGGAAGGCTGTCATCAATGGCATCAAGATTCTGAGCTGGAAATGAATGCAAAACCAGAGAGCCTCGTTTAGAGCCTTCTTTCTCCCTGGCCTGGACAGCAGCATGCGAGCGCTAAGGGATAATTATAGGCTCTTACAGGTGTAGAGAGAGATGTCATCAGACCACTTTGTCTCGGATAAAATCGCCTTGTTGGCAGGATCAAGAACGAGATACTTAAAGCTGAAAAATGAAAAAGCAAAGATACTGTAATATCCAGCAGGGTCTCCTGGTGGTGGATGAGAACTGTTCCACTAAAGGTGTCTCAAAATGTGTCACATACATTGCACATCACAAACACAAAATGAATCTGTGTGTGTGTGTGTGTGTGTGTGTGTGTGTGTGTGTGTGTGTCATACTTCACAGTGGAGCCATCAGGTAACACTCCGTTGCAGTTAGCAGTGGTACAGCTTCCCTCTGATCCCACTCTGAAGTAAGTGCTTCCAGAGTTTCGAACAGTTGCAGACGGACACAGGAAGTCTTTCAGGAGTCCCACTTTAGTCAGGAAATAGTTCTTGGAGCCGTTGGCAGTGAATGCAGTGGGATAAGGGGACAGGCTCAAAATATCAGGGTCTGTTTGATCTGCATCAAAAGTGCTGATTGCTGACAAACAAAAAGAGTTATTGTTATGAGACAGATGGGCCAATTTGTAATACATAAACTTAGTGCTTCTCTGGGTTCATTTGAAAACGTACAGGAGTTCAGTGCGGGCACCAACCAGATCTCACAGTCAGTCTGGTTGCAAGATGAGTTGGTTGGGATTCCAAAGTAGCATCGTGGTGTTGTCAATATGACTGTGTCGGTGGTGATCTTCCCTACATAGTTTAGGGGTGTGACGGTTGGGGCATGTTCAACTGTCTCACCTGTAAAATATTGATGATTTAAAGAAATGTATAAACAAAAGGTGTAAACAGCATTGTTTGTTTAATATGCTTCAACCAAAACATAAAAGAAAAACCCTTAACTTTTAAGGTGGATAGCTAATCAAACTGTGAGACTTTATCTTAAAAGACATCTTAAATTGATTTTAACATTTCATTTTACATAAAACATGAAAAATCACAATTGCATACCGTAATCAAAGTGCAATAACATCACACACTGATTCTCACACCACAATGTTTCAGAGGTGTCGTGTTGATATAGGATTTTTCAGCATCCATCCAAGAGGGAAATGGAGCAAAGAGCTGTGAGTAAGTTAGTGGCTCATCTTCCTGTGAAATTCTCGTCTTTCTAAATAATTTCCATGAATAACTAAAAGATCACATGATCCCACTCCTGAGCTACTGATAAATGGGAATCTCAGTCCAACCGTATCTGGGTGGGGACAGGTGCAGTGTTGCATGCCATGTCTTGTCCCTCACTCTGAACTTTTCTCTCATCAGATCATCTATAACTCAGTTTCACATGTACTAAATAAACAATTGTGTGCACTATTTAGAATTCGCTACTTTTGCAAGTAACCCTTTGGTCCACTTTTGCCGGAGTTACATGTATACACTTTAAGAATGATAAAGTCCACTGATTAACACCTTGTGCCCGGAGATGCATAATTTCCTTGTAAAATAGGTTACAGTACATCAGATATCTAGACAAATCACTGTCACAAAAAAACACTTACTTTGTCCCGGTCCAATAAATGTTATTAGGAAGGCTGCAATTATGTAACTGGTCCTCATGTTATCTGCAAAGTACGGCCAATCTTTCAATACCTGACTGTTTGAAAAACCTCAGCTCTAGCTAAAGTGATCAAACCAGTCTATTGCACAGTGGGTATAATATCCCTGCCCATCCCATCAAAACGACATGCACATTGCAAGGGTATGGGTGGGAAGTGTGATCTAAAGGCGTGTATCTGAACCTGTTTTGTGGGAACCATTGTAGATATCCTAATCCTTTTTAGGATGGTGTGTCGGATCCTGTGAACATTTGTGTCAAAGATCTGCTAGCCCTTCTTCCACAAAGGGAGAGAAAATGTAATGCACTCGAGATAGAATAGACAGAGCTGAATGGTCACATAACACTTACTGTGTTCTATTCTATGACGCTTGAGAGACTGCATTTCATGCCAGTGGCATTACAGACAGGAAATTGAATAACATCAACTATAGTTGCATTGAAAAGCTATGAGTGCGTCCATCAAATAGGACATGGTAAAGCTGCTTTTAAATGAGGATGGCTAAAGAGAAAGCCCTCCATCTTTTAAGCAGATCAAGTACAATATATCATCCATTTTTAGTTCTTCTGTAGGCACACAGCCTTTAAATATGCCATTGCTATTTTCATCCTTTCCACAGAACAAAACATACTCTGTTAGTTGAATTACTGATGCTACAGGTGTAACTTACGAAATGTCTGTGTTTTCGATAAAATAGGCTATGCCTTAGAAATGAGCAAGTGACAAAACAAGACAAGCCAAGACATGCAGGTTCGATGAACAACTGGTTCTTTGTTTTTTTTTCAACTCTGGGAATGTGTGACAAAGTCAGGGCACTAGTAATTATTTTTTAAATACTGAAAATACATTTTTGTACAAGAGTGTGCCTCAGAAGTCAGATTTTAGTTCCCAATTCTTCCAGTATTCCAAAATCATCTGCATGACGGGGAGTCACCAGTCTGCAACAAATGGTGATGTGGTTTATTTACCATTTAAGCCTTGATTTCTGGCAACCTACTGCGTTTGTTTTTGTAATCAGTGTTGGCAAGTAACTGAATAAATGTATTCCGGATTACGTATTTTAAAATACAAAATATGAGTAACTGTATTTAAATAGTTACAATTATATGGATGGCATTTGAATACATTTACTATTATGATACATTTAAAGGATTACATTTAAAATCATAACATGTAGGCCAAAGCAAACTGATAGCCTAAATGAAAAACCTCTCAGATAATCTAGACTAAATTAAGGCCTGTATCGAGCCAGCATGTTTTAAGATAGCACAGGTTCGTGTGAGTGTTTTGCATGCAACTCCTCTTATGCTGTTGAAATTCATTAAAAACATCTGTGTATACTTCGTTTGGGATTGGTTAGTCTACAGTATGTTCTCTCATTCACAGGCTTACACTGTACATCAAACCATCCTTACTGTAAAGCAGGTTGAAGGTTGTTGTTGATAGCATGGGTCTCACTACTAACCTCACATGACTGCATGTTTCACCCACTGCAAAAAAATATAATACAATGTTGTGTGATCCAAAGTATTTAAAATAAATTACTCACTTTGAGTAATCTATTGGAATTGGTTACAAAATGCATTTTAGAGCATGTATTCTGTATTGAAATACATTTTCAAAAAAACTGTTTGTAATATTCTCTACAAAACAGACAGCAAGTGCAATGTCAAGCTCCATTAATGTCCAGAGGTGAACAGGAACTCACTCCTCTCCACATACCTCCTCTCCAGCCCTGTCTGAGTGTTTCTGTCAGACACCAAACGTCATTCAATCAGTGCGGTAAACAAACACAAGCCTGGCGTGCTGGATGGCGTGAGTGACGTTTTGTTTTCAGCATCCTCGGAGTCTGCCCTGATTCTGGCACTAACGTTAACTGTGTCAGATTGCATGCCCTCTCAGATGATTATTACTTCACAATCTGGCTGGGTCACATAATGGAAAGGGGAAAAGGGCATTTGGAGGCTTAAATCCCACGAAAAGTAAACAGATCCGGAAGAAAGTTGTTTTAAATTTTACATTTGGTACAACCTTTACAAGAATTACATCATCCATTAAGCCTCTAAACGACGGGAGGCTTAATACCCTACTGCTCCGTAACAACAAAATAGGATTGCAACACAATGCCTAATATAGCAGAGAATTCAGGACATTCAACAGTCATAACAGACATGTAAGTAGTGGAAATATTAGTGTAGCTTCCTCCTATTGCTATGCAGTCTTGTTCTACAACGAGTCTGAAGTGCATTCTGTATGGAATTTTCAGTATGTACAGTATGTTAGACAGACAAATATGCTACTCTTGCAAATACCACTATGAGCTAATTTGAGCTTTGTGAAAATATTAAAACAGGAAGTTTATGTCTTTACATTTTATTAAAAAATATGTACACACAATCACTATAAAAATACAAATCAAAATGGGAGTTTTCTGTATGCAAGTAACACCTAGACAATATCCCACTCATCCTCGCCATCAACAGACTTGTAATCCCCCGTAATTAAAGAAGAGTAGTTTTTCCTTTTAAACCCACATCAGGGTAACATTAATTTCCGTTCTGACATAGTATCAAAGCTGAGACAATGCACCATTCTACACCTCCCACAGCCAAGCAGATCTTTCATTTAACAACGGAAAAAGCTCCAAGCACCATAGGTACAAAAAAATGGACTTGTGGTCACTGCATGGGTAGATCGTGTTGGGGATGTCTCTTACGAACATGGGCGAAGGGCCGACTGGACCAATCACCTCTTCCCCATGACAAAGCTTGGAACTTCAGCATCATCCTCAGCCTCCTCCACTTCCTTTTCACCGTCACTGGAGGAGTCGCTCTCGGAGTCTGTGTATCACAAAAACACCTCAGTATGACCACTCAGAGTGACCTTTACAGAACCACACAGCTACATTACAAGTCTATAGAGCAAGCAATGGAATACATTAGGCAAAACTGTCAATGAAATGCAAGGTGTAGTCTTATGAGGACACCTACAGTAAGAGATAACAAAACATTTCTCTTAAATGGTTCGCTACAGTCAATATGTGATTCAACAAAGTACATCTGGTCTTTCACTACAAATGTTTAACAAATGGTTAGAGTTTGCCTGCATAATATTCCTATTTTTAGTAACAGGAGAAAGGCAACTGTGCTCAGCCTCTCCTGGCCTGCACACCTAATATTATTCACTTTCAAAAGTATGAAGTCTCTTACCTTCAGTTTTATCTTGTTTGGCTTTCTTAGCCATCAGTTTCTTCTGTTTAAGCTTTTCCCTAGAAAAAAAACAAAAATAAACAAATAAACAAACCATTTTTTTTACACTAGTGCACATTAGCCATATTTACTTATTTTAAGGATTTTGATTGAAATATACAAACACACCCTTTAACCTACACAGTGCAGTCACTCATCATAACACTGTTTACTAAACAGCACACTCTAGTGGCTGAATATGGGATACACATATGGGATGAATACCGTAGACAGACACCCACATAATCATCTAGCAGACGCTTTTAGCCAAAGCGACTTACAAAATGAGGAGTGACATTCAACCTACATTGCAATGGAGACCTTATGTAACAATATACACTACCAAGAGACTACAGGAGAATGCTGAAATTTCAAGTACAAGTTAAGGTCTGGTTGAAAGAGATAGTGGTTAAAAGAGTACAACCCCTGGCAAAAAATATGGAATCACCAGTCTTGGAGGATGTTAATCCAGTTGTTTAATTTTTTAGAAAAAAGCCAGATCACAGACATGACACAAAACTAAGTTCATTTGAAATGGCAACTTTCTGGCTTTAGGAAACATTAAAGGAAATCAAGAAAAAAATGAGTTAATCAGTAACAGTTGCTTGTTTTAGACCAGCCAGAGGGGAAAAAAATATGGAATCACTCAATTCCAAGGAAAAAAATATGGAATCATGAAAAACAAATTGACAAAAGAACACTTCAACGCACCACTAGTACTTTGTTGCCCCACCTCTGGCTTTTATAACAGCTTACAGTCTCTGAGGCATGGACTTAATGAGTGACAATCAGTACTCTTCATCAATCTGGCTCCAACTTTCTCTGATTCCAGTTGCCAGATCAGTTTTGCAGGTTGAAGCCTTGGGATGCACCATTTTCTTTAATTCTACTACAGATTTTCAATTGGATTGAGATCCAGACTATTTGCAGGCCATGACTTTGACCTTATGTGTCTTTCTTCAAGGAATTCAACAGTTTTTGCTCTATGACAAGATGCATTATCATCTTGAAAAATGATGTAATCATCCCCAAACATCCTTTCAATTGATTGGATAAGAAAAGTGTCCAAAATGTCAATATAAACTTTATATAATAAATAATAATATAAGCATTATTGAAGATGTAACAATCACCATCTCCCCAATGCCTTTACCTGACATGCAGCCCCATATCATCAATGACCTTGTTTTTTTCAGGCAGTTGTCTTCATTAATCTCAATGAAATGGCACCAAACAAAAGTTCCAGCATCATCACCTTGCCCATTGCAGAAACGCGATTCATCACTGAATATGACTTCCATCTAGTTATATCCACATTCCAATGAGATTTATGAAGACAACTGCCTGAAGAAAACATGCACATTTCCTCAGTCGTTGATGATATGGGGCTGCATGTCAGGTAAAGGCATTGGGGAGACGGCGATTGTTACATCTTCGATAATGCTCAATCCAATTGAAAATCTGTAGTAGAATTTGAAGAAAATGGTGCATCCCAAGGCTCAAACCTGCAAAACTGATCTGGCAACTGGAATCAGAGAAAGTTGGAGCCAGATTGATGAAGAGTACTGATTGTCACTCATTAAGTCCATGCCTCAGAGACTGTAAGCTGTTATAAAAGCCAGAGGTGGTGCAACAAAGTACTAGTGGTGCGTTGAAGTGTTCTTTTGTCAATTTGTTTTTCATGATTCCATATTTTTTTCCTTGGAATTGAGTGATTCCATATTTTTTTCCCCTCTGGCTGGTCTAAAACAAGCAACTGTTACTGATTAATTATTTTTTTTCTTGATTTCCTTTAATGTTTCCTAAAGCCAGAAAGTTGCCATTTCAAATGAACTTAGTTTTGTGTCATGTCTGTGATCTGGCTTTTTTCTAAAAAATTAAACAACTGGATTAACATCCTCCAAGACTGGTGATTCCATATTTTTTGCCAGGGGTTGTAGATAGAAGGAAGTGGAAGAAAAGAAGTGGCCATTAAGTGCATGTCAGGCATGTTCGGATGAGAGTTGTTGGGGTACTCCGAAGAGTTGAGTCTACAAGATAGAGAGGGATGCCATGCCACTGTTCTGGTAGTACTTGGTGGATTGTTCCACTATCGGGGAGCTGCAAATGAAGAGTCTGGATTGCTGTGTGTAGGGTGACCGTGACAGACAACGTTCCTTGTATTGGAGGAATGCAGCAGTTGAGGGGTAACATAAGTCTTTATGAGAGCTTTTAAGTTGGAACAGATCTAGTTGACTTTGTAGGCAAACATTAGTGACTTGAAATTGATCCTAATGGTAGCCAGTGGAATTCAATCACAAGTGGGGTAATGTGCCCTTTTTGGTTGATTGAAAACTCACCACCGCATTCTGGATAATCTGTAGCAGTTACACTGCATAAACCGGGAGGCCCATTTTGGAGGCCGCTACCATGAGATAACTATGGTCTATATCAGAATCTCAGTGGCATGTTGAGTGAGGTGCAACCTGTTTTTCCCTTATGTGTAAAGTGGCACGATCGGGCAACAGAAGCAAAATGGTCAGGACAGCAAATCAACCATCATGACACCAAAGTGTCTTGCAACTTTAGTAATTAGTCCATTTTGATGTTGATGTGATGTATAGTATGTTTGGCTGAGAAGCCCAGACGTTCGGTCTCAGAGAGGTTAAGTTGGAGGTGTTCCCTCATCCATGTGGACATGTCAGAGATAATCCGAGATCCATGCTGAGACCATGGACTCGTCAGGGGGGAATGACAGACAGACGGACATCATCTGCACAGTAGTGAGAAGCCATGCGAGTAGATTAATCAGGCCCAAGGTGATGTACATGGCAAAAGGAAGGGGCCCTAGTGCCAAACCTTGAGGCACCCCTGTGGCGAGGCAGTGAGAGCCGGATGTTTGATACCAACAACTTGCTGGTAATTTAGTGTAACCAGGTAAAAAAAAATGAAGGAAAAAAAGAAACTCCTTTCATACCTTTTCTTACGCCGCTTAGCTGTTCTGTCTTCAGCAGCTTGCTGGTTTTCCTTTATTTTGTCCTGATAGTCATCATCCAGTTTTTGCTGTAAAATATTACAGATACAATGTCTTTTCAATTGCCTTATTGCAATAGTACAGTGAGAATGTTGTTTATTGACATCATACAGAACAGTCATTACAGAATGTTTAATGTTGAAAAAGCAAACACTGCAGTTGGTTTGAATCACAACTATCAATTGTCATCACCCATCAAAGTGTTAAAGAGCTCACATGTTCAGACATTCGGTCCAGGTGATCCTGTCGCTGGTATTCTCGTCGCCGCAAATGTCTGTACACATGGAACTCTCCACTGCCAGCACCTGCACTGGAGCCTAGGAGAAAAAACAGATGGGATATTCATCAACAGATGGCAACAGACTCCCTGTCTTACCCCTCTCCATTTTAATCATGGGCATCAGAGCAATTATCTGAAGGTGGGACAGGACCCATTCACTTTTTACTATTATTCATTTGGACCCCACCCAACCACACTTCTACCATGTCGACATCACTGTATAAATCTTTTCATTGCGTCTTTTAATATGCGCTTCCATATTGTATATATGGCTATGTTTATGGTATGGTACCTTCAGTGAAAAATGTTGCAAAGTCAGTATAGTGAAGTACCTGATGGCAGTGGTGGAGGATTGAGAAGGACTTGAAAATGGAAAAAAAGTTTTCCACTTTCCACCGCTCTTAATCTTGATCTGATAGAATGCCTTTTTTGCAAGTGTAACAGTGGATGAAAAAGATGATAGCACAGACTGATAGTTACGAAAATCATATCCATCTCTGGGTTTACACCATTTCCTCTCAGCAGCTCTCAGCTCCCAAAAGCTCCTTTCGTACTGAGAATATACTGTTTGTCAGCCATGGATGATGATGGATCCATTCTGCTCACTGTGTGTACATTATTAGGGAAATACCCAAATCAGTGACTATGCATGCCATGTTTTCAGCGCAACCTCCTGGCAGAATCCTGATCTAATTTAGCCATCTTAGCAACTATCTAAAATTGTAATACCTTGCTGTAATAACAGAAGTAGTCAATGCCTATTTGTTGACTGATTTACAGGCAAGGAGAGAAGAAAATGAACATATGGATGTCATGTCTGGATAGCACCTAGCTCACCTAAATCAGGGGGAACAAGGGAAATGGCATATGGGCTTATGTGTGTAGGTTTAACTAACCATGAAAGAAGTGATATCCATAAATTAGGGGGTAAAACGAGTGGATAGACCTACTTCAGTTAATAGCAGTGAGTAACCTAGGGTGCCTCTCAACATGGCTCCTCGATCCTCGATGCTCGATCCTTGAGGGGCGTTCCCACTGATCTATAACTAACACTGGATAGACTATCCCATTGTTTCCCCCACATCATTCTTTATGTAGATCAGTGAGGATCGAGGCCCGAGGAGCGAGGGAGAACGTATAAACGCTGCTTGAGAGGCACCTCTAGTCTGGGCCAGCTCTAAGCAGCATACACAGCTCAGTCAGGTCTGCGTGTGCAGTCAAGACATAATGTGAACGGAAAAAAGGTCATCACCCTTCTCCAGTAGGCCACCTGTTAGAATGCAGCAGAATAAAGGAAATCACATCTACCCAGTTGAACCCTCCCCCTCCCCAAACTCCTTGCTACTTTGTCCCACCCAAGTTTAAAATGCCACCCATGCCTGTGAGTTCAACAGAAAATAATTAGGTGGCGGCACATTTTGTCCATCTGCCTCAGGTCTAAAAAGCAGGGTGTTCTGTCATGGGCTGGATTAAAATACTCAGCGAATCACCAAAGAGGAAGCTGTGCCAGCCAGGGCCAGGGGTGACATTTTTTATGACACTTGGGGGCGGCATGAGCACTTTTTTTAAAAAAAAGCCCCTACAGGCTTCTCTTGCTGAGAAGGTGCTGTGCACAGAAGCTGTGTGAGAAGGGGAAAGGGGAGGGGAGCGCAGGAGACAGTTCACCTCTGGGTCTCCCAAATGGAACGAACAAATCTGCAAACCAACATGAATTAGTTTCGTTTTGACAATAAAGTCATCGGTGTTGAGAGATAGGTGGTTTGACTCTGGAGTGCCATCATACAAGGTAGGACCGCCCAGGGCATCATACAAGGTAGGACCGCCACTGCAACCACAGGGCTACCAGGGAGTCCTCCAGAAACTGATCATTAAAATTCTCAAGAAACTTGAGGTTGGTGTGTGGGTGTGTGTGTGTGTGTGTGTGTGTGTGTGTGTGTGTGTGTGTGTGTGTGTGTAGCGTGACTGCACACGCTGCTATTAGTCTTAAAACGGTTTCAACAGAGACACCATGACTAGATAGTCATGGCTGAAAGTGTTGCCACCCATGCTAAAGTTGACAAAAAAAGAGGAATTTAAAATCGTCTTTTGGAAATAGATCTTAATGCCATCTTAATGAAGAAATATCCAACCTTTATGGACACCAACGTTTTTTGTGAATTAGTAATGTATCATAAATGCATTTTCTTCCCAAATTACTGGCACCCCTAACCTATGGGAATTACATTAACATAGTGTTAGCATAGGGGCAGGCAGATTTTCATTTTTAAATGCCACTTATTTCATGGATCCAGGATGCATCCTGATGAAGTTCTCTTGGCCTTTGGAACTAAAATAACCCCACATCATTACAGACCCTTCACCATGCCTAGAGCTTGGCATGGTGTTTTGTTCAGTTAGCCTATTAGCCTGTTTGATGCCCATTGAGCTCAATGCAAATCAAACCAGATCTGATTCGGTCTGGTAGATTTGAAATCACGCCGGATGGGATATGCGAAATAAGGTCTGTGCTCTTTTCTTTTAGCCCAATGTTGACGCTACACACAAAATGGCAGGGTGTTGGACTGCTCAAGGACAAGAACCGAAAAGAACATTACATTACCCTAACTAACCAATGACTCAAGTAACGTTGGGGCAAATGTTGACGTTACATACAATACAACAGGTTCTGATTGTTCTGTGGGTCACCAGTCTGTGTTCATGCGCTTACCCATCACATCTCGAACAAACTCTGGAGGAGCACGAGGATTCCAATCTTTTGGCCTTTCTGGAATAGGTGCAGGTTTGTCCTTATACAAAAAAAGAAAGAAAAAAATGTGTTTGTTATACATAAACAAAGCAGGGGTTACTATTATGACTGGGGAAGTGACTGAGTCAACGCTAGTTGCTAACGTTAGTTATGCTAACGAGTTCGCTGAAAAAACGATACTCGAGGTCACAATTGAGACATAAAATCTTACGGGATTGCGCATCAGCCTTTCCAATTTCAATCGTTGCTCCTCTGCAGGAGTTTTAGCAATTATCAAAGGCTGGGCTTCCTTTCCAGGTTTCCCTGGTTTGCTTGGTTTACCGTTCGCAGCCATGTTTGAGTCTCTGCTTCTCCGATTCGAGTAAAATTATATTATTAGATTCGCCAACGTTCAGACCTACAGCGCCCTCTATCGTATTGAAGTGCAAAGGATGGCTTTACTTCCAGCTAGGGGTACTTTAGGAGAAAAGTGCGATTGCTCATGTAGGCTACAGAGTAGCCAAAACTAATAAGTGGACAATTAAAATCTGTGATGTAGTAGTGTTACTGTGATCAAGACTGTAGTCCACAAACTGACATGTTGTGCAGCACATTCCCTGCAAAGTACTATCTTCAATGATTGAAATGTGTTGTAGCCTACTGGTTTATTTGCACTGAGAAGGCTGAAGGATACACACCTTGACCCTTAGTAAAAAAAATAATGTTGCAACTAAGATGGTTATATTTGTGCAGGAAGTGCAATAAAGTTTGTAAGAATAATATCCAATTCAAAATCAAAATAAGTGAGTATAGGGCTAATGTAGTACCCTACAGCAAATATACAGCAGACAGCACCCAGATGCACCCAAAGTGCAATATGACGTTTATGTGCATATTTGATGTGACATTAGACCTATCTTACACCCAGACTTTAAAACCTATTAGTCTTTTTTATAAATAAAGGATAATGATAAAATAGCTCTCTCCAGTTTGTGTAACATCAGTCTAATTGCATTAACTAAGAATAGGACCCCATTGGCCACAACTCAGAAGTCATAACAGTTACTCTGTCGTCATTAACCACTCATCCAAAATTATTTAGGTTATTTTTCCCCCTTAATCTAAGAGTAGGCTATCTAGTATTCATTCCTGTAGGGTAAATCTCCTCATGTTTCTGCTTGCATGTTCTTTTCCTCCAGCACCTTCTGCCTGTAGACCTCCATCCTCTCATCCTCTCTTCTCCTCCTCTCTTATTTCCTGCTGTCATTTGTCGGCCTCCAAGTAGACTACTTTAAACGCCTCTGCCTCTTCTTATTTCTCAGCCTTTGTGTCGTCGACTTTATCCGCCTCCACCTTTGGCTGCAGTTGGTGACCAACTTCCTGTTTGCCTACCTCAGCCTGTGTTTTCTCCACCGCTGGCTGTTTCTCAGGTTGATGTAGTTCCTGGTGTTCTTCGGTCTCTGCATTCTGCTCTTGGTGCACTGCCTGGCTCCTTACATCCTTCCCAGTACTAGCAGGTTCACTCTTGAGCCCTCCTGTCTTCTGCCCCACATTACCATTACACAGTGTTGCGTCTTTAAATGCTTGTTCAATTTAATGAAAGAACTCATACTGATAGGTTTAAAGTAACCCTGCCTGATTTGCCAGCTATTTTGATTTCGCCAAAGATCCTTCATTACTCCGCTTCAACCCTCTCTGATTTCGCCCAGCAGCTCAGGCTGGAAATATACACATGCTTCTTGTCCACATCTTCTGGGTCCAATCACAAACTAGCTTATCCAAAAGGTGCAACCGGTTGGTCTGATTGGTTGAAAGACTATCCAAAAGCGCATGATGTGAACTATCATGATGTGATGTCATGATGTGAACTATCCCCATTGATCACGCCTCTTTTGCAGTAGGCTATAAATAAAGCGCAGACACTCCAGACTAATGTTCAACCTTAAAAGTTTGAGCTTAGTATGGTGATAGCCAGACTATACTGTCTTCATGCCATTTGTAAATTTGGAGGACCCGACTTTTACCTTTTACCCAAATTACCTACCTCCAAAAAAAGTGTGTTCATGAGATCAGCTCGAAAAGCAAATATAGGAAATGCATAAAATGTTAATAGAACAGCTTACTATGGTTGAGCACGAAGTAAAATGTCTTGGGTGACTATTTCTATCTGTAGTGTTAATTACCTTGCCTGTTTGTAACAAGAGTGAAATTCACCTCTTGTGTTGCATGGGAGGATGCCGTGGTTGGAGAATATGACAATGATGACAAATCAGATATCTCAGGGCACAAGACTTCCACATGAGTTTCCGAGCAAAAAATCCGACCCGACTTTGTGTTCAAGTAATTTTTCCTCTATAGGACGTCGGAATTTCTTAAGATCCGATGTGGCATGGACGTATGAAAGCTGCTGTTTATGTTTTTTTGTTTTGTTTTTTGTATTTCCATACACCAGATACCTTTAGATTTAGAAAAAGCTTTTAATAAACTAAAGTTTGACACCCTGTCACATCTAAAGACACACAAAAGACTACAATACACACAAAACCAAGTTAGATATAATTGAATTTTAATAATGCCAATAATTGTGAATAAATATGTAGGTGTGTAAATGTAAAAAATATGAAAATGTTGATGTGAACATGTCATGAGATGTCAGTAAGTGCAATAAAATAATTTTATTTACTCCATCTCTTTCTTCTGCAACATCTCTCTCTGCTTCGCTTCAGCCAAGGTCAAGTTTCTCCTCTGACCTTCTCCCGTTCCATCTCTTTCTGTTGCAGCAGCTCTTTCTTTGGCCTTGATGTTTCGCTCTTTTTCAAGCTCTGTTTCCATCTGCAGGGCCTTTTCTTGATGTTGCACTCTCTCCAACTCTTTTCTGTTTTGCTTTTTCTTCTCTCTCCATCTTTCTTCTCCTTTTCTCTTCCAAAGCCCCCTCCCTGCACTTCCTGTTGCTGTATCTCTCTCTCCTTGGCTTCAGCCATGTCTTGCTGATTTTTAAGCGCTGTCCATTTCCAGGTCCTCAATTCTTCTTTCTAAGTCTTTAATTCTGTTCCTCGCCTGCTCCAGCTCTCCATCCTTCTCCCCCTCTCTCTCTCCCTCTGACCTCTTCTCCTCCTCTCTCTCTCCCTGTGCCCTCTTCTCCCTCTCTCTCTCCCGCCTCTTCAATAGGTCATCCACCCTCTTAATCCGCATCCGCCTCTCTTCCTCCGACATTTGTGGCAGCTCTGTTCGCTGCACTGGCTCAGATGCAGGCACGGGCACTGGGTCCAATCCACAGGTGACTAGGCCCTGCTTCTTCTTCTTCTCTCTTCTACTCTCTCTCTTCAGCAGCTCCAGTGGCTGCACTGGCTCAGGCACGGGCACTGGGTCCAGCACACAGGCGACTAGGCTCTGCTTCCTCGTCTTCTCTCTTCTTCTCTCTCTCTTCAGCAGCTCCAGTGGCTGCACTGGCTCAGGCACGGGCACTGGATCCAGCACACCGGCGATTAGGTCGTCTCTGAATGAGTCCATGACCTTCCTCCGGAACTCCCGCTCCCACTGCTCGTCCTGCCTCCTCTTCCTCTGCAGCCTGGCCTGCTTCTGCCTCTGGGCCTTCCTCTGCTGCTCCAGCCAGGCCGCCTCCCGCAGTCTCGCCTCCTCCATCCACCGCTGCTCCGCCGCCGCCCTGGCTCGCTTTCGCCGCCTCCGTCCGAGGCACAGACAATTCTTGAGCATCGCCCAGCAGCCGGTGGAACGCTCCTCGTCCGAGAAGTAGCCGATTGTGTCCGGCTCTCTGCTCTCCTCGGGCCATTCGGCCTGCGGCTCCCAGTCCTGGAATCTCTCCATCTTTTCCTGTGCCCGGAATTCTCTGCTTCGGCGCACTGGCTCCGGTGTGGGCTCAGGCTCAGGCACCAGCTCCGGATCCAGCACACAAGCCATTAGGTCGTCTCTGAGTGACCCCATGACCTTCTTCCGGAACTCCTGCTCCCACTCCTCCTCCTGCTTCCTCTTCTCCTGGAGCCTCTTCTTCCTCCGCAGCCTGGCCTGCTTCTGCCTCTGGGCCGTCCTCTGCTGCTCCAGCCGGGCAGCCTCCCTTGCCTCCCACAGTCTCACCTCCTCCATCCACCACTGCTCCGAGGCGCGCTGCCGCTGCCGCCGCCTCCGTCCGAGGCACAGCCAATTCTGGAGCGTCGCCCAGCAGCCAGTGGAACGCTCCTCGCACAGGTTAGGCCGGCCGAGAGCGTTGTCCGAGAAGTAGCCGACCCTGTCCAGCTCCCTGCTCTCCTGAGGCTCCCGAGGCTCCCAGACCTGGTATCGCCTCAGATCAGTCATCTCTCCCACCTGAGGGTATTTAAAGCACTCCTTCAAATACCTTCAACAACACAGAGCAGGCCATTTTTGAAGGCTCTACATTATGTTCATAAGTCTGTATGTAATGGAAAGTAGGTATAGCAGGACATTTCCTATTCAATGGTTACACTTTACAGTCTTTGGATTTATAGCCTTTTTATGTTATTTTTATTTACAGAGATTCATAGAAATAGGCTATAATAAAGCCAGCTAGCCTAATACATTTAATCATCTGCCTCTCACCCCCAAGATATCCCCTCCCTCACACACACCATTACACTTTACCAAAGTCCTCATATATATATGTGTCTCCCCCCACACATACATTACTCCCCACCCACACCATTTCATCATCCCCATCCCACCCCATTACCCCCCCTCCTCACACACACACACACACACACACACACACACACACACACACACACACACACACAAGTTAGTCTAATCATACAACTATGGTGGGCAAATAATTTACCTGAGAGATGATTCCGAAATAAATTTGGAATAAGGCTTGAAATTATTCGCTGATGTCCAAACACGTGCTGTCTCTTGTCAAAAATATAATTGAATGTGCCAAAATGAGTTTTCACATTTCTTCAGAACTTTGACGACTGCTGATGTAGCTGGATCCTTATTATGACATTATAAACGTAGCCTGAGAGCCTTCTGTGCAAATATTCTAGAGCGGAGCGTGTAACGCTCTATAGATTCTAGAGCTGTTCTAGCATCTTTGGCCAGAATCTACCGTAGGCTCGCCATTACCCCCACGCACGGTGCGCAAGGGACAGTGGGGACACCAACATTTAGCATGAGTAGCTTTAATGCAAACTGCTTTCCACTCTTCTTAGAGAACGTTTACAATGTCAATATGCGTCAACAGCATCTTACACACGGATAATACATTTTAGGTCCTCTCTCAGTCTCCATTGGAGATCGGACGTGAACATTATGCTACTCCGTTTAATTGGGAAAGCGCCTTAGCGCGCAGAGTTATCCGGTTTCCACTACGGACTGAGTGTGAGAGAGGACACGTAGAAAAAACAAACTGTGACACTTTGACACTGTGAGAGAGGACACTTTGACATAGGCTGTACGCATAGTGATAGACATTTTGGTAGTCTTTTTGTAATATAATTGGTGAGTCTTGAAGTCTTCAATAAGTCGTTTACCTTATAAGCATTCAACACATTTGCCATGAAACGCATTTCTTTCAGATAGAGGTGGCTATCAGGTTCACTTTTAATTGCAAACAGACCATATCTATCTAGCATCATGTCATACATGCTTCTATTTCCAAAGGATTGAAGGTTGTTTATACCAGCTTAATAGTATGCATGCTCATCATTGTTAAAATACTGTTCGAGTTTGTGGATTAGCCAGGCTTTAATGTTTTAATGGAGCTGAATAAGGAGGACCACACGGTTATGCTTTGAACACTGCTGCCCTGGCGCGCTGTCTCCGCCTCATGTCCATAAGGACACCGAGGTCATGTGTATTGTTTAGGCCTGTTACCTACAAAAACAGTTACGCTGGGACTATCATGATGGATCGTTAAGCAAGAATGAAGGTATCTCACGATTCAGGCGACTCAGAGCCATATAGAACTATTGATTTTGCTTTTTGCTATCTTTCATTGACCGACTTGCTATAAAAATCGGAGTAACCTATACTAGGCCTATAAGACGGCCAAGTCCTATACAATATGCTAAAACAATCCACATTTTTAGACTAACCTACGTGATGTTCAAGATAATTCAAGATTCAACACTGCCATGCACTTCCATACAATCAAGAATGAAATATATTTTGGATCAACTATGCATAAACAAATTGAAGAGAATGATTCCAATGTCCCTGCAACAAAGGAGCCCTTAGAGAATCTGTACATTATTTTCATTGGGGAACCTGAAATTACAATCTTTTCATTGAGCCCAATATTTCTAGCAGCATAGGTCTACTGAAGCATAAAGGATGGCAATAGTGTGTCTTGCAGTAGATGGGCTAGATAGTCCAGTGTGTGTGTGTATTTAAGGGTTAAAATGAATGCATCCATGTCCAGGGGTGATTAGGCGAATGGAAGGATATTGGCTGATTGTCTTAACCAAAGCATTTTGATACATAAACATGCAAAATAACTAGATGCCATTGCCTTGTGAGTCTTGGGAGAGGGGTTCCTTTGGTCTGGTCTACTGTCTTGTCTCTTTGTTCAAGGCAGAGACAGTGAAGCAAATGTAGACTCTACTGCTGCAAACCTTCAGGCACAAACTGGACGCTCCAATGGGAAATCCTGATGCGATGTGTGTGTGTTTGTGTGTATGTATGTAGGGATGCATGGATGCATTACATGCCTGAGCACAGCAGACTCCGATCACAAATGGTGTACATAATGTGGCGTTAAGGCTGTGTCTACCCCAGTTCTGTGACATATAGCCTATACAATGCCTGGGTATGGCCACGGCCACAGTTACTGTGATTTATGATGTATACTGTGATGTATACTGGCATGTACAGTACACTGAAACCAAAGCAAGACAGATAAAGGCTGCTTAAACATATAATTTGTGAGCCTGTATTTCTGATTCTCGTGGAGATGCACAGACTGATAAAATAATGTGATTACTCAGCAGAGAGGTTTGCATTCAGCAGTGGTTTATTTAAGATTTAGGCTTTCTAGCCAGTGAGGTTGTGGATGTTTAGCCTCTAGTGACTGCTGTTTTTTTTTTAAAAAAAGAAGCTCATTCAGTGGGTTGTGGAGAGATATGCCTTTTGGGCGAATCCTTAAGCTGACACAGGAATTCCTAACAATAGGTGCACGCCTGTGTGTGTGTGTGTGTGTGTGTGGATACTCACACTTGTGTGTAGGTCTATATCATTAGCATGCCCTGGGAAAAGCGCACGTTAACGACAAAAGGGGGAACGGCTTTTCTGGATGAAACCTGTCCGAGCCTGTTCGCGGTGCTCGCAGGCTGTTCATTAACGCCGGCGTAATGCGCAGTGGCAGCGCTCACAACCCCTTTGCTTCTGCTCCAGCTCACTCCTCCATGCTGACCGTGTGCGAAAACAAACGCGGCCTCACGCGGCGCCCGCCGCCTCTTCGTCCTCATCCTCATCCTCGTCCTCGCAGATCCGCTGGGCTCCCTCGGCCCCGCCGCACCGTGATGGGGAAACCTGGACGGCCCCAGTGCGTGATCCTGTCCACTTGATCTGGCCCTCACCTTGAGAAGCTGACAACGAACACACACACACACACACACACACACACACAGAGACACACACACACACACACACACACACACACACACACACACACACACACACACACACACAGAGACACACACACACACACACACACACACACAGAGACACACACACACACACACACACACACACACACACACACACACACACACACACACACACACACACACACACACACACACAAACACACACAAACACACACACAAATACATAGACACACACACACACACACACAGACAAATACACACACACACACACACACACACACACACACACACACACACAAACACAGAGACACACACACAAATACATAGAGACACACACACACAGAAGCACACACACATTGAGGGGTGTGATCTTATGTAACAAATCCCATATATGTGTGTGTTGTTCCACACATGCACATGTGACTGAGGTTTCAGTGAGATGAATGTGAGCATATCAGAGACAAGGCTGCAGAGAACACGAGGCCCCCTGACTGTGTGACTTTGGAGATGTGCAACAAAGGGCCCTATCACTGGGGTGCTGGAGATTATGTAAATTTGATTGGCTTGGTGGTTTGAGACAGAACTACAGAGGAGATGGGAAGAAAGAGAGGGAGAGGGGAGCGAACCATGGTATCCTTACGAACCAATTTGTCGGAAGATCAAAGGCTTAAATAGTCTAGACGGAATTTTCATCTACGTCCACACAGCTGACCTCATATTCCTCTGAATCCTTCTGAATTCTGACTGCCAACTTAGTGACAAACACAACACAAATGTTGACTCCCCATACACTGAGAGAGGCACTGCTGGAGAGATGGAGACGGGTCCGGTCCGAACACCTTTGTGACCGCATTACATCTATCTTCGGGGTGCTTTAATCGCTACCAAAGAGAAATCAAGCCTTCCACAATAGATAAAATATCTTTGAACTCCTAAATGAGGCTCATGCTCGAAGGCTCAAAGGACCGGGATTAGAGTTGGAATTAAGCATCTGCTTCAAGAGGGCTGAAGGTCGGCTCCCACAGTCAGCAGCAAGTGTGTAACAGCATTGACTTTTTCCGTCTCAAAAATGGTAATCATTTGACATTTGACCAGGGTTTGTACATGCGTGTCGTGACCCCGTGGAATGAGAGAACCTGATCAGAATTTCAATGAGATCTTACAGTTTTTGCCTATTGCTTACACACGTTTTGCAGAATTTGGCTCATTATTTCAAAACTCTACACACAGCTATATAACACATAGCACTTGGGGATAAACAACTCACATCTATGCCAAAATGAAACACTGCAATCAAAACATAACACTCTTTTCTAAAAACTAAATTCTTGCAACAAAACTATACACACAAGCACCATTTGAATTACCCTTATATCACCAGTAACACACTGATGCACTTTATAGAAAACACTGCCGTCTGTGTTTCTATTTTTGTATTTTATTTGGTCATTTTCTCAGACCTCATCTTCTGTAAAAACTCAAAAGTAGATTTTCTGCAGTAATCAAAACAAGAGTTTTTACAAAAAACAAACATTCTTACAGATATAAAGAGAAATAGAAAAGTCAAATATAGCAACAAAACAAAAGTAAAAAAAAAATACTGGATCATTTGCGATTGAAAAAAACAACAAAATATATATTGGTTTTGCGTGTGTGTGTGTGTGTGTGTGTACAGTATGTGTGTGTCTGTGTCTGTGTATGTCTGTGTGCACATGTGCGTGTGAGTGTGTGTGTGTGTGTGTGTGTGTGTGTGTGTGTGTATGTGCATGTGAGTGTGTATGTGGTGGGGGGGGGGGGGGGGGTTGCAATATCATACACACATACAATGGGGGGGATTGATCCCCAATGTCTCCACATGCCTCTTGCCACATTGCCTGCAAAAGAGGTATGCGGGCGTGTGGTTGGCGATCATTTACTTTCCACCACCATGCAGAACTATTTCCTCAATTGCATTTAGGGGCTGTAAGGGGGCAGGTATACAACTTTTGATATATGAATTGTCTCCATGCTTGCAAAGTTCTCAAAATGGCTTACTGGAGGCCTATTTGTAGTGTTAAGGTTCAGACCGATTGGTGCTCTGTTTTCTATGCACGTGTTTTCAGGTGTATAAGTAAGTGCCTACAATTGCCAGGTGAGTTTTACATTTTGAACAAAGTGTTTTCCCAATGATACCAGGGGATTTTGTTTTTGCACAAAGTGTCTAATGTAAGAAAAAAGTGTTTTGCAGAATTGCAAACAATGTGCAAAGCAGAGAATGTGTTTAAGCTATGGTTACACTGTGTGTAAAGTATAATACAAGAGTTTGAGGTATTGAGGCTTTGGTGTAAGCATTTGATTTTAGTGTGTAAGCAATAGGCAAAAACTGTAAATTGATGTTTATCTTTTTACGAATGGTTCTATTTTGAAACTGTTTGCCACAGTATATTTACATAAAACTAATGCAAATGTAAGCTGTTATGTCTGCAAGTTATATAGCTTTGAGAAATTGTGGTTGGTGGATATTGAAATCATGTGCAGAGATTTGATTTAAACATTCGTAGAGTGTCAGAGTGACTACATATATCATCTATACCTGTTTGCCACAGACACAGGGAACACCTCGTGGATTTCAGCACTTGTGTTAATTGGCAGTCAGCCACAAATCATAGAGTGAGATATGCCCGACCGAAAAGTGTCTGGTAGTCTGCCATCTTTTTCTCATGAAATACTGTAAGACTGAAACAACCCGAAAGTGAATCCAACAGTCATAGTGAACGCCTTTACGGTTAGGGATGATGACACATGGCTTGAAGTACACTGGGAATGCCCCCAGGTGGTGCATGTGTACTGTCACATTCCCCCACAACAACACGCAAATCCATTTTTAATGCAATCGGGTCATTTGTAGTTCACCACCCGGACGGCCACGGATTGGCATTTCCCCGAGGCTGCACCCAGCTAGTAGTTTTCAACTGACAGTCACTTTGAATCAATCAGATCCATTTCCCTCCAGTTAATGGGCAGTGAATGCCGCGGAGAGTGATGTTTGTTTACTGCAGCTGCCCATGTGGTCCACAGACAAAAGAAGGCCATCCATTTTACAATCAAAACACTGATGATGTGTTGAACAGGATGTGAGCATGTGAGAACAGAACTGTGGAGTTCTCTCGCTGTTCTTCACAAAGATGAGCTTACAGCGCTGGACAAACTCTGGGCTTTGGAGGTATTCCCTGCGCATTCCCTTGGGCTAAGAAATATGTTGACAGTCAAAGCCAAACTTGAGCTCAGTGGGGGGGAGAGAGGAAAAAACTCTCAAGCTCTTGCCTTTCTCTATGGTTACAGTATTTTAGTCCCCTTTCCAAAACCCCACACATACCCCAACACACACACACACACACACACACACACACACACACACACACACACAGTGCAATGTCATGCTCTCAGTCTCAGGCCAGGGCCTCTAGGGGAGGGAACAGGATCTGAGCTCTCCAGTTCACGGTCACCTTCTCAGCAGCTGTGCTGAAGGCTCGCCGGTTCACTCGACTCTCTCCCCTACGAGGCTGGAGCCTGATGGTATCGGGGCTGAAGTAAATGAGGTGTTTGCTTTGGTCAGGCACAGTTGGTGAAACGGCTGAGTGCCTCCCGTGTCGTGCTTTCAGGCCGTTATCTTGTCTCACACAAGTCATTTCCCATACCTTTCTTCTCTCAGGGCAACTCAATGGAATGTTCTGTACGGGAATAAAATTATTTTCAGACGGCGTTAAAGGACGCATGGCCAGATAAGCACAGAGAAATTGCACAGGCTGACCACGGAGGGCGAGAACGTGGGCGGTCAAGTCAATTCTATACGGTCAAGGTTTAAAATCACGGAACAGTAAAGTAACTCAATGAGCCAGGTCGGGCAAGATCTAAGATGAAAGTGGTAATAGTAGAATAGAGTATAGTATGAAGCAGTTACTAACACAAATAAGTTTTACAGAAAAAAATTGAAATAGGGAGACAGATAAATAAATGAAATAAAATAAATAGATTTTTTCATCTGTATATTACACACAGTACGTCGTTTCCAGTGCAAAATATTTATCATGTGCAGAAGTGTGTTGTAGTGCACATATGGTTCAAAGTTCAGACTTCTTGTCTGAAGTTATGTGGAGGGTGAGGTATTGGGACAGGTTAAGTGGAGGGTGAGGTATTGGGACAGGTTATGTGGAGGGTGAGGTATTGGGACAGGTTATGTGGAGGGTGAGGTATTGGGACAGGAGAGTTGGGAAGAAGGGTTGCTGATCTGTCTTTGTGCAACTGGAGAACCACACTGACAGAGGAAACCGTAGTCTGTGAGTTGAAATTGCTCCAAACAAAAATTACATTTTCTATTTTTCTTGTACCTTGTAAAGCTCATGAGCTAATAATCAGTGTGGCCTAATATGAGTGGCATTCCACTATTAAGAGTGTATACCAATAAATGCATGAAATTGGTCATTAGGTTAGGTTAGCTCTTTCTAGAACACCTGGTTGCCGGCCAGCTATAACTAATTATATCACAACAATGCTGTGTTGTTATCTAGGCCAGGAAAGCCCCACTGGCTGACAGTATACCTCTACTGGTGCAGAAGGCCAGTGGGCACATCCACACCCACATGTCTGTGTCGGTCCCCTGAGCTTCATGTGACAAACACTTCATCATCAGAAGGTACAACAGTTGTGTGTCCTGACTGTACTCTCACGCTTAGTGAGACCCGAGACTGTTGACTGTGGTAAGTATCTTGGAGTGGAGTGGGTTATTTTCACTGATCACCTCAGAAGTTACAGTAACATCATCACTCACTGGCAACCATAAGTGGCATATTTCTAATATTATTTTATATGTGGGACAGGGGAGAGCACAATTGTTGTTGTTGTTATAACTAATGTCAACCAATAGCCAGGGGAACATGAGACAAAACTAATGCATAGCTTGAGTGAGAACACAGGCTGAGTGTCATCAGCTGACACATAGCAAAGTGCGTAACAGACCCAATATGCAGTCCCAAAAGATAGGGTTCCAAGTTAGGGTATGTTGATCCAGCTGGATATGTTGAGGCGCCTGAGAAATCAGCTAATTATTTTGTTTAGCAGATTTTTATTGTTCTAAATATGATAATTGTTAATTAAATTCCCTATTCTCGCATTGTTTTACTCTTTGATAGTTTGGGCTGGTTTGGAGTTGTGGATAAGTTATGCATAGCGAACTACATTTCGGTGTCTGTGGCAGATGGCCTAGAATGCCTGCATTTTCAAGCAGTGGGGCATCCACACATGTTAGGAAGGCACATTCCTTTATCAGAACACAAACACATATCCTACTAAAGTCTACTAAGTTTTTAAACCTTTAAACCATTTTAAAGGCAAAAATGTAGTGCAGGTAAACACAGGCCCAGTGTGACTCCAGGAGACCCTAAAACATGAAAGGCAAATTTCCGCTGTCTCAACCGATTTGTCACGGAGGAGGTGAAAGGTCAAAGCATCAAGGGACGGGCACAGTGCGAGTCTGCCAAATGCTGCCGGAAGTGCCTAAAAAGAAAGGTGCACACACCCTTCCCTTATAATAGGGTAATTTAACGGATTAATAATTGAACTAATTAATAAGCTAATTTAAAAGATGAGACCACACTTGAATATTTTATAAGAAGAAGAATACTGTATATCAGCCCAGCCCTTTTAATTTTCTCAGACAGAAGGCCAACATTAAGAGAGAGAGGAAGAGAATGACAAAGCTATGCATTTTTGTTTTGCTTTGCAATTGTGGCCACCCCTTGACCCCGTGATGGAGGAGATGAAATCACATCGGAAATGAATTTGGTCAAGAGACTGGACAGGGATATGTGTGTGTTTCAGAATTATTCAGGATGATTCACTGACTAAGGAGAGCAGGATGAAGACAGTGCCAATGCAATTCCTACCAGTCCATAGATTGATTAAACAGAAGAGCCACATAATGCAGTATTGGTGGAAATGGCCCTTGACACCACAGGGTTTCAGCATTCCAGATTTCCCTAGACTGAACTAAAACCAATCTGCTGTTATTTGTCTCCTCAGACATACATTCTTCCAAATACTTTTTAAAGTCAATTGTATTAATCCAGTTAGGTCGGTGGGATGGGGGAAGGATTCATGTTTTCTTGTTGACTTTGCAGATTATGATGATCTTATTGAGGTAGCTAAATGTATTAGTAATATCGATCTCACCGTCAGTGCACTATTCATTGTGTGGAGTACCCTTACTTGCGAAATACTCTATATTAACAAATTGGCAATGGCGTTTAAAATATACATTCTATGCTTGGCTTTGAATATTTCAAAACTGGAGCGTGACCAAGCTCGGTGGTATGATAATGATATAATGGTAATGATGGGAGGAGTTTCCTGAGCAATGAAGTAAGCATAAGCACACACACAGCAACAGAATCTTATCACAGTCCTCAGAACCAGTCGGCTGATTAATCAGGTCAATGCAAAATTGTAATATAGGCCATCCACGCTTAACAATTGTTGATGATTTGGGGGTTTGGAAATGAAGTTTGGCAGCAAGGCTGTGTGTGTGTGTTTGTTTTGAGTTGCTGTCGTGAATGCAGAGTAGTATATACTGCAGATCATGTGTGACTCATTAGACAGGAAATGCTGGCAAAGAATGAGGCCGAATACATTTTGCTTAACCTTGCCTCAGTGCATAATTAAAGACAGATCCTCTACTCGCTACTGTCTGTGTTGCCTAGTCTTTAAGGATTTTTACCACACCAGCCTTAATTACACGATATCTTTTGCCTCTTGGAATTTGGCACCATATTAATTGTAAGGGTATGCTCTCCCCCTCATCACTCTGGCAATCAGGGATGACTAGTGACAGAGTGTATCATCCACCCCCCACATAAATATTCCATTACAGTGATAAGGAGGATGCGGAGAAGAGGCGAGATTCCTACCCATAAATCACATAATGGAGTCCGTATTACAAACTATGCCACTGCAGAACAAGTTTTTTTTTTTTAAAAAAAGGACTTTCCCATTTGTCATGGCAAACAAACACTGTTTGAAGTCCACATGGTGTGATGAATTTCAAATAGGATTTTTCTGGCCGTGTTGCGTTTTTATACTGATGTGACTTTGAAAAGGAGCTGGAGCAAAAACAAACACAACGTTTCTCATCCTGTTCCATTTACACTGATCTTCCTTTATTTGGGATACTAATCCACCTTGGCAAAAGCAGCCCACTGACCCTCACAACAACAATCCCCGTTTTTGACACGGGTCCAGAGATAACAGTGTGAACACATCCTTAACTCCATTATTGATCATAAAAGTCCTGGCTCAACAATAGCATTGCCAGTGTATTATCTACCAGCTGTATAAATAATAAATATTGGACCATCTGCGTGGAAAAGTGCATTTCAAACATAAATATGCATATATTTTTTTAACCAGAGCATAAAATGAACGAATCAGACTTGAGAAAATGAAAAACTCCCCAATGCGCGATCTTGACTCGTAAAATATTAACATTATGCATTAAAGCTAAATAAAATCACCAAACAACTCGTTTTCGAGGTTTATTATAAACACATTGAAATGGACTTTATTGTTGACCACCACCATATCAAGAAGGCTCCACATCACAAGCAATGGTCACTCTCAGACGCGTCAGTGGGATATGGGACTGTCCTGCGACTATTGACGACCCAAGGCAAAAACTGTCTCACTTCATAAGTCCATTATGTCCTGAGAAAGAGCTTGTCAGCACAACATGAAAGTAGAAACGTTAGAAAATGTCCACCTCTTTCATGACGTCTTGCGCACACGCAACAATTAACTCATCTCATGGCTTTTCCCCGAAACAAATCCCTTTTCCAGAACATCTTTGAACAACATCAACAAAAACATCCAAAAAGAAAAAAAAAAAAAAAAAACACAGTGGTGATCAGCTCTTCTGAACATCGACTCAAGCACACCTCAAAGGCAGTCTCTGAGTGGAATCATGAATATGGCTGATGGCCCCTTTGTTCGCTCCAGACCCGGGAATGGCACGCGCCAAAATCTCACACTGTTACCGGTACGGCGGCTCCGGCTGGTGAGGGCTCGGCCGGTAGAGCTGCTGCAGCCGCACCGGCCGGTTGGGCGTGGGCCAGCCGGGGATCTGTCCGATTACCCGCAGACCCACGGCCTTCCCGGGGCACGGGTGTGGAGCAGCGGGCCCTGACGCCTGGGCCTGTCCCTGCACCAGCCCCGACCGCGAGTCCACGGGAGGTAGGCTGATGGCGTGGGCGGGGGCCGACGAGACGCCCAGGGGGAAGTGCGGCACCAGGAGGCCGTAGCGCAGCTGGAAGACGCGCGGCTGGACCTGGGCGGCGGCGGCGGGGGCCGTGACGCCGTTGGGCCGCGGAGGCTCCGGGCCGAGCTCCCCCCCTCTCTTCGGCCCCTCGTCCGCTGGCTTGAGCTTCTGCTCCGGGCGGTTGAACTCCTGGATTTTCTCGGCCTGTGCGCGGCGGATGTGGTAAACCTTCCTGGAGCTTTGGAAAGACTCTAGGAATCCCTCCAGAGACACTCGGCCCTCCATAAACCGCTCAAGCAAATCCTGTGGAGAGAGAAAGAGAGAAAAAGGGGGCATTATAGACAAAGATGATCCCATGTACTAAAATCCCACACATATGTTTGAACATGTGTGAAGCGTTTCACACAGATATTACACAGGAACACATAAACAATACAAACAAACAACCCCAGTGGAAAATGTTTGAACAGCGGTAAGTAGACGTGTGAATTTCGAAAGCTAAGAATGACCGCAAGACAGCTGAGCAAACAGGTTAGCGGCAAGGTCTCTTATCTGCATAGAGCACCGCGAGGCTAAGCATCTCACTTGCCCACCATCCTAATGAGAACATTTGTCAGTAATCAGTGGGGAGCAGGTGTCACAGCCAGTCTCTCTCAGTATGGGGGTGCTGAATTATTGATGACGTCTTGTCTGCAAAGACCCCCCACCCCCACTCTCCACCCCCTACCCTCCACCCACCCACCCACACACACTGGCCCTGCGGTCCCCACCCTAAAAACAACAATGTGAGCTCTTACTAGGGCACGGCTAATGGAGGGCAGTGAGGAAGTCAAGCGCACATGGGGCTACAGTACCTGCACTTAAGGGACAACTACCATATGCACAAGCGGGAACCTGGGCCGACATGCGATCTGATTCGGCTACCAGCTGCTCCACTTTATGCCATCATTTAGTCGTTTTGCCCCCCTTTTTTTTTTAAATAAAAAAAGCGCTGGAAGTTCCCAGGGAAGAATGGATGGTTAAAAATGAATGAGTGGGACAGAGAGGGCTGAATCACGGCTCTTTGGCTGCTTCAGAGGTAGGAAGCTAGACTCCAGGCTTGTGGTGGGGGGTGGGGGAATCGATGGGATTAATTCAGCCGATAAACAAATGGGTAGAGGGGCCATCCATTCCACCCCCACGTGGCTCGGCTCCACTTTCCCGGGCCCTCCTGAAAGCCAGCACTCAGCACAGTTGTAGTTATGAACAAAGCACGGCCCATCCATCAGCCCCCCCAAGCAGCCTAACGACTTCTCGTCTCAGAGCCATTGATTGGCGCTGGGGAGAGGTGGAGACGTGGTACTTATTTATGGGCCTGTGGCGGATGGCCTTGGGTGGCTCCGGTGGCCGAATGAAAGGCCACGGAAACAGGGGAGACGGGGGAGGGGGGGGGGGGATCCTCTGGGAACACAAGTCATCTTTCTAATGAGAATGTGCTGCACTGAGCAGCATTTCGTTCGGTGTTCAACACACTCTCACTTTAAAAGGATTAGCTTATTAAGGTTAACAAGATGTTCTAATGCCTGCTTGTCAGCTTGACTAACGCAATACACGCCGAAGAATTCATACCGTGACGTTCCTTCACACCATCAGAATGGCATTCCAAAAATGTCCCTGCAGTCCTGCTACACAGCATATAGATATATATTTTGCTCTAAGATTGAATTAAATGTAATACCGCACATCTCCAACAGAGATTGTGCACACAGACTCTCGTCTCATCCATCTCCATCACGGTTCATCAAGAACATTTCACAGAGAGTGATAAAGCAGCAGATAGAATATAGCACTGTGGAGATGTAGATGTGTGGATGTGCATGGTGTGAAGTGCAGGCTAGGCACTATAGCAGCGTGGCTGGATCTCACAGCAGAGGGAGCACTCGGTGGAGCCTGGTTGGCTGTGGCAGTAATTAAAAGTAGGGGGGTGTAGGTGTTCCACCTCAGGGACCATCTCCTCCAGAGCGTCAGATGAGATCACAGCAAGCAGACCTGGGGCCTCCAGCTCTCATTGCCCATTGTTATGCACGGGCTGCAAATTGATTTCATCAACGATTTAATGACGGCCCAGTCCTGGTGAGAAATGCAGTGGTTTGCGACCTCCGCAAGCCTTTGTTCCTCCTTTGTCGTCGATAAGACTTTTAACACATATGCATAATTAAAGGCCCCAGACTGACTTGGAGGAAAGAGGAGAAAAAAAAAGAACTAACTGCTGCGCTGAGTGGTGGAACAAGCGCATTGGATGTTTCATGCGCTTTCAAATTCAATTTCCCCCTTAAGCAGTTACCAGTGCGTGATGGGTACTTCAGGCTACATGGGTTTGAATGCCACAGTGTGAGATTCTCATGCCATTTCAGCAGTGTAACGTGTCCCAACATTTGCTGGAGTGCTCCAAAGGGGGAGAAGATACAGAGCCTAAAGAGTTGCTTTTTAGGTAGTCTAGACAACCAAAGGACAAAAAAAACCCTTCAATTGCGGCTAGTGGCGAAAGCTGAAACGTCACAAAAGATATATGTGATTGGATTACCTCTGATTCCTCCTCAGCACGCCCAACTTCCTCTAGCAGAAGATTCTGAGCCGTCTTGGGACTGTGCTTCTCTGTGTAGGCCTCTGCAAAGACACAAACAAACAAACAAATTCGTAATCACGTTAGTAACACCAGTCTGTCAGGAATGTTGGATGCAAATCACAGCAAAATCTCTTCCCTCCTCCGCTTTAGGGCGCCTCGACAGGGTATTTGGGACGCAATCGCAGTCGAGAAGAGGCTTTTTTCTCCCAGAAGGGCGGACGTGAACGGTTTTTAATTTTCATTCTAGAAGGCCAAGAGTCTGGTCATGCTGAGGGTAAGAGCAGCCTGTGTCCCGAGCTTACGTCCGCTGGGCTTTGTGTCAACTAGCAGGGGCAAGAGCCGCAGTGGGAGGAGATGTTTGCAGTGTCACTGGTCGTCCTGGGGGGCTGGGGAGGAAGCGATCACATTCTGTTAGCTCAACTCAGCTGACGGAGGTTGTGGGCGGGTGGGTGAGGGGTTGGGGGGGTTTATCTCCCTGGGGTGGTGTTGTGTGGTCGCCATGGTAACGAGTCGTTAATGTTAATGCACACATGTGCTTGCCACTGCGGGGCACTGAGCAGGCTAGCAGAAACTCATCTAGTGACCGCACAGCACAGGGCAGGGAAAGGTCATCAGTATGCGTTATAGGCTGCAACAAAAAAAACGAACTGAAAATAGTGGAAAGGCAGGGATACGCCTGTAGTTACGATTCCACATTTCACTCAATATTAAATGACTGTTTAAGAATGCCATAAAGTCAATTTTGCACCACATTTTTTATTACTACTAGACCTTTCACAGTGGTAGCATTCGCGCAATTTCACTAGAAATAGCATCTGCTAATCGGTCATGTCATTTTGCTGGGCCCGAGCCAGCGCTCCCTTTGCAATCTTGGCAGAGGCAACCACAAATAACGATTACAACAGGCCCCTATTCACACCGCGCCTTCACAACGCCACTGCCTCGACATCAATAATCTAGACCCACTTAAAGACTGCCTCTGCCAACTGCTTTTCCATGCGCGCGCCGCGTGTTCTTCCAAATCTTTGAGAGGCAAACTTGCACAGGCGAGTAGTGGCGGGTACCGCGCCACGTGTGTGACCCCCTCCAACCCAGATGTTGGTGGTCTAATGGAAAGCGACAGACAGCCAAACAAGCACTTTGTGAGCAGCTGTGGCTGACCTATATTTTTTTCCAGAGAGAAATAATTCAGTGTGCCTAAAGACAAGAGCCTAGCGCCGACCAGGAGCCTCCCGGGCACGCGGCGTTGCGTCGGGTGAGTAGTTCAGCGTCGGAGCTTTTCAGCAGAGAGGGTGTCTGTACGACGCCGGGGTGAAAAGGGCGACGCCGTCCCAGCAGGGGTGTGTGTGTCACACACGCGGAACATGAAGAACTCACTTCTCCTAGACGACAAGACAAAGGAAAATAACAGCTAAAACAACCGGAACATTTTCCCTGCCTTCACCATCCCGACAGCGGGAAACAGGGTTTTTTTTTTTTTTTTTTTTTTTAATCCTGTTTGAGTTTTGTCACAAAAACAAACAAAAGCATAAAAAAGACTAAGAATAAGATATAAAAAAAACCAACACTTGTGACTTGTGACCTTCATGCTAAGGCTAAAAAGGAGTACAAGGAGCAACTGGTACAAGTGCAGCTCATAGCCCAGACTATCCTACTAAACTTCCTAAATGTGCCTTTACAATCTACCCTAAGCAGAGTGGGGGCAATCCACTGCTTCATAAGCACATTGCCGCACATGTGATGGCCCTTATTTTTCACTTCATTCAAGTGTTCTGCCCAATGCAAAGTCCCACGAGATCGCTGCAATGAAAACATGATATCAAACTGCATGACGAACGGGGCACCAGAGAGAAGCCTTGGAAACATGGTGCACAGCTAAAGATCACACCCAACGCTCAAGAGTGATGACAGCAGCCGAGAAATATGAGCGAGAATAACAGAAATCCCATAATTATTCTGTAAGAGCCAATTTCATTTTTTTTAAAAGGCATTGTAAGATCTACAATAGGTTTTTATTTATTTAAATATATATACATATATACAGCTGACATAAGCAGCTGCAATAATTATGGAAAACCATTCTGACAATTGCTTCCTCTTGTACTCTGGGATGCTGGAAGTGATTTGTATGGTCCATCTATATAACGTTATCTGTGTTATTTATGTCCCTTTGCTTTACGTAGGGTCCAGCAGCTCATTAAATGGGGGCATTTTATTTTTGTTTTCCCTGCATCGAGAACAAACAGCACGCAAGCCAGGGGTTTTTGTTTATCAGTTGGGACTCTGAAAGGAGCATTTCGAGATGGCCTGATTGGACTCACATGTGCTCGACATGCCTCACGAGCCATGTGCATCGCTCTGCCAGTCCTGTTCGCCACTTTGAAGTCTTTTTCAGTGGCATCCAAAACATGGCCACGTGTGCCGACCTGTTTTGCGCACTGTGAGAGTTTGCCTAAGGACGAAATCTGCTCTCCAAAATTAGCCTCTGAAATTACAGGTGCAGCTTAAATCTGCCAGATCTCAAGTTTATAGCCGAGGACTGACAAAGGATGTTTTGTGTGATGTATTCATTGGCCTTATTGTGTTCAATCATCTGCCCCGAGCCATTTCAATGAAAGCTTTATGACACTTCAAAACCCCAGATACTTCAAAGAACCATCCGTTTGGTAGCACAGTTAAATCAGGAGAGACTTCTTTTTGTGTTGATTGGGTTCAAAAACTACTAACTAATACAAAAACACGTCAGCCCACCCCATAGCCTGCAACATCATAGGCACCCTTCCTCTCTCACGCACACACACACACACGCATACACACACACACACTTCCTGTCAGAACAGTGGGTGCTCTTTTGTGGTCTCTAAAGATAAATACCACCAACTGTTTTTCCTGCTGGCCGGCTCCACAGAGCTCAAACAGCAAAACTGAACTTGATTAACTTTGCGCAGCAGCGCACAAAAAAGTTTTTTTCTGGACTGGTCTGTCAGTCACCACTTTTTTTCACACTCACCGCTTTCTCACATAAGCTCACTGTCCCACCGTCTGCTGAGCAACCTCTGACTGACAGACTCTGTCTGAGCGTCCTCATGAAATCTTCAGTGCAATTAATTACACAGGGGAAAACCACACACACACGCTGTCAGCTGTATATGATGTATGTGCTCCAGTTGCCAGGCATCCTCCTAGGCAACAACGTAAAGGCATGATGACTCACGTCACAGGCCTGGAGACAGACAAACGCCTACATCACTGCCTTCACGACACAAGGGAGCTACTGTGCATACACATCAGCCTGAGTAATGTCCCTTGGTGGCTCCTCTAATAAAACTAGTTTTTGTTCTGGCTTTGAGCTCTGTGGGATGAGGTCACTGACAAACATCCCTGTGTTTGAGCGTTTTTTTTCATGGACATAATGAGATCATTTCTGGCTCATGCATTTTAGTGTAGCATGCCGCCGTCCATATTATCCGTAGCACGCGACGCAGCCCCTAAACGCATGAAATTGCATAATTTCATGTTTCACTTGACACACATACATACATTATTGTAACGTTTTCTGCCGAGCGGCTGCGAGGTGTGCGATACCCAGGGGGATAGATTACCGCGGCCTGTGAAAGGGGCCTCACGCTCTCCAGTGGCGTTGCTAAGCTTGGTCGTGGTGGGGAGCTCAACGGGCCTTAATCCAACCCTGCAGAATTCCCCCACGCTGACCGACCTTAAAACGCTGAGAGCCGAGACAGGGCATCTCGCTCTTTGCTAATTACACAGTCTCCCACGAGCGCAAACCGACACCGTCCCACAGAAATATGTGGCCTCTGTGCTGACCCAACGGAGAGCCGGCAAACAAGCATCTCAGCTGTGTGATTAAGCGGAGGCTTTAGGTGGAGGTGCCCTTTTCACAGTCAGCCTGATGATGGTGCCCCTCCAAGAGGGCCCCCTACTCCCCCTCTCTCTGGTTTCTCTCTCCTTCTCTCTGGCTTGTTTCTCTCCCTCTCTCTCACTCACTCTTCCCCCTCTACCTGGTTTGTCATTCTCTCTCTCTCTCTCTCTCATTCTCTCTCTCTTGCTTTCCCCCTCTTCCTATCTCTTCCCCCACTCCCTGGTCTGTCATTCTCTCTCTTGCTCTTCCCCTCTCTACCTGGTTTGTCATTCTCTCTCTCTCTCTCTCTCTCTCTCTCTCTCTCTCTCTCCCTATCTCTTCTCTCTCTCCCTATCTCTTCCCCCACTCCCTGGTCTGTCATTCTCTCTCTCTCTCTCTCATTCCCTCTCTCTTGCTCTCCCCCTCTCCCTATCTCTTCCCCCACTCCCTGGTCTGTCCTTCTCTCTCTTGCTCTCCGCCTCTCCTATAGGTACACACTGAGCTGGAAGGGCCCCGTTTTAGCGTGTCAGTGGAAAGTGTTAGCGCCTTAGCCAGGGAAGTGAATGATCAGCCAGTGTAGCGAATGCCATCCCCCAGGTTCCTGTGTGGCATCTGCAGGTCACGGTCTAATGGTCTTGATATAATTGCTCTCAGCGCTTCAGGCCATCCTTCTGAGGGGAAAAAACTAGGCTATGACACGTCCACACATATGCGCTGCCGCGTCCCACTTCAGCAGACTGGCCAGGCACCCCAAGAGGCCGGGAATGTGATTCCACGCGATGCGGATAAAAGGTACAGGAGGAGGAGGAGAGAGAAGAGGAAGAGGAGCAGAAGTAGAAGAAGATCAGTGCAATATTTTTTGCCCACACATGTTGTGGGTCCAGTTACACTGTAGAGACAAAACAGCCCAACAGCTACTCTAAACATAGCGCCAGTCAAAACAATGCGAGCGTATTATGACTACAGATCAACACCGCGCAACAATCAACTCTGAGAACATCCCAACAGGCCAGGGCTTGGCTTCACCTTGGAGACCAGCGAGATCCGTTTTCTGGCTGATGTCCACACTAGCAAAAAGTGCTCATGATGAGCTCGGGTTACGCAACAGCTCAGTAGACCAAGACTGGACTCCTCGCCCACTTTCTAGCATTACAGCCCGAGGAATTGAACCGAATTCTTTCTCTCTTGTTCTTTTTCTTTCTCTCTCTCTCTCCCTCTCTCTCTCCTTGCCTTGTGGAAATGGGAATCAGATGTTTTGGAGGAGGAAGGATCTCCCACCCATCCTGCCTGACGCTGCAGCTGGAGGGTTGGTGCATGTGCAAGAGTGTGGTGACAGGAAGGTGAACATTCCACCCTCCTTCCGTCATGGGACAGCTGCGCAGGGACTGCTCAGTGAAACAGCGTTTCAGAGCGAAGACGAGACGAAAGAGTGGGCGGGAAGAGGGGGGGGGGGGAGGATAAAAGAGGGAACTAGGAAGAGGAGGATCAGCCTTGCCGCTCAAGTGATGGAGACTTCCGACACAGAGACTGCCCTTCCGCCAGACCGTGTAAGCAGACTAGCAGATCTCCTTCATCCGTATACATTTCTGTTTCGGGGCAGGACCGTAGAAGAGGAAGCCCACCCCACCCCACTCCCCTACCAAACCCTCCACCACCACCACCACCAAAGCTCAGTCCAGCCCACCACCCATAGCCCGACCCTCCCCTTGTTAGTCCCTCAGCCCCTGACAACGGGTCAATTTCCTGCTGGCTTTTGAGTCGACCCAACTTTTCCCATAACCATGTGCGCCTTCACATTCGGCCCCCGCCAAAAGACCGGGAGAGGGGGTGGGCCTGCTTCAGAGACTTCTGACAATCATGTGAATCTTGCCCTTTTCTTTTCAACACAGCGGAGGTGGACTGAGAGGACAAAGGGCCTTTCAAACGGATTTGCAACACCAGTCAGGCTGCACAATGGTGTGGATGGGGGAAAATGGGGAGAAAAAAAAAAAAAAAAAAAGATCAACAAATAATTCATATGTGTATGGGTTCGTCTGAATGCAGGAATGCTACAGGGACGGGGGCACAAGGAGTGGGGCGGGGGGGTAGCCTATAGCGTTGTTCCACCCCCTCCATGAATTAACAACGCTGCGAGACAAGGAGCTCATCTGAGACCTTGTACAGGACGACCTCCACTTGAATCCTTTAGTGCAAGTAGCAATAAGCCGCAGGCTTGAGGAGTCTCCACTAACCCAGAGAGAGACAGAGAGAGAGAGGAGAGAGGAGAGTGAGGGAGAGAAGAGAGAGAGGAGAGTGAGGGAGAGAAGAGAGAGAGAGGAGAGTGAGAGAGAGTGAGAGAGAGAGAGGAGAGAGAGAGGAGAGTGAGAGAGAGAGAGAGAAGAGAGTGAGGGAGAGAAGAGAGTGAGGGAGAGAAGAGAGAGAGGAGAGAGTGGAGAGTGAGAGAAAGAGAGAGAGAGAGAGAGAGAGAGGAGAGTGAGAGAGAGAGAGAGAGAGAGAGAGAGAGAGAGAGAGAGAGAGAGAGAGAGAGAGAGAGAGAGAGAGAGAGAGAGAGACTACGCTTCAGCAGCGCTCCAGGCAGACCCAGCAGGACTCCTGCACACACAGCTTTTTAGTTCTCCAGCGCCAGACACTGATGTTAGCGTTCACAGTCAGCCACAATTACAACAATATTGCATGATTCGGTCGGGTCCCTTGTCTTTATTTTCGCATATTCTGTGGTCCATCTGCCTCACTTGGACATGGATGGGCTTACACCAAGTGAACTGACGTGGGGATGTGTTGTGGTGGTGGTGGGGCGGGCTAGTTTGGTTTGTTTTATCTGAAGAAAGTATTGATGACCAGATCGAATTTGCTTTCCTTAGCCGGTCAACACTACGATAAATTATCCAACGAAAGCATGAGAACCAGTCTGCCTCAGATATTGCCAAAAGAGACAGAGAGAAAAAAAAAGTTTTTCATATTTTTTTTATCCTGGCCAAACTACAGAAAGAAAGAAAGAAAAAAAAGAAAAAATCTACGAGATCTTTTTTTCTTTTTTCCCCTCCCTATTAAACAGGCTCTGTGCCTGCGGGCTGAAACATGATCAACATGAGTAAGTGTGGTCCGTTTCAGGCAGGTTATTCCTGGCCGGTGCTGAAAGGGGGGTGGGGCAGCAAGGTGGAGACCTCTCGGCCCGGTCAGGCCCTCTGGGATATGATAATTTTACTACACCTATTTGAGGGGGATGGCAAGCTGCCAAGTGAACAATGGCACAGTAGGCCAGACAATAATGTGGGTCTGCTGTTCCAGCTTGCCGTGTCTCAATTTGATGAGGCAGGCGAGATCCCAGTGGTTGTTTTTAGAAGTGAGCAATATCGTAATATTTGCTGATGTTGAGGCAGAGATATTGGAACATCATAGTGTACATAAACAATACAATTAAACAGAGGCTGGCGTGGTAAATCGTGTTTATTGTAGTTGTCAATGTGCTGGCGGTGGAACTGTAAATAATCTCCTGTATGGAGTGGATCAAAAAAAAGACGAAATATGTGAGAAAAGGCGAGATATGTGAAACAAACTCACTCAAGTTCCATTTTAACATCATGCCATGTGCCAAAAAATATAGCCTACACCAAATCAACATTCATGTTCTCCTTGCACTGCCACTGTACGTTTATCCATGCAGCATGAAATATTAATGCAACCTTCAACTTACCGAGTCGGCTTTGTTTTTCCCTGCAGGCAGTAGTCAGTCTCGCCAGCTCCTCGTACTTAGCAGCCAACTGAAGTTTGCCGTTCTGGAGGTGAGGCCTGCGTGCCAGGCTCTCTTCGGCCAGGCTGCGGTTGGACGTCAACAGCCCCTCTCTGTCCACCTGCAGCTCCTGAAACTAAACAGACCAGATCTGGTTAGATCCAGACTCCAGAACCGAGAGCTCTTGAACAAATCCGAATGACTTAAACACTTAATCATATTGCAAAAATGTGGACGGCAAGAGATAGGGTCACGGGAATACATGATGAAATGATCAGATTGTGAAAAAAAAATCCTGTATGCTGGTTTTCCCCAACAAAGCAAATGTTCCAATGCGTGTGTATTTGTCAAGCACGATATACTGCTCGTCGACGTCTGCCAAGCTGTTGACATGTCTCCGCAAAGACTTGTCTTGACTGAAACAGTGATTACAACTTCAGGGTAGCTCAGGTCAAACTAGAAACCGACAGAGAGAACCAGACAGACCGGGGCAGCGTGAGCGCACAGGCCCAGGCAGCCGCACAGGATGTGGGCAACGGCGAAGACTTCAGACCTCATTAGCAGACTTGCGAAGCATGCTGAAGTCAGAGTAGCTTAAGTACAACATCATGGACACAGAGTTTAAGCAAATTAAGAAACACAAAGGGTAGAAACTGACGGTGCAGAACCTGGCCAGTGTCATATTGCACGAATCAGGCCAAGAAGATGGGTTAAGTGATGACATGTGAAACAGCCCGTGTTCTCAAAACATTGTAACTCTCCACCGTGTAGCTCTGCTGCGCTGCTGGGTGGCATAACCTACATAAATTCTGGGTCAAGGGCTCGCTTCAAGTTTCAGTGGCCAGTCAGTTTGAGGCTTTTTAAGACTTGGGCCGCGCTTGTTGGCAGCCTCGGAGGCTGAAACGTCCCCGCTACTTTAGACACTTCAGCTGAAGCTTGCCTAGTACACATACCCCAAAAAAAACCCTCATGACTAACATCTGAGCATTAGAAGCACATGAACTGCAATAAATAACAGTTGTGCTTCAAAAGAGCCAGGAACGCCATCTAAAAAAAGAATCCTTCTACAAGAGTCACTAAATATTGTGATGCGAATATGTTTCTATGGTTATTTATAAATGACTTCCAGATGAAGTAGTCTGTTTAATTTGCCTTTCTAAAATTATAGTTCAAGGGGGTTTGACAGAGATGCTGATGGCAATAAGGGTGTCTATTACACTGTCAAGTAAGCTCACCACTGGTTGCACTGTTTGGACACTTTTAGGCAAATGCAGATCGTGGCAGTCCATTCACTGTTAAAGTGTTCCACTGGCAAAGAATGCCACCAAGAGGCTCTTCCTACAACACTTCCCTGGTCCACGGAGAGACTAACCGCCTGAGGGGGAGGGAGAAGTCCAAAACCATGGGCTCATGGAAAGCATGCACAAGGATAGGACATCGCTTCAAACCACAGACCCCGTTTCTCTCTACAATTGTCTGAAGCCAGAGTATGTTTGGGTCTAATTGGAATTCACATTTTTTTTTTTTTTATCCATTTCTGCCTGAATATTAAGATAAATTCTGGAGGTTTCCTTTGGCTGTTCCAGTGCTTGGGCATATTAGAAAACCTGACGGGGCTTAGCAGGGCGCATAAGAGGCTTAGTGATTTATTTGCTTTGCAAATATGAGAATATGGCTCTTACACTATTGCACTTAGAGACAAAACATTGCATCGGATGGTGCCATATTCCCACATGGGCACTTATCGAATTAATATTTCTCCTCGTAATGTGAGAACCACAGCTCTCTGGTTCAAGGCACTGTATTTAAAAGCAGAGATATATTTTCAATATGAGTTTCATGAGAAAGCAAACAGTGAAAATATGCTAACAATATCACAAAGAAAGGTACAATACTGCATGCTTTGTTGGAATAACATAGCCTACTAATTGGTTCTATGCTATGCTGTAGGCTATGTACCCACCATGTTTTTGAAACTAACATACAACCCAATCCACAGTCATCCATGATTAGTGTTCTTATGTTCCGCTTTCTCTCCTAAAACCTATAAATAATAAACCATTGTGATACCATTATGTGTACTTTTGTAAGTATACTTTTGTTTCCCAGTCTTGTGGGAAATTTAAACCGTGTGATTTTTAGACGTCATCATAGACTCTGACTAATATTTGTAACCTACATACTGTATGACCACAGCTGCTCTCCATTCTCCAAATGAAACTCAAAAATGTTAGTTTAAAAGCACAGTCCACAAGTCTAATCCAACACACTCCTCAATCAGTGTATGTGTGTGTGTCCATGTGTGTGTGTGTGTGTGTGTGTGTGTGTCCATGTCCGTGTGTGTGTGTGTGTGTGTATCCGTGTGTGTGTGTATCCGTGTGTCCATGTGTGTGTGTGTGTCCGTGTGTGTGTATCCGTGTGTGTGTAGCCGTGTGTGTGTGTGTGTGTGTCCGTGTGTGTGTGTGTGTGTGTGTGTGTGTGTGTCTCCGCGTGTGTGTGTGTGTGTGTGTATCCATGTGTGTGTGTGTACACGTGTGTGTATGTATCCGTGTGTGTATGTATCCGTGTGTGTGTGTATCTGTGTGTGTGTGTGTGTCTGTGTATCCATGTGTGTGTGTGTGTGTGTGTGTATATCCGTGTATCGTCCGTGTTCTGGTGTTGTAAATATGAAACACAGCTTACATAGTGGCTCAGACCGTGACAATCAATCCCAGCCAATCACTACATTGCTTCGTAGTACAAGGAGCGTAATTTGATTGGCTGTTGAGCTCAAATATGCACAACCTTTTCTCCAGAATCATACTCTACCTTTAAGATCAAAACAAAGCAAGTGTTTCTTACTTAAATTATGCTCCCTTCCTTAAAGGGACACTTCACCGATTAGCATTAAGCTTTGTATCTTTAGAAAACCAGTCATGTTTTTGAATGGTTGTGCATCATTCCCTCAGTTTGCCTCGAGATGGGAGAAATACGGATTTCAATGATGTAAAAATCATCATTTTACATCATTGAAAGCAGGAAGTCCTATTCATGGATTTCATTGAAATCCATATTTCTCCCATCTCAAGGCAAACTGAGGGAATGATGCACGACTGGTGACTGGTTTTCTAAAGATACAAAGCTTAATGCTAATCGGTGAAGTGTCCCTTTAATGAATTTCAATGCATGAAACTAGATCTGTTTAGCCTGTTTAATATCAGATGCTAATAAGAAGCAGCTCTTGGTTGCTGATCCCATTTTTAAGATAAACTTCTTAAGTTCTAACAACTGTGGAGCTTCAGAGGGAGACAAGTGCCTTCTTGATGAGTGAGAAGATGAGTGATAAAAATCTATGCAACGACTCTTTAAGGTCACACTCCAATTAGACAGCGAGAACAACCCACACAATACAGCGTCTGTTCTGAACAGGGGAAAACATACTTGTGTGAATCCAATGGTTCACGGTCTGTCTGAATGCCCAGTTTTGTTCACATCCTGAGAACCCATAGCCTCGATCCACGTTAAGATGATACAGATGTTTCAGGCCATTTCATGTTCGATTGTGTTCTCAAAAAAAAAGAAACAGGGACTTTTTGGGTTCGGACTGAGCATCATAAAACGGATGGGGGGGGGGGGGGGGGGAGAGAGAGAACACAAAAAAACGTTTCTGGGCCATAGGAAACGAGATGATGAATGGCTAATGTAATGAATGAATGACGCTTTTCCGCTGATCTTCTCCATGGTCCAGGGGGAGCTGTGGCGGTGGCTGCTGCTGGCGCACGGCTCCCGACATCACAGCTGCAAATCTGATCTGGCCCTGTGCGGACAGACGGCGCCCTGGCCCCGCTCCCGCTTCTCCTTCTCCCCACTCCCACTCGCAGACACTCGCATGGTTTAGCCCTCACAGAGGAATATGTACTAACCACCTGATTTGCAAGGCTCACATCTTAATGTGAAGAGTTCCCACAGCGTTGCCAGTGTGTGAGCGTTGAACTCAAAAAACGGCAGGCAGCCGGTCGGACAGCCAAAGAGAGAGATTTCTTCATATTTCTTCACATGGTCCTCAGAAGTCTGTTTGTTTGGGTCCAGGACTGAAGCTCTTCTACTTGCTCAAGGCCAGCATGCTTCCTTTTAATGACTTCCCCTTTGCTGTATTTCAAAACAGTGAAAGAATCCAAGCCACTGACTGCACAATGTTGCAGCCATCCAGTAGCATCTCATTTATGTCCTAGACTTGTGGGTTATCTCTTTCACAACCACAATTCTGTCCCAACTGCACCATAGACTGAGGTGTCAGTAGCTATGTAAAGGAAGTGGCGAGAGGTTTCGTCTCGATATGGAACTGACAACTCAAGCATCTCACCTTGGTGTGGTTCAAGCAAATCACACCATTCTCACTGTGCTTACACAAGAATCTTGTGACCAGATGCTGTAAACTAAACCCCTTCCCCCTGAACTCTAGAATGGGTCTCCACAGAGGCATTCCACTGACCAGCGAGTCCCTCTGACACTTGTTGCAGGGGGGATAACGAATCTACTCAAGCCAAATCAGTTCACTGTATATTCTTAGGAATCCTAAACATTTGGCCCGGGCAGTCAAAAGAAGAATTGTGTTTGCACTCGACGGTACCTCTCCGATCCCAAGCACACAAAAGCCAACTTCACAACACTGTTAACTGGCTTCCCCAAACAGGAATCCACACACTCGATTCATTTCCTGCTGCAGCTGCTTAGCCCTGTGTTTATACATTGTGCAGCTCTGAATCCCAGGGGGCTATACAGTGCGTTTCTGATGACACACTGGTTCCAGGCTGGGCTTGACACTGTTTACAGACTCTGACAAACCGCACTTATGAAAGAACAATGCTTTCGTGGTAGACAGCCATTCTTTACACTCCTGCTGCCTCAGAGATTTAGCGCTAACAAATTACTGTCAGCGCGCAGAAAAGGATGCCATCTCATTATTACATGGGCTTTGTTTCTCTGGGTGACCTTTGGCACAGAGACACCTCAAAGACAAAAACCTGTTGTTTGCGAGGAGTATACCGGATTAACTGTTTCAAGTCCCCTCGTTTTGCCCCCTGATTATCCCCCTCTTTGCATCTTTGAATCCACCGCAGCCAGTTCAGTGGGTTTACCCACCACAAACAACCACAAGCTGTGCAATCAGGACAGGACGTACATCCTCTCTGGCAAGCCTCTGCTATTAAAACCGAGTCTTTTGTACATCAAAGCAGGCATCAAATGGATGCTTACATTGTATTTGGGTTGCGAAGACTTTGCAGATCACACTTCCGGGAGAGCATGCCTCTTGCTGGTCTTGTTTGAGGGGGGGGGGGGGGGGGGGGTTGGAGCTCTTATTTGCCTGCACACCGCAGGGCCACAATGACCCTTTCAGTGGGGCTAACCTCTGAGACCTTAGTGTGCTAATGAATTGATGCACTGCATTGCCCTCCATGCCTCCATGCCTTGCAGAGCTTATTCATGATGAGATCACCCACAACCAGATCATATGACTACCAAAACAGCCATGATGGAGACACTGGCATTGGTATGCAAAGGAGACAGTGTGTGAAGAGCAGCAAACACACAATGATAAATAATGTAGTTGTGTTATGCCCAGTGAATACTTAAGAGAGCCACTTGTCTTACAGTGACTGGACACAATACATTATTGTAAGCTGTAGTAGCTGAAGACCACAATGATTAACTACTACACCTCTTATGTAGTGTCATATTTATACTAATGGATGATTAGTGGTTGCTTTAACCGGAGCATCTACTGTACCATCATCACATCAGAGGGATTCCTCTCATGCCAGCGTTGAGCCTGCATGCTTCAGTTCTGGACCATTGCAGCGGATGATACGGTGAGGGTTCACTGTGACAACCATCACACTGACAATCATCTGGCTGATGCTCGTCATTCATTCTTAGAAAATGACACTGAAGTGTTACGACCGAGGCTGGATTTGAACAGAGGGTTCCCAAATGAGTAACGGTTGTCTTGGTGCTAAAAAATGAGGGCGTGCTGAGTTTCGTCGCCAAACTCAGTTGTGCGGAACTGTCATTAAAATATTTGGGTGTTAATTGTTTCTGCGTGTAGGCTGTAAACGATATCGTTTCAGACATTTTGATTAGACCCGGAGATCAGCACAACACAACATTAATGGTTATAACTGCTGAAGAGAGAAACTCAATTGACATTTACTGTCAATTATCGAATTACATTATTTACTGTGGATTTAGTGTAGTCGCCAACGCTGAAACGAGGTGGTCTTTAACCAGTTTGTTTGAACAATCTGTCGCTGAATAATTTACTTAAGAGCTACGAAAAAAAGTAAAATAAATCTTTCGTTAATATGGACAGATTGTATTTTGTTGTAATTGCGAAGGAGACACGAGGCTTCTAAATGATTCAACTGCGGACATAAGATAGCGTAGGCTTATTTGCAACCATGCAGCTCTAGAGCGGAATGTTGTAAACTTATCTGCATAGATCATATTTCACATAAAACGCGCAAGAAAACGCAATGACAAAAGAAACGCGTCTTTGTGAAGATTCAACACAGCCATTTCGACTCTCGTTTCACAGTGGATCAGGCATTCAGTCATGCTATAGAATGTATAGCCTATGGAGAGCCAATCGACAGGCAGAGTAGGTAACATGCACTCAGCAAAGATGTTTGTAAAGCGCATATCTATCAACATTCCCAAATGTACCCAATGGAGACCCGAGTAAAGTCGAATATTAAATAATGCTCTGGAAAAATGTGATGTGATTTAAGATTAAAGTGTTTGTGGCGAAGAAGTCTACCTTTTCATTGAGTCGAACGATCTGATCCATTTTTTCCTCATCTTGAAGAAGCTCGCGCAGTTCAGAGGTGTTAAGAATCCTGTAATACCCATCTGGGCAAGAGTTCGTATCCCTTTTTTGGGACATTGTAGTCCTCAAGGAAGTACTGTTCAAACTACTCCGTACAAAAGCCAGTATAGTTCCATTTCGATCGTTTTCTATGTGGAGTAAGGCTACTGCACACACGCGATTGCTGTATTGAAGCAGACCGCGTTGGTGGGAAGCCACACCGCTGTTGGCGGAGACAATGCAAGAGGCTGTGACATACGTTTATAGTTCCTTGCAATGTTCTTTGTAACCACACGGTGGCACGGCGCTTACTACGAAATTAACAGAATGTTTGGGATTCAAAACATTGCAGCCAATTTAGTCAGTGGCATACAGATTCCAAACGCCCCGTGATTTCAAACACAAGTGTCACTGTGCGCTATGGGTTGTGGTTGTAGCCTCGCCTATTATTTTCCAAGTTGTTAGTTAGAACGTCAAAGTTTTCCCCATGTTTACTTTTAACTACTTTTTACTATTAAGGTGCAAACTCTTTCTCTTAATTTAACTTCCTTGTAATCTCGTAGTTTAATTAAAACTTTATTGTAATCTGTAGTCAAGTCATAAATAAAATTATATTAAAACAGCTCGCCTTGTATTAAAAAAAATCATTTTAAAAAGACTCAGATGTCTTCGCGTCATCAATAAGCGACAACTACAATAAAACATGGCTGCGCTTGTCGGAGAGATGTGGAAGCATGCACTTCCAGACCATGATATCTTCAATAAAATACGGGAAAATGTAAATTTAGAAGACCAAGTCATTTCAAATAGACTTTCCAATAATCGTACGTTCTGTCAAGATAGAGATTTCTTCATATGGAATGATGTAGGCAGTGTCTTCTACACAAAAACTGGAGAACTGAACTCTGAAGAGGGGCAGACCAGTGCAAAATACCAGGTTAGACAAGTTCAAAGTTGGTGCATACACATGACAATAAATCCTTGGTGGTGTGTTTTTAATTTGCATCTCGTAGTGCAACAGGTTAACATGGCTCTTTGTATGTGATTTGTCTAATGATTAGATGAGCGAGGGAGGACGTAAACGCTGCATGAGAGGCACTGATTGAGGTACTTCTCAGTTCTACTCGGTCGCATGTCGCCCTCATTGGTCAGAGGGGCGCTACTGTACTTGAGCTCCCTCAGCGATAGTGTAAGAACGAAGTCGGAATTTGAAGGAGGACGTGTTGAGATCCACTGCAAGTAAGCTGTGACAATTCAGTTTGGCTTGATTTTGTTTCTCTTATCAGATGTTTGTAGATTTGCCTTTAAAGTTATTAGACCTGTGTATAAAGAGATTACAGGACTATGAGTTAAAGGTAGATGCCATGATACTAATGGAGTGATTCTGCAGTTTATCAAACCGCTCTGACTAAAAGAAAATTGCTCTTCACTCTTCACTGTCTGTTTTGTATGAGTGCTTAAAACTTCAGGGATTGTACACCGCCCTGGCTTTGTAAGTTGCATCAAAGTGCTTTTCAGCCGAAGGTTTCATACACATCAACAACCTTACTCCAGACTTGCAGACTGCATCTTTAAAGGCTCTATTGACTGTACTGATCAGTATGACATTATCTTAAGGATGTAGAGCGCAGTCATCTCTGACGAGAAGCATGTCATGTTGAAGCCTGTTGATCAGGATGGTCTGAAACGTCCGTGTTTCCTGTTCGGTAGCTCCATCGCCGTGGCGGAGAGTCTGTTCACCGGCTCTGTCTTGCTGAGGCTCCAGCAGGCTGTCTGGTACCCAGGGGAACCAGAGGAGCTCCATCTGGTGCTGCTTACCTCCGACAACACAATCAGGTGAACGCAATGCGGTCCACACATGAGAGGATTGGTTGGTCCGCTGTCGCTGAGAAAACGGACAGAAATAGGTTGGAATTGGGAATAGAGGCACCTGTGGCCTACTGGTTTTGGAATCAGACGTGTGACGTAAGGGTGATCAGTTCAATCCCTGGTAGGAAAAATGTGGGTGGGGGGTTATTGAACAGTGCTCTCCCACATCCACATCCACGGGTGAGGTGCCCTTGAGCAAGGCACCTGACCCCCAACTGCTCCCTAGCCACCAGATTAAGTGCTGCCCTCTGCTCTCTATGTCTATGTGTGCTCCTAGTGTGTGTGGGCTCTAAGTGAGCGCACTGCTCCAAGTGTGTGTGTGTGTGTGTGTGTGTATGTCACTGATTCTTGAGAATTTGCCTAAAACATGTCTCACTAAGAAAAGTGCTGATTCTGTTGGAAATTAATACCATTTCCATGAACAAAAAGAATCAAGGTTATAATCAGGGGGTCCTTTGCACAAATATGAGGTTCTTTTAAAGGTTTATTTTATTTTTGTATTAATTTAATGATTATATGCTGGCCCATACCCTACAAAATCAGTTGTCCTCGAATAGGAGATAATCATTTTGACTTGATTAAAAACACTAAAAGCAATCATTTAATTTAATGATATCTTTACCACATGAAAGAGTACATTGTATTATGTATTAGAAACTCCAAACAGTACGTTTTGAGCAATATTTACTATTATTTCGTGGCTGCTCAAAATGTGTCCCACATTTTCGTCACCACCGTCAGATATTTATAAAAGGCAATAAAATCAGGCAACTACAAGGTCAACTACATTCTTGAGGACCTCATTTTCAAACCTTCAGCCGTACTGCATGCTTTAAGATCACTCAAGCTCCCATTAGTTTGCTATTTTCTCTTAAAGTTGTTCATATTTTTGGACACTGCTACTGTCACAACCATAACATGTCAACACCGTCTCTTTTGTATACAAAATATTAGATTAGATTATAAAATAAATGTATACTTTTTAAGAAGAGGTTTGAAGTAGCCAGCAATAGGATGCAAACAGGGTGGATAATGTAAACAATTCATGCATATCATGTGAAAGAGTAGATTTTTGTCACCACCGTCAGATGTCACCCTCCGTCAGGTTTTCTGCTTAACGGTGGTGAAAAAAGCCTCCAAGTGGTCCTCAACGGAGGCTTTTTGGACCAAATAGTTAAACAAAGTTGTCAAGCAAGACTTGAGTGGTATTCATTTTGGAAATTTATGTTGTAATGAAACCACTGTCAACACCGTCAGATTAGTGTCACACCGTCAGATTCATTTTTCATTGGTTTTAAATAAATATGCTTACAATATGTTTCTTCAGTGGTGTAGTTATTAAAGTAATAGTCTGTTTTAATTCAAAAATATGGTTGTTGGATTAAAAAAACATACTTTTTCTATTTAGGCCTAAAAAAACCTTGTATAAGTACTGGAAAAATGCCTATTTTATGAAAAAAATACAAAAAGGGGAGGTTGCACCGGAACATTGCTGAACAGCTAAGACCTTGGTCTATAATGACATACCTTCAGATTTTGTAATTTTACTAATTTTTTTTTTTCAAAATTAAAACCTGTTTTAGGCAAATTCTCAAGAATCAGTGATGTATGTGTGTCCCGGATGGTTAAAAGCAGAGAACAAATTTCTTTCAGGAATGTCAAATAAAGTATAATTTAGAACTTATTTGTTCTGCCTTTCACAACTCCCAATCCCAATCAGAAAAAAATGCAGGGCTTTGATGTGTTAGCTTTTTTTTAGCAGAGAAACATACATGGGGAACACACATAAGCCTCAGTGGTTTTGGACTGACGACTCCTCTTTTTCCCTCACACAGATGTTACAGTCTTAAACAGCCCGAGAGCCCAGCTAAGGTTCTCTGTGTGTCTCAGACAGAAGATGACAGCTGGACACATACACGAGGGTCAGATTTGTACCTGATTTGATAAAATCGACAAGTCTTTTATCAGATATATCTTTATTCCAGTGCTCAGAATCAGAAATACAGTGGCATGCACACAGTCATAGTCACGTGGACGCCATGTTGGGGATGACTACTGTTGTTGTTCTCTCCACCAGGCGTTCTTATGCAGCCTCGCTTGGCGAGATTGCAGTGGCGTTTGACTTGGGGCCACTGGCAGACAGTACTGAACTTCTGTCCAGCCAGCTTTTTACAAGGGAGGTGCTCGTCTATCCTCTGTACATTCTCTATGAGAATGGGGAGACCTATCTGAGCTACATCTCTTTGACCTACAGGTAATACTGTCTGATCCAGGGTCTTTGTCAGTATTTATTATACTATTTATACACTTAAACTATTCATACTGTCTCTGTATTAGATCAGGATGATCTAAAATGTTTAATAGCAGGGGTGGTCTCTTGCGCTTCAGCCTGGGTGATGCTTGTTTGGTGATCTTACCCATTTTCAAAGCCTGAGCTCAGGAGTAAATAGCTGAGTCAGATGAACTGATTCTAAGGTGTGTTGGCATCGTCTCTCTCATCTAGTGGAGGTAACCTGGGAAAGGTCTTGGGCCCACTGCCCATGTATCCACCAGCTGAGGACAACTATGGGCATGACGCGTGGGCCTTACTCTGCCTACCCTGCTCTCCCAGCATTCAGTTGTGAAGATTGTCAGTTGCGAAGAGTTATTTTAGAGGTGTGCTTGCTTGCCTTAGACAGGAAGTCAGGAAAGGAACATGCAGTATCTGAAATTCACACCAGGTTTTTAAAGTTGACTATTTGAAGAGCTTAAACTTTTTTTTGTGTGTGTGTGTGTGCCGTGTGTGTGTGTTTGGGGGATGGGGATTTGGAACGTGGATTCTTCTGCATTAAATCCTGTTTTCTCTCTTATAAGGAGAAGAGGATATAGACAGCCTTCAGGAGCTGGCGGCGGAGCAGCCAGGCAGGGCAGAGCACATCCTGTGCAGTGTGCACCGTGCCCCTCCCCAGCAGGTCGGTGCCCCAAGGCTCTGGGGATTAATGGCCGAGCTGAGCTGAGCCAACTGAGATCATCTCACTGGCCCGTAGTGAGACACTTTCCTTTGTCCGTCCTGTCCAGTATGAGCCAAAAGCTGTGACCGTGGCTTGGCCGCGCTTTGTTCTCTGTGTTTTTTTTACCTCACTGGGCTTGTCCTGTCCGTGCTCCAGCCCGCCTGCGGCGATCAAGGGGTTCTGGATCCTGCCGTAGCTCTCCCTGGAGGCCTGCATGATCTGCATCACCAGCACTTACCAGTGTCTGCTGCTTCCCCTGCTGTAAGTCCTATCTGACCCCAGACCTGGGCCGTGGAGTCTTGTTTACTTACGTTTAATACATGGGTATTTTTATTTGTTTGTTTGTTTGTTTGTGTTTGCCCAAGTTACACAGGTATGATTTGTTTATTGCAAAACCACATGTAGAAATGAGTTTACGCATTATATTAGAGTTTACGGGTGAGAGTGCGGTTGGTGAGAGTGCATTTGGTGGAGGATATACCCACAGCTGTGTGGCTGGAGCCCAAGTCACGCAGGTAACCACGGGTAGATTTTAGGTAACCACAGCCATGGGTACAGTTTAGGTAACCACAGCCATGGGTACAGTTTAGGTAACCACAGCCATGGGTACAGTTTAGGTAACCACAGCCACGGGTACATTTTAGGTAACCACAGCTGTGGGTACATTTTATCAGTCCCACTCTCACGCAAGGCTGTATGCTACTCACTTGTACTCCAATGATATGCTAATCTCAACACAAGTTCTGCTCCTTGTGGTATGGTGACATGATACTATGTCTATATTTAGCAGGTCTATCCTCATAGGTGTGGTGTGGTGTGTTGTGTTATGTGTTGTGTTGTGTTCCTAAGAGATGGTAAGTTCTGTTGTGATGCATGGCTACCATGCCCATGGTTCTGTGCTCGGTGATGCATGTGTCATTTTAATGATAAGCTTATTTTAACTCCGTTATTTTAATACTTATTTCACGCAAAATATTCTGTCTCTAACTGTTAAAATAAACCTACCATTAAGGTTATAGACCGTTCATTTCTTTTGTCAGTGTGCAAACTTCAGTGAGGGATCAAATAATGATTTCCTCCACTGTATGTGGTCCTTGTTGACTTTGCCTGTGGTTTTTGATTGGAATGTGTAATGTGCTACGTGGCGTTTGGCAGAATGAAGCTTCTGAGCGCCCAGAAGACCAAACAGCTGGAGGACCTGGCACTGTGTAGGGGAGAGAGGTATGTGATGCCAGCTGACTGCCCATAAACCCTGATCAGCCATGTGTGTCAGCAGAGACCACTCTGCTGTGAGCATCCAATCTGAAAATCAAATCAGCTCATATAATGTGATTACATTTAACTGCTGCTAAAAATAGGCTCTTCATAAGACAGACCATTAATGATCTGATGCGGATGTTTGCCTGGCGTCGTGAAAGCGTGTCCTGTTCATTTAGGCTTGTTGACGTTAATTCTATTAGCAACGTTTTCTGCCCAAGTGAGACAATGTCAAACATATTGGCAGATTGACTTTTCAGCATGCCCATTATCGTTATCATAGGAGAAGTCTCCGGGAGACGGCGGAACAGCTGGCTGATAAATATGAAGATGCGAAGTCCTCATTAACAGGTCTGTCACACTTGAGAGGGCAAAGCGCTCCATTTCCCATGGATGATTTGTACAAAGACTTCTTGTACGAGCACTGTTGTAGAATGGATCCCTTTGGTTTAAGGCCACCATGTGAATGTAAATCTTTCCGATGTATTTTTAGATTTGTGTTTGTTTTGTATAGATTTTCTGCTGGCAAAATCATATAAAGCATTCTTTTTTTTTTCTAAGTATATTTTTTGGGGCTTTTTGTCTTTATTCGTATAAGACAGTAGAGAGAGACAAGAAGCAAGCGGGAGAGAGAGATGGGTTGGGATCGGGAAATGATCGCAGGTTGGACTTGAACCTGGGCTTCTGTGGACACTCAGACCCATACATGGCACAAGCACTGTAGCCTGTTGCGCCACAGCTCCCCCCATAAAGCATTCTTTTATAGTTCACAAGTGACAACAAGCACATCCCACAGACATACAGTACTGTATACTTCTGTCCACCGGTGAGAGAACAACTGCACAGGTGACTCACAGACGTCCCTTCCTGTCTCTCCCAGAGTGAAGCGCATCATGGGTAGCCAGCGTAGCCAGCTCCCAGTGCTGTCCAACAGCGAGAAGGACATGATAAAGGAGCTGCAGAACGTCAACAACCAGTTACATCACCTGAGCAATGGCGCCAAAGAGGTATGCAGTGCTTTTTTAATTTATTTTTATCCAAATTAGCTGAACCCTGAAAGCGAAAAAAAAAAAAAAAAAAAACACAACTTCTGCATTTCTAATTTGTTGAAGTTGTGAGCACCACCATGTGGCTTAAAGTATAAGCCGACAAAGGCAACCAACCTGGGCGTGGTGCTTAAAGACCCCTTTTCACTCTTTTCAGGTCAAAATAAAAATGGAATGCCAGAAGAAACAAATGGATATGGGAGTTTCTCAATCCACATCAAGTGTAATATTGAATGCTCAGCAAAGGCAGCACGTCCAAGGGATTCTCAAGGAACAGTAAGTAGACATGTGCTTGATACCCAGCACTATCAGTGCAAAAGCATGAAGGCAACCATACAAATCTGTTTACAAATTGTGGTAAATAAGATGTCATGTCTAGACGGCTGTGTGAATAAGCTCCCAGTTAAGGCAGTAAGGCAGAGTCTGGCAGATATTCTGAAGGTTGTTAAACAAGCAATGAAATGACACCACATCTGAAGCAACATGTTGATGGCTGGAGTTGTTCAGGCTTGGTTCCAGCCACTGTGTCTTTTCCACTGCACTGGCAGAGCTAGCACTGCGTAGTAACACCTGCCTTTTATTGAGTGCACTGCACACACTCAACACAGACAGCTAGAGGACGATGAGGAGCACTTTGCTTCATTCAACCAAATAATGTATTTGATTATAATCACAGACTCCACTTTCATCCTGCCCTTGATGCTTCCTCTGATGTCTTATCACATTTTCTGACTGTTTTGTGTTTCCAACAGGGGAGGGCAAATCTCGGATATGATGACGCAGACAAAGGATCTCAAGAACCATTTCAGTTTCTGAATGGCTGGAAGTGGCTTTCCAGTCACCACCCATCGCTTAGACGTTGTCAGGACGCTGCTCTTGTGATGGCAGTTCACTGAAGTCGCCACAGTGGGACATGCACGTCACATCCTATTTGTCGACTCTAACCACTTGCAGCTATTGCTTTTTTTGATTGGACATTCACTTTTGCAGAGAGATGGTGCTGTTTTCTTTTTTTCTCCTCGCCAAAAAAATGCTAAATATTAGATTACTTGAAAGACAACAATGGACATTTTTCAGTGAGGTTTGCAATCTATTACTTGGAAGCCTTGCAGATGTTTTTGTTGGATTTGGGGGTACTGACTTTAGGTCAGTGAGACAGATCTGTTTCTAAGCTTTTTAATATCTCATGCCCAAATATGCGTCAGATCCGATGCCATGATGAGGCAAACGTCTTTTGTCTCTGTCGTCGAATGTTTTCAGTGTGGGATCTGTTTGCAATTTTGGCCGTTTAAAACTCATCCCATCCCTCATGCCCATCCCTGCCTGCTGAAACGATGAATGTTGATGATGATGGCTCTGGGATTAGTTGACAGTGAGGATGGCGCTGCTCGGCTCGGCTGGGACGTTGTCTCATCTCATGTGTCGGCTCCTTGCGGGCTCTCCCTTGAACATGGCCTAACTGTATCCCTTAAGCCTAATTAGCTGGAGACAGGGCTCAGTGTCTTCTCTCATCTCCCTCTTAAAGGTGCAGTGTGTGCAGTTTGTGAGGTACAGAATTGTACAGATTGTTTTTATAACGGCTCCCTTTCTTCTGTTTTGTGGCCATCTGCACAGGTGGATTAGTGGTGCCATTGTAAGCAAATCAAGAAAGTGTCAAACACGTACAAGAAGCATAGAATGCATTTATTGTCTTGAAGGAGTTATTTATGTATTTGTGTGTTTTTGTTTTGTTTTGCAGTTACACTAAGGATGAGTACTTAAGTACTATATAAGTCCATATCATGAATTGTATCATTATTTTAATGTATTGCATTGTTTGAAGAAACCAACTGAAAACATATCAAAATCAGAACCTGAGTACTTTACAGGGCACAGTATCTGTGGCAGTTAATATTACCTGTTTGTTATCCATTGTAAACGCTCTCTAGGTCAATAAGCAATTTGTATAAAATGTTTTCTAACTAAACATGTGCACCGTCATGGGACATTGTATGGAGAAATATAGTGTCGTGTTGAATGAAGCTGCTTTTTCAAACATTCTAATAGATGTTTCTGTTCCGCAACAAGGTTCTAAAATTCCATGTTGAATTCAATGAATCCAGATACCGGTATTCGTTAAAACTTTCAATTTCCATCGTACCAGCTTATGGGTTAATAGGAAGGATAGCAGTTTGTGACCACTCTGGTAGTCAACAGCTCCCAGACTTTCACAGTCGTTTTTCTCCTCCTTCTCTTGAATGTGGATTGTGAAGAGTGGTCCCAATATAAGACTGTGTTTCCACTTTCAACTGTTTCATCTTTAATTATATCCATTTTTTTTATTATTATTATTCCAAAAAACGGTTCTGTTCAGCACGGGCGACGTTGTTTAACTTCTATTTTTTATTAGACCTTAAGTGTGTGGAAGGTTGAGACCGACCATATGTAGCATAACAAATCACTGTTTACTGTGTTTTAAAGTACAATTTGGTTTATTAGATATATACAGAGATATGTACACGGTACAGTATATAAATCTGCAAGGGATCCGGCAGTTTCAATTAAGCATGCGAATAGAAACATGTTATTTTGTCAGGTTGTAAAGCTAAGATCTCCACACTTCGTATGACTAACGTTGGATACATCACACACACACACACTACTGTGAAATGTCACTGGGTTACTGGTTTACACTGCTGATAGGTACAAAAAAAAGCTTCTTTGTTCCAAATGAGATGTTGGTATCCAGTTCCCAGATATGGATTTTCTTTTGAAACCTATACCCAGCAATCTTAACCCCAGGGGTCCTGCCTCAGACTGCATAGCAGTGGGTTCTTCTACAAGGCTTTGTGTGTGGAGGTCTAATACTCGTAGAAATGCTAAATGAAAGTGAAAACCTAGACAAGACATATGGGCATCATTCCTAAGAACGAGGTTGCACAACTGAAGAACCAAAGCAGACCAAATGCAGAAGCACAGAGACCTTTGAGGAAATCCTTTTCTCTGAAAGCCAAGACGAAGCAGTACATTTTTTTTTTCTCTCTTTTTTTTTTTAAACCAAACTCCGTGTGCACAGAGGCAGCAAGTGTGCGTGTCTGGCAAGACAGCGAGCGATCCGCAGAAGCCAAAATAAAGACAAACACGACCTGAGAGACATCACAACATGTTCCACGGCGCGGATCGCGTCCTGCCCCCAAGCGCGAGGGAGAAGAACCAGGGGTCTCTTTGCACAACTTCAGCAGCAGCAGCCATATTGTTTAATCTTCACAACGAGAGCTTTGTTTTACAGCTCTTCACCTTCTCTCTATACGATTCACTTCATGTGTTATCGGGATTCATTTATTTCACAGGCCAATTAAAGCACTACCAAGCAGCTGATTCAGGTCAATGGTGACACCTGAAATTAGAGTAAAATCACTTTGTAAACCAGTGTCAAATGTCAAAGGTTAAAATGATGAAGAGAAAAGTGAAGACAGACAGTGGTAACAGCAAAGTCATTAAATGACATTGTCATAGTACAACTTCCTGTTTCAATGTTACAAAGGGGAATTACATGAATCTTTTACAGGAATATGAACCAGAATCTGGATTTGCACACTGCATTAAAAAGTATGTGGCTGTATATTTGGATGAGGATCAGTAGCACAGCATTAAACTGATTTCCCAAACAGACTTTTATAGACTCGGAAAAAACATGAATCATGCAGTCACGTCTGACAAATTTCCTCTGGAGGAAACAAGGGGGGGGGGGGGGGCAGACACCCCAATCAGACATCTCAAGTGCGGTTCTCCAAACCCACACTGCAGCAAACTCTGTGAAATTTCTCAACATCAACCAGCCAGTAGAATAGTGAGATCTTTCCCTCACACACACTGTGCTTAGGCTTAAAGTAGTGTCTGTCAAGATCAGCAGCGATGTCAAAAATCAGTGAAGCATTATTACGTAGCCCTTAAAAAAAAAAAAAAAATCCAATACTGTCACTCTCTAAGTATGAGTCTGCATTTTGAGTCTATGCACTGACCATGTAATTTCAAAACACCGTAGACACTCATTGTGTTGAGAAGGCAACCTGTGCCACAAATGTCCGTGGTTTCACTCCCACAAAACCACTCAGCACTGCATGGCGTGGAGCACAAGAGTCAATTCCAAAACACACAGAAACACAAACAAATGTACATACATATGCATAGGGGCATATACAAATGTACATACATATGCATGGGGGCATATACACATTTACACTCACACATTGCTTTTAGTGCTTTTCAACCTGACACAGAGGGCTGTGAAGTTACCTACAGAAAGCAAAACCCAGAAAATAGTGTACTTTTGAGTTGTTTCTTTTTTCACATGCTGAATGCATTCATCGATAGGCCTTTGCACCTGCATGTTGAACTGAACAGAGCTCATGGCAGGTGGCATGCTTTAGCCATTAGTGGTACAACCCAGACAACTGGCTTGCTGGATTTTGATCTCAAAATCAAATATGGCAAAAGGGGATACTGCAAAAAGTCTAAGACATCCTAGGAAGTATTCATCAGCAACATCAAGGTTTTAGCAACCCAACATAAGAAACACTGTAAACAGGTTTAAGAAAACAAAATGTAAAACACAATTAAGATGTCCGATCATTTCCCCTGTTGGTGTATAGTTTATGAAAAGCCCAAAGTGGCACTGTTAAAGAGAGCGAGAGAGAGTCTATGGAGGCCATATGGACTGAGAGCCAAAAAGCAGGAGAAACTACGAAGACAGGGCAGCACGACTGTCGGGTGACATGACAGACTGATCCATCACTGGATTCACACGGGACGGCGTATGGAGAAACCACATACCTCAACAATGCATTCAGTAATTCATTAGCTCATACACTCACTCATCAACTCACTCAGTCATTCATTCATTAACTTAATTGGTGCAATATATTCTGTTTACACCGTATGTACAAACACCTAACAGTGCGTCTCCTTCATTCCGGCCGAGGCCGAGGCTGTGCCTGGCGAGTGGGGTGAGCATGAGAATCTGGGCCAAAGCTGGGCCAAAGCCAACGCGGAGAGCGCAGAACGAAAGAACGATCAGATCACAGACAGATGGAGAGTTTGATCAGCCAGGTGTCATTTGCTCGCTTGCCATCAGGAGGTGCAACATGGTGGTGGGTGGGGGGAATGTTGTGGCCCTGCGTGTTACCATTAGCTAAATGAGAAGTTGCCATCATTTAGAAGTGCAATGATTTTAAAAAAACAAAACAAACAGACAAACAAACAAACAAACAGAACAAAAACAAAACAGAACCACAACTCTCACATCTCAGGGCAGAACTTGGCAGAGGGTTCCCAGGAGGCAGAGCCTCCACCAGAGGTCCACCGCTCTCCGCAAACTGTCTATTTACATCCACCAAGTCACCATCCAGTCCAACAGTAGTGTTCTACAGGAGCGGTTCTTCTCCGTCATCCGACACCATCCACAGTTTTAGTCGTCATTTTGTCCTCCCCCTCTGAAGGCCTGTCGTCTTTTTTTGTTGTCCTTTTCATTTCGCTCACAAGTTGTTTGCAGAGGGTAGTGATTTTTTTTGTTGCTGTTATTATTATTATTCTTATTATTATTGTTTGTTTTTATTTTGTTAAAAAAGAAAGGTGGAGGGTAGCAGCCTCATGCCCCCCCCCATCAGAGAGGCCATGAGGTGGTGCGGACACAGTGGTGAGGAGGCGGCCTGTCAGAGAGAGAGAGAGAGAGAGAGAGAGAGAGAGAGAGAGAGAGAGAGAGAGAGAGAAGAAAGAGAGAGAGAGAGAGAGAGAGAGAGAGAGACACTGACACTGCAGGGATGACTGGGAGATGGAAGGGGGGTAGGGTGCGGGGGTCATCATGTTTCCGGGAGCTGGCTGATGTCTGTCAGGTTGGTGTCGTTCAGGATGACTTTGATGCGATCCAAGGAGTCGGCCTGCCGGATGCGTTCTAACTGCACCTGAAATGGAATAGGTCACGGAATAGGTCATATCTCTCATTCCTGTTTTAATCATTTTCATTTTAACATTTAATCATTTTAATCATCGTCAGCTAGGGATAGAAATTAAAATGTATGATACGTTATCGTTACTAAATATGAGGGGGGGGGGGGACTCCCACCATTACTGATTAGTTGTGCCCCGTGAGAGCAATTTACCTGCAGAGTTTGGGACAGCTTCACAAAGTCCCTCTGCACCTGCTCACTGACATCCAGCTCCGTCTGCAGCCGCTGCGCCTTATCTTTCTCGTCCAACGCCTGGCTCTCCAGCGCCGTCTATATACACACACACACACGCACACACACACACACACACAAATGAAGTATGTAAGAAGGAAAACATCATGTGATGGGTTGCCTGCTGCATCCCTAGGCATGCAGACCGAGTCCAAAGTCCACCGTGCTACCATATTTATGCATGCGGTGTGTGTGAAAACACAAGTGAGGTCAATGTTAATGACTCCGGTCACGGGATCCCGGCTGACTGACCTTGCTGGTCAGGGCCTCCTTGAGCTGCTCCTCCATTCTGCTCCTAACGGCCTGCACAGTCTCCAGCGTCTTCGTCTTTTCCGCCAGGGACTTCTCCAGCTGTACACCACAGATCCCAGATCAGCTTAGAGAACACTGTTCCAAACACACCTGAGCAAACGTTCTAAACACTCTAAGCCAGAGGTGCCCAAAACTTAAAACTGCCGAGGCCCAGTTGCAATTATGAAAATGTTCTGACCTAAAACCCCCTAAAAAAAAACTGTTTTAGTTTTTATCGTAATATATGTTAATTTGCTTTTTTTAAGTATACTTTTTGGGTCTTTTTTGTCTTTATTGGTATAGGACAGTGAAGGGTGAGACAGGAAGTAAGTGGAGAGAGAGATGGGGTGGGATCAGGAATGACCGCAGGTTGGACATACCTTTCCCCATACCTAGAGATATCATAGTTTTATTTTAGTTAGCCTAATAGCTCAGTGCAAATAAAAACAGCTATTATTTAAATGATATAAAACCACTATTGGGGACTATTTTAATTCCAAGGCCAAGGGAACTTTATCAGGATGCATGGTATCCAAAAAAATCTGCCTGCCTCTATGGGAATTTAACATAGGGGGCTCCTAACTAAAGCCACCTGTTTTTGAACATTTATTTAATAACAATACATAATTCATTCACAAAGCAAATGTCCTTAAAGGATGGATTAATTAAGGCATTAAGACCACTTTGCACAAATTGGTTAAATATTCTGCTGGCTATACATTCGCTCTGCTGCTCAGTGTTGCATTGGCTTATAGACTTATTCAGGCGGTATCACATTGTGGTATTGACAGTTCAACAGCTACTTCGTCTCAGTGTGAGGTTTTCATTAGCGAGTGCTAATTCTGCTTTTAAAGTAAACTGGTCGGTCTGGGTTTTTCTACCACAGTCGTTGATTCCACCTGTTGCAAAGCCTGCTTGTTGTCAGTTCAATCATTGTTTACATTGATATGGGACACTGATTCATTCACAGTATTTGACCAGATCGACTTCACAGGAGCCCCAATACACAGAACTAATAGTCCTCTGCCAGCCAATCAGAAAATAGTATTTCTCGTCTCTTGGGGATACATTTTCAATAATATGATTTGTAGTTTCTTTTAAAAGTTGGTATACAATGATTATTGTGTGTGTATTTTTGCATTTTCAAATAACTAATTACTTGTATTTTAATTAAACATATTTTTCACATCAGTATTTTGCATTATACTGTATTTTGTTATATCTTATGAGCCAGTATTTGTAGCTAGTTTGTAACAAAATAGTTTTTAATGTACTTGTGCCCACCTCTGGTATCATCCTTGTATGTAAAATGCTGTTTTGACATTGTAGACGCTCTCGAGGAAGAGTAAAAAGCAGTTTGCCGTTTGGAAGAGAGCTACTGTCCCTTGGTGCCCTATGCATAGTGCATGATGTGTGTGGGGGGAGCAGCAGCACTGTAATTTAGGCTACATCTCACAGCTCACCGGTGGGCTGCGGCCCACACTTTGGGAAACACTGCTCTAAGCATTAAAAACTGAACCCAGATCTGTCAGTCCAACATCACCGTCATTAAACCCAAGCGCCGCATTTGCGTTTCCACATAGATTAGCACAAAAGCACCACTGTGTGAAGCAAGCCAAGCGTCGCGCTACTACAAAGATGATCTCACTACCATCAGTGAGCCGTGTTACCTAATTCATTGAGGCATTTTTAACACGCTTTAAGTACTGCCAGCAAACTCCACACAACTCCCTCCCACAAACACACTTCAGAGAGAAATGTTTCCGTCCAACCGTACCTGCTCTCTCTCCGCCTTCACGCGCTCCAGTTCCGTTTTCAGACTGGAAAACGAGGCTGGCAGGGAACAAGCACAAAACACACGGTCATTCCAGAGCCGTTTGCGCTCACATGCAGCCATGACTATGGGGGCAGATAGTGCCCTCATCTACTGCGAGGATCAATCATTTATCCTCAGCAGCCATCTCGGTTACTACGGGGGATACCAAACTCATACTCATAAACAGACAGACAGAGAGGGTGGCATTCAGTAGGATTTACGCCACAGTGAGTCACAGTCTAGTTAGTAATCTGATGCATAGCAACCATTTATGTTACGCAGATGTGTTGTTAATCAGAGGATACTACTCACGGCCGTCTAGTGCTACAAATCATTAGTGTGACTATGACTCTCACATTAGTGTGGAACATGTGGTACACACAAAGACAACACTGCAAGTGGACGGGGGAGGACAAAGACATTGATACAATCTGTAATTTGTCAGTAGTTGATGCAACATGGCTGATGCAACAAGCTATGACAAAAATGTGATCGTCACAATGCTTCGATTGGCACAATATAATCGCAATGAATGGCCACACAAGCAGACTAACAGTGTGTGTGTGTGTGTGTGTGTGTGTGTAGTGGTGTTTGCAAATGATGTGGTATCCATCCAAAAGTGGAGCGCAAACAGTGACTAGTCAGAGCGTGAGTGTGTGCTGCTACTCTGCTGAAGGCACAGACACACAGACACGCACACACAGACACATCCTAAATCCGTCAGGATGTTTCATACCTTCCAAGATGTCTGAACACAAGTCCCCAACAGAGGAGAAAAAGAAGAGGAGGAGGGGGGGGGGAGAAAGAAAGAGGTTTTTTTTGTGAGGATGCAACAGAAAAAGGCTTTAAGCTGGCAGACTAGCAGAATCACTCAGGATTGCATTCAGAATATTCCCCATGCACCTGGCCAACTCTATCTGCTAATCCGGCGGCACTGAGCGTGCTCAGTGACGAGCGCTTTCCCAATCCCCGCCCTCGGAAAACAGAGCGCCCGCACTTCTGCACGCTGCACTTATTTATCTTTCCAGCGCGCAGAGTTGCACTGCCTGAGCAAAAGGAGGTCCTGTGTGTATCAATTGCACACTCCAGCACCCCATACAAGCTTATACATGCTGAAAGCTCATAGCAAGGGCAGAAAAATGAGAAAAATTACAAACCCTCGTCCCATGATCAGAGATATAAGATAGGAATGCTTGCAGAATTTCTTAAACTGATGATTGTGGTCACCCGACTTAAGAATGGTTGCAGACTTTCCTACGTTATGGGCGTGTTGTTAACCAATGAAATGTAAACCTATTGTCAAGGTCTTGTTAAGTATATGTGCAGAAGAAGCCTTGAGCTCCACACACACCCACACCCACACCCACACACCCACACCCACACACCCACACCCACACACCCACACACCCACACACCCACACACCCACACACTCACACACTCACACACTCACACACTCACACACACTCACACACACTCACACACACTCACACACACTCACACACACTCACACACACTCACACACACACACACACACACACACACACACACACACACACACACACACACACACACACACACACACACACACACACACACACACACACACCCCCTGGGGTGGGGCTGGGGTAGGGGTACCAGCGGGAGTCCTCACCGATCTCCTCCTTGCACCCCTCGATCTCCAGCTGCAGGGTGTCCTCCAGGTTCTCCTTGAGGCACTGCTCCGCCTGGATCTGCTCCTTCAGGAAGAGGATCTCCGCCTTCAGCTTCTCCTCCAGGTGCTCCGCCGCTGTGCGCACAGAAACGATGTCCTCCCGGTACTGCATCACCAGCGACTGGAGTTCCTGCAGTGGGGTGAGGGTGGGGTGAGGTGGTGCTGGTGTCAATCACTAGCAGTGACCGTGTAAGTGGGCACCAACTGAGCAAGAGAGAGGCACTGAACAACTCTAAACTGCAAGATCACAACCTGAAGAAGGAATCCACTTCCATTAAAAAAAAAAAAGACCACGACCATGAGGACTATAATGTCTGATCCAGTACCCGCCTGACCAACATATAGAGCTGTGCACCAGGCAACAAAAGGCAGGTGATGCTGGGACACACAGACTCTTGCATCAACACTATATTTGTCTACCTATCTAACACAGACATCAGTGCTGTTACTGTGCGTTCACACCAAGACCGTCAAAAGCGTCAAGAGCGCCGGAAATCATTCATTTTCTATGGAGAGTCGGCGTTACCGGCGTCAAAAGCGTTCTGGGCGTGAGCGTGGCTTCATGAGCTTCACGGGCGTCAAAATAAAGTTGAGCCTCAGTTAACTTTATGGTAATTAGCTGTGACACGGTTCGGCGTCAACCAATCAGAATGTCAAACTAGCAGGATTGCTGCTTGTGGTTGGTTCGAATGTTTCACGTCTTGGCTTTGAAGCTTTCGGCGCTGAACTGAGTTGAGCGTCGGGCTATGAGCTTCACCAGCGATTTTGACTCTTTTGACGGTTTCGGTGCGAATGCACAGTTACAAGCTGACAGAATCAAGGTGGGGCAACTTTTTTGAGCAATGTTGCTGGGCAACCACATAACCAGTTCCACGTGTTCTGATTGGACGGTCGTGGAACCTTGCCTACCGATGACCCTGATGCTGGTCAATATCAAAGGGAATGTGGCCGAACAACAATACTCAGTAACACTGCCCGGCAACACTGCTCAAAAAGCTGCCTTGTGTGTCATCAGCATAAGGGAACAGACTGGCAGACAGATCACTTGCTATGGCCCTCCCACTCAAATGAAAGGCAATGTCACATGTCACCAAAGCAACAGACAACAGTGTAGCCACAACAACACACAGACTCCAACTGAAGAAACCATTCGAGAGTGACAGACACACTTGGGCGTTGAGTGCTCAGGTTGAAAACCCAGCAGAGAATGAGGGTGGTCACATTTCATACACACGCTCACTAGCTCTCACACATCAAACAGCCGTATAACGGTAAAGGTCAGACAGTGAACCGACGCTTCTGTACAAAGTGACAACCTGCTTTGGTCTGGAAATGAACCCTGATCTATTGCTACGAAGCCAACAATGGCTAGCCACAGCACTAGCACTACGGCCTTAATGGACAGTATTGCACAGCACATTGACACTAACACTAGAACTCGTGAGAGCTCTACAAAAAAGTTATGAGTTCTACAAAAGATGAGAATTCAGCCGTCAAATATGACCATGCCCATGCAACACTGAAGCACTGAAACCAGATCCGGTCTACACTGACAATGTAAACCACAAAGTGGGTAGAAATAGCTTTTTCTCTGCCTTCTTACGCACCAGAGTGAATACTCAGAAAACTCATATTCAATTCAATGCCATTCTTGGTCAACACACAGGTTCAAAGTCAGTCCACAAACATTTTCCACTTCCAGTTCCTCTTTGAAAGCAAGCCTGGAAACCCCCCCTCATGACACACTAAGTGAACACGATTGATCAAACCGGGTCGTTGGATTCATTGAATCATTCATCATCAGTGGGAGGACACAAAGAAAAAAGGCATTAAAAATGAACATGCCAACCCTGTTCGATACACACACTTCTCTTTTCTTCTCTACTCTGTGCGTATTATCCCAGTCTGACACTGTTATCCCAACCTAGCATAATTCAGTAGAAGTGGCTTATAGGCCCCCAGCCATGACTGACTCGTCCACTAGTGCCTACCTGCTGATCCAGTGACTCACCCAACGTCCTGCAGCACTAAAATACCAGAGTTGATTCCACAACAGACTGCTCTGTGATCTGATCTGACCTGACCTTTGACCTTATTTTTTCATTCTTATTACCCTACAACACTCACACTACTGGCTCAATTCTACTACCCTACTGAAAATACAAAACTACAGAAGAATACATACAACCAGCATACAAGTAACAAACGTCTATTACAGGGGGGGGGGGGGGGGGGGTAGGGAGTGGGGAGGGGGGGATAACTAAAGCAGTGGGGTGGTGGAGTACTGGGTGGTGAGGTCAGGGAGGGGGGAGGGGGGATAACTAAAGCAGTGGGGTGGTGGAGTAGTGAGTAGTGGGTGGTGGGGTCAGGGAGGGGGGAGTGGGGATTGGGGTGGTGGAGTAGTGGTGGGGTCAGACCTCGGTGGCGGTGGGCAGCTGGAAGTGCTCCTGCTGCTGCAGGGACAGGTGCAGGCGGTGTTTGCCCTGCAGGCTCTCGTTGTCCCTCTGCAGCCGGCTCAGCTCCTCGGCCACCTGCTCCCTGGAGTGCAGCAGCACGGCCTGCGTGTGTGTGTGTGTGTGTGGGGACACAACAGCGTCAGTCAGAGGCTCGTCTCTCGATTACAAACACAAACACACAAATACACACACACACACACACACACACACACACACACACACACACACAAAGACCCCACATATACACAAACAAACGCGCAGAAAAAACACACACGCACACACAAAACAAATACATATACACTCATACATACACAAAACAAACATACGCACACAGACCCATGCACACACACAGATACTGTAGGCACACACACACACAGACCGGCACACACACACAGACCGGCACACACACACAGGCCAGCATACACACACAGGCCAGCACACACACACTTCACAAAGCCCAAACCAACCAAGTCTAGGGTGACATGCAAACTAACGGAAAAAGGAAGAAAAACGCAAAAACAGAACACACTTTTTTTTGTTGCTAGGATGGAAAAATCATCTAGGAACCATTTTAAACTCAGCAATTTGACATGATAATAAGTGCTGCTGAGGCATGGTAAGCGGTAGCAGATTGACAAGCATGGCATTGCGCCGTGCCAAGAGCCATGTGTCATTGGGAATTAAAATATATTTATACGTATTTTTAAATATGACTCGCAGGCCTCTCATCCGGTGAAGTAAAAAATAAGCCTCCGCTCGGTGACAGATGTCTTCTACACTTCCCACTTGGGGAGATGCAGCACAATCGTCAGAGGCACATTCACCAGGCGTGACCACCACACTGGGACTGAAACGAGCAAATCTCTGACCACACCTGGGCCTCAGACAGACACGAGCCAAACACCTGATTCCGATTCGGACCAAAACACCTGGGCAGACAGACAGACAGACAGACAGACGCTGAGGAGGGGAGGAAGGGCCGAGTGTGTGTGTGTGTGTGGGGACTCACCATCTGCTCCTGGGTGCTCCTCTTGGCCTGACTGAAGGCCTGCTGCAGACCGCCCAGCAGCCCCTCCGACTCCTGCACCTTCTGGTTCAGAGCAGATATCTGAAACACACACAAGCACACACACACACCACACCACACACACCACACACACCACACACACCACACACACACCACACACACCACACACACACCACACACACACCACACACACACCACACACACACCACACACACACCACACACACACCACACACACACCACACACACCACACACACCACACACACACACACACACACGGTAAGAACAACAGGAGAGAAGTTAAGGCTTAGCATTTACATAAGTTGCCTCGGGGGCAGGGTTTAGAGCCTGACTGATTAGAGAGCAGGTAACTAGCATCATCATCTCCACGACACTACACACAAGAGCTTTGCATTCTTTATGAGCTCGCCAAAACGTCGTCACGGTGACTGAGCACAGCCATTGCTTTTTTTATGATTTGTAGAAGCCCCTGAACTGGTGACACACTGACACACCTTGGCAGCCGTTTCCTCGTTGCCCTGCTTCATTGAGTTCTCCAGTTCCTGTTTCTCGTTCATGGTCCTCTCCAGGTGGTCGTTGGCCTGCCGCAGCATGCTCTGGAGCTTCTTCACCTGCAGCCGACACACAGCGACATCAGGGCCATCCAATGAGACACAGCAAACAACTAAATACATTACACACACTACCGCTCAAAAGTTTGGGGTCACTTCGACATTTACATCCCACTCCGTTATAGACAGAATACCAGCGGAGATCAGTTGCGTTGTTTTTTTTCCAATCAGAGAAGCAGTTTTTAGCCGTTTTTCAGACATAACTGCAAAAGGGTTCTGGGACTGTTGTACCGTAGAAAGAAATGGCTGATCTTTAATGCAATATCTACATTGGCCATTATCAGTAACCATTCATCAAATGTTCTACAAGCACATTCTGTTTACTAATCTGAGATCATTTTAAAAGGCTAACTGAGAAAATACTGGAGAACCCTTTTGCAATTCTGTAAGCACGTAATGCACAGCTGCTGTTACATGGGATTGAGGGCGAGAACTGGACGGACCTGATCACGAGTGTCGGCCTCTTGACCCTGGATGACCTGCAGCTGTTTCTCATAATTGGAGCACATGTCACATCGGCGGCCCACCTTCCTGCCAGCGTTCTTCAGCTGAGGGTCAAAAACCAACACACAGGGTTTAGGCAGCAGGCACGCGTTAGTGGTGGAAATACGAGTTCCTGCTGATGGATTCTTGGAGAAGTTTGAGAAAATCAGAATCACATTCCCAAGAGCGCTTAGAGTTTAGCCCATTCCTGCAGCACACTAAGCTCTATTATTCCCACGACCGGCACTGGAGTCAAAGACACCACAAGAGGCAAACCACTTTTCTAAGACTAATGTGGCCAAACAGCGTAAGCGCTGACACAAGTCATTCTACAACCCACCGAAAATATGCATCTTCTAGCCAACCATAATACATATTAACAATAATCTTTTGACTCCAAGCAAGACGCAAGGCATCGAAACGTCAGTCAATTGTTTGCACCACAATAAAAAATATATTGAATACTCCGGTCATCCCTGGGTTTAGTCTCTTAGGAGTAGTCCAGCATGTCTTCCTGACATTAATAATGATATTATATAATATATATGATTTCTTTCATGCTTATTACCCACATTTCATGGCTTATATTTTTAACACCAGTGGCTTCTAATAAGTAATAGGGCTCGGGATCATGACGTGAAAACTTCGCGGGCGCAGCCATATTGGCAGCTTCACTCCTTAGTTTACTATGGATTACTATGGATTTACTCCCGCCTATTAGTGTGTTCGTGTTACTTAGTTTTTGCCTTCTTGGTCGTATGTTGCTGTGTAGTGGGGTGTAACAGCACCACCCATGATCGCAAGAGGAAAAGAATCGCTAATACTACATTTCTGCTTCTTGTCTTCTGCATATGAATGAATGGATATTACGCTCGGTGCGCTACCAATATGGCGGCTATATTCCTAGAATGCAAGGCTTGTTCCCGAGCCCTATTATTTGAACTTTAACAAAATAAAAAAGCGGTCCTCAGAGGAGCTCTACCTCCTGGTGCAGCAGGTTCCACTCGCTCTCGCTGACCAGCCGGTAGCCGGACGGGGGCAGGTAGGCGTTCTCGGGCGCGTGCGAGATGCTGGACAGGATGGAGGCCGTCTCCTCCTGCTCCGGCGTCATGGCCTTGATGGCCTTCTCCTGGTCCTTGGTGAGCAGGAAGTGACCGGCGGCGGGCCCGAGCGAGCTGATCGACGCCGTCTCGAAGCCCTCGAAGTTGCCCGACGAGTCGGCGCCCACCAGCGGCCCGAAGTCGGACTCGTCCAGCTGGCTGGCGGACTTGGCCTTGTGGTTGTGGCCGCCCAGGCCGTGCGCGTGCGTGTGCTGCTGCAGCGCGGCGCCGCCGGACGAGCCCAGGCTGTCGGTGGACTGGACCCGCCGCAGGCCGTCCTGGTACAGGTCCGAGCCGGCCGGAGCTCGCCCTGGCGTGTCCGCGTCCAGCGAGTGCAAAGAGCTGTGCATGCTATGGTTGGGCTGACCCTACGGAAGAGCACCAAACAATGAGCAAACAATGATTCAGGCATTTAAACGAGTCATTATTGTACCAATTATATTTGTGGAACTATTTTTAAATAGCAGTGTATTAAAATAAGTAATTATTACTAAGTGTCAATTATTATTGCCCTGATTTTCATGATCATGAACAAATATGGGAATTCATGTAAAATGGCTATTTGCAGTCCTACCTCATCTATAGACAGGCCCATAATATATGTTGTTTTTATTGTAATTCATGTAAAATGTCTATCTGCAGTCCTACCTCATCTACAGACAGGCCCATAATATATGTTGTTTTCATTGTAATTCATGTAAAATGGCTATCTGCAGGCCTACCTCATCTATAGACAGGCCCATAAGGGAGTCCTCTGCAGCTTCAGCAGGCTCCGTGCCGTCGTCCTCGTCCTTCGCCTGGCTGATCCTCTCTTTCTCGTCATCCTCCTGGTGAAGAAACATAAACACAACATCACAGAGAGAAAACACAGCAGGGGAAAAAAGGACGTCCGTTGCTTTGTATAATTCTGGACGCTTCAAACGGAGAATTCAGTTGACCTGCCAAAACAATCTGGCTGTTTTGGTCATGCTTACAAAATCATTATAAACGCACTCCTACAATTATAATTGATTTCTGATTACTATCGATTGGAATCTCATTTCGCTGTGTCTGTCTTGACATGTCAAACATGTGCATGTTGTGAAATTATGACAAATTGTTACAAATTATAGAGCCTGCATAGACACTCTCCCATGCTGCGCAGAGGCAAATATTTTCAGAAATGAGCTTTTATTGAATTTACCCGACAGACGACTCTGCCCGAGCATGACCACTTGGTGGGCAATGCAACTGCAAACATTTGCGCTTTTCAGAAAAGGGGCACTTGAGACAACAGCCAATGTGAAGGGAAGGGAATGAAAGGTCAGCTTGCAGTGTGGAAATGCAGTCTTTTCCCCAAGCGAGCTCTTTCAGTCAGGCGGTTGTCTCAGCATGAGAGATGCTACTAAGATAGCCTCCGCTTTGTGTTAGCGCTGAAGCACTGCTGGCAAAAGGGCACTCAGAATGCCGGAGATGCACTCTCTCTGTCAACCCTGGACAGTCAATCAATACGGATCGATACATAATTATAATTGTAGCCTGGAGTGAATGTAAGTTCAATTTTTTCATCAAACAAGGGCAAGTCAGGCAACTGTAGACCTTTGGCCCATCTAGCAATGTTGCAAACCAAATTTCAACTATCCTGCTATCACATGATAAACAATATGTAGGAGAACCGAGATATGGTGGACTTCTACCTTGTTTGAACATTTCTGAGGTAAATTGGACTAGTAGTTTTCAAGTTATGTGAATGGACACACAGGCAGACCCAACTGAAATACTCTCTGCCCCTGCTTATCAATCATTCATACAAATGAGTATTACCCATCTATGGTCATATCAAGGACGACAAACAGGGTGGAAGTGGAACAAAAGGCTTGTGCAAATTTGCACAGTTTCAAAGTCAAACAGCTGCTTCTCATAGACAAAGGGAGGGGTAGGCAAGATATGAGTCAAATACTGCTTTAGACTTTCGTTGGATCCGTTTATAGTCATTTGAATGCATGCAAATGTTAGTGGCGGGAAACCCAAGAACAAATCGGGTGTGATCTGATCTGAGGTCAGTACCTGATCCCTCCTCTTGATCTCCTCCACCTGCCTCAGCTGCTCTGAGGTCAGCACGCTTTCGATCCGCTGCATGTCGCGCATCAGCAGCCGCTGGGACTCCAGGAACTGGTCGTTGGCGCGCTGCCAGGTGTGCTTTAGCTGATTGTGCTGTTGCCGCTCCATCTCCAACAGGTGACACACTGGCAGGGAGAGCGGACACGACACAACACGACAGCCAGCAGTGAGAACTCGCTCGTCTCACCACTCAGGTAGTTTACAACAGGCTGCCATCTGGCACGCAGTCAAGTTCCAAACCAAAAAGCAATTCACAGTGATAGGCCCTGGCGTTTAACAAATTAATCACAGGAAAAACAATGGCTGACACGCTACTGACTGACACAGGGCTGGTTCACCAGGGTATCCCTTGGTCAGTTGGGAGTGCTGACACAGAACTAGACTTCATGCGACCATGTTACTGGGCAATACCTTCGTGAAGTTCTTTGCGCATTTTCTCTGCGTCCTCCTGGAGCACGGTCTTCTGTGTGTTGAGCACTGCCACATACATCTCCAAGTCAGTGCGGCACGACTTCTCTGCCTCCAGAACATGATTCAGTTCCTTCACCTACAGACACAAACAACACAACACAAAATAGATTACATTTTGACAGCCCTTCAAACATCCGGAGTGGGTCACGTACGACTTTGCCGACGGACACCTGCAGTAAAATCCTGTGGTGAACTCTATCAACCTCTTTCGAGCGACTCATTTGTTTATACCTTGGAGGCCTCCAGTTCCTTCACGCGGTCTTCAGAGGTCGTCAGCTTGGCCTTCAGAGCCGCTATTTCATGCTCCATCGGCATGACGACAGAGCGCAGCTTCTCGGCATCCTCTTGGGCCTTCGGGGAAACACACACACACACACACACACACACACAGGACAGAGTCACACCGTCAGCACTGCTCCAGTCACTGCCCTACTCACACGGTATACGCAGTGTGTGCAGTGAAGGCTTCATCCTTAGCAGATACTCTGCTGAGGAGGCATGCCGTTCCCAACAGCAATTACCACCATTAAGGGCCGTTCACACCAAGAACGATAACTATAAACAAATGTCTGTCTCGTTAATATGAATGACTACGTTCACACATAAACTATAAATCATAATGACCTTCAGGACATTCACCTTTCTCCACTGTTACCACAGTGGTGGTTAAGTGATGCTTTTGAGAAATGCAGGCCAGTCTCCTTAAATATAGTACACGGAAACATGCTGCTGCTTCAAGCAGCAGTGGTAGGGACCTGTAGCAACAGGCTTCTCATAAAGCCCACGCAGAAACGGTAAGAGGTTTCAATAAGTCATTCATTGTGAAGGTGAAACTGTGGAGAGGCCAGCATGGCCTCTAGTCTTTCAGGATTGTAAAATATCAAGAGACGATACTCAGAGGAAGGGAGGGTATGTGGATTAGATGCTGTCCAGGGGTTGCTGACAGTTGAGCAAGCAAATCACGCCTTCAAAACTAGTCAACAGGAACAACAGGCCAGAAGCCATGAGAACAGAAAATCGGACCATCCACTAGAAGTCAGCAAACACATTCTAGAGTTTTGGGTCATAACAAAATATTCCAAATGTTCTAAACACATAAAGTACTCCAAAAGACCAGGTTAATGTTCTGTAACAGGTCAAGCCTGGATTATTCCATTATCATACTGCTGAACCATCATTTGCAATTTCATCAGATTGCATTAGACTTCTTATCTTATCATACTCTTACACAAATGAGCAGGCATGGTGGAGTTACGCCAAAGACACAGTCAAAGTTTGATTAGTGGGATAGTCAGTATCACACACACACACAGAACTACCAAAAAGGTGCTGATCAACAAATCTTCATTACAACAAATAATCATCAGCCCACATTTATAAAACATGACAACATAAGGCTAACTAAACATGTCATACATCTTCAACACCAACATGAACTCATTAGCACCTTACATGTCAACAAGAGGAAATAACGACATGAGTCATTTTTTGAAAAGCCAATAAATGTGTAGTACTCTCACACCTTACAGTACTTCCCCATACCTCGCTCTAAAATACCAAGTTGGTGCCACAACTCCCGGTGTCAGCGCAAGCAACCGAAAAATCACATGGTGACGACTGAAAGTAACATCAATGCAGAAAGAAGAACTTAATTGTATGAAATCTCGAGCACTCAACCCCCATTATTTTCCAGTTCCCTTTACCAAAAGTTGACAGGTGACGCAGTCATACAAACAGCAAATGCCACAACTTGGGGCCCAAAGCCACTCGCCAGATGGTGAGTGGGGGACAGTGTCTCCAGCCTCCACGAGTGCAAGCTTCACTAGTTTCTCATCTAAAGAGGCCAGCTCAAAGATCATCGCATTTAAGTCCACACAAACCTCCTTCACAGGGATTTTAAACATAAAGTTAGAGGAGAGTTGTGGAATAAAATAGATAATAAGGGGAAAATAGTGATTTATTGCTTTGTAGCTCATGGTGTTTTATCTGGCATTTTTGATGTGCATTTTTTTCTCTTTCCCTTGGCTGTATGTGTTTGCATGTTTTGTATGTCCTGTTTTCTTCCATCAGGGACCATGTTGGAAAAACGTGTTCATCGCTTTTACATGTAATCCCCTGGATCCTCCTTTTGTCTTTCTATGTCCATAAATAAACCAAACCAAAACCAAACCACACACACCTAAAGCATTATCTCTGTCAGCTCAGCTGTGCTAAAGTTTTCACCAATTGCCGAAAACATAAGGCATGTGACGAGCGAGCGGTTCTATCTACCTTCTTCATGTCGTTCTCCAGGTTCTCCTCCTCCTGGCCCTCGGAGAGCCGCCGCCGCAGCTCTGCCATCTCGCGCTCCGTGTTCTCGCGGTACTGCGCCCACTGGGCACGCTCCTGCTCCAGCCGCTGGTGGAACTGCACCTCGTACTCCCGCACCGTGTCTACGCAAGGTGGCAAAACACACACACACGCACACACATACGCGCGCACACATGCACACATGCGCGCACACACACACACACACACACACACATACATAGACACAGACACACGCGCACACACACACAGACACACGCGCACACACACAGACACACAGAAACAGACACAGTTATTTACCAGGCACTTAAGGGCCCTAATGCCATTGATGGGCAACTGGCACCAGGCAATAGGCAAAGCAACAAGAAAAAAGTCTGCTGCGCATGAAATGAAGCTAATTTAATAACTGGGCAAAGTCACTTTGCCAATTTGATACCATGAGCAAGGCCGTCAACTCAAACATGGCCGGATCAGTGCGACGCTCCCACACTCTGCATGATTGATTTAGTTCAAGAGCGAGACACTGTGCGCGTCACCCGACCCTGCTCACCACCCAACAATGAAATTATGGCTTCTGATGTCTGCACATGGCACTGCTTTGTCCCCAGACTGTCTAAGTGGCTGCGTGCACTATACCTACATTTAAACCTTTGCTGAACAGCTATACTGTCTTTGGTTTTAACAGCTCTGGAAAAATTGTGGAGGCCACTGCACATTTTTCCAATGTCATCCTATGGTTGCTGAGTGACATTCGACTGAGTTTTCAAATTTGCAGTGGTCTCTTAAAATTGAATATAACCGTCAATTCAACCATAGGATGAAATGGTGCGGTGGTCTCTTAATTTTTTCCAGAGCTGTATGTCCTGTATGAGTTGTGGATGTTGTGCTGTCTGACTATGTTCTGTTTTCAATCCAGAGACATACACTAATCAAATTCCAGGCAATGTTTCATCGTATTGCCAATAAAGCACTGACTTTACCTATCCAAAGTTAGTCACCAGTGAGGTTCGACTGAAAAAAACAGCTGACCAAGGTTAAGAAAACAAACAAACAAATAAAAAAACACTTGAGCGGGCATGCTAACAAGGCAGGTGAAACCCATGGGTGCTAGCATACAGTATGTTGCTAGCACATCTCTTAAAGTGTCAGCAGGGAGATTTAGTCACTGAAACTAGCATCACACACTAATATCTACATTAATATACTCACTTCACAGTCATTTAAGTAACAGGATTAAGTATTTCATAGCATATTTTACTTTGTATGAATGTTATTGTCCATGGATTTTTAAAATCATCCTGTTTATGTTGTATGTGATGTCTTTAAGCTACTGGGACCTTGAATTTCCCCATGGAGATCAATGAAGCATCTATCTATCTATCCATCTATCTATCTGTATGTGACACATTATATCTGTATGTGACACATTAATTAATCACATGCATGTGACTGGTGCGTGACCGTTGACGAGCGCTGCCTGACCTTTCATGATGGCCTGCAGCGAGGCCACCTCGTCCTGCCACTGCTGCTTGACTTGGTCGATGGCCTCCTGCTTGGTGTCCTCGGAGACGGTGGCCACGGCCTTGATGTTCTCCATCTCGGCGCGCTCCTCGGCCAGCTGGGCCTGGACCTGCCGCAGCTCTGCCTGGGCCGTCTCCAGAGAGCCCGCCTGCCTCTTCAGCTCCTCTGTGGAGGGGACCAGACGCCAGAGCCGTGTGAGTGGGAGACATACAGCGGAACTGGGAGAGGGTGCATAGTGTGTGTGTGTGTGTGTGTGTGTGTGTGTGTGTGTGTGTGTGTGTGTGTGTGTGTGTGTGAACATGGCACTTGTCTGTGTGTGTTTCTGTACATGGACATGCCACTTGTTTGTGTGTCGTTTCTGTACATGAACATGCCACTTGTTTGTGTGTGTTTCTGCACATGAACATGCCACTTGTTTGTGTGTGTTTCTCAACACATACGTTCACAGGAAACACTAAAAATAACCCAAAATGTAGAGCCTAAAATCACAGTCAACACATGATTTGACCGTGATTCAAATATGACAGATTGGCCAGACGGAAAAGTAACAGTGCTCCTTGTTGTGCCACCAGTGGGGTAGTGTGGGCCTTCACCTTCTTTGGACAGGTAGAGCTCCTTAAACTTGGCTCGCTTCTGGTTGAACTCCATCTCCAGCTGCTGCTTAAGCTTGAGCATCTCAGCTCGCTCATGCTCCAGCTCAGTCACTCGCTGCTGGAGAACCCCTGCAAGAACACACACCAGCATTAAGGGCCATTCACACCAACAACGATAACGAGAAAAGCGTCCACACTGACCAAGATGAGCAAAGTCTTTCCTTGTGTTACGACTAAAAGCGCCGCGCCGTTCTGACCCACTTATACCTAGAAGTGCCGCGCCCCGGTCATCAGACCGCTTTGACTTCCTACTAGAAGCGCCGTGCTGGTGTGAACTACTTAATGAATGTGATGGCTAAAATGTGATGGGTTCTGATTGTCTGTCATTCTCAAAATCACTCTGAAATTGATCCCCAACGATATCGTTCTTCATGTTGTTATCATTGTAGTTTGTGTGAATGTCATCATTGATATTAACAAGAACAATGTTTGTTTATAGTTAATTATAATTATAGTTCTTGGTGCAAACAGCTCTTATCAAACACCCCTAAATAGCCAGTAAATACTAAAGGGTTTACCAGACACCCCGTAGTTTGAGTCAGTTTGAGACTGGTAAATGGATTAGGCCAAACGTGCAATAGTTCAGGAGTTTCATGCCCAGATGTCCCCAAGTAAGAAAACAAACCTTGACAAGGGTTTCCACTGACAAGTAGTGGTGTCTTGCATAATGTCTGGCAGAAAGCAGTCATATATGAATGTATGCCTCTACACAAAGCCTTTGAGATAGACTAGTTGTAGTCCAGTAAGCAACTAGATTTCAAGTAGCCAAGGGCCAGACCATCTGAATAATTTATGTCCTGAGGTGATACGGAGCAAACAATAAAAGCTGGGACATGGTACTGTGGATTTAACATCTACAACTACAAGAGAAACTAAATTCAGGTTAAAGCAACAAGGATGATTACTACTCCAAAACACACTGCACAAAAGTCAGTTTGACCATTGATTTTTATCATAGATTGTGGCTAATGTCAAAGAAATTGCCTGAAATTGTGTCAACTAATAACTAGCTTCTGCTTTCAAGAAAGGTTCCTCAAGAAACAATCCCTCACCTCAAAGCTTCAGCAAGCGTGCACCTGTAGTTTCCCCATGCACATTCTGTAATGCCTTGCTGTGCCTGGTATACATCGTAACCCCGGTCATGTTCACCTACTACAGTGATTTTAAGCTGTCCTCTTGTCTTACTGTGAAAATATATATCAATTTGATCCTATTGCTGTAGTTTTCTAACACGACGGAGAATCAAAACCTAGGTGTATCTTGAATTCAGCAAAGGAGAAGTGCTGATCACAGCTGTTGTTATCTAGTGAAATTGTTGAAGGCAAACTCTTGCACAAACCATTGATTGTTTAATAGGCTTGTTTTCTCCAGTTTTCTAAACAGCTTGTTTTCTTGACAGGTTACTCGGACAATCTGCATGAAAACCAAAACAATTCAACGACATATTACCTTTGATCGCTAACATTAGCCTCTAATTGCATATGATATGGCGAAGAATGTGTCCTGTAACCGCGTGACAGAACCCTGACATAATAGCAGGATCATAACGTTAGTCCGTGCCAAATTAGTCTTTAGTAAGTTTACAGACTGTAAATCAGCTAACGTTAGCTAACAGTTAACCAGCGCTGATGTAGACGCAGCCCTAATTGCAAGCGCACACGCAGTTATCATTTAAATAAATAAGATTGCTCTCCATTTCTGATGCTAAAGACTACCGCGCGCCTGATTAGATTTCATGATATTTCTGTCACTGTCAAAGTACAAAGCAACATGACAGCTATCCATCCATCGTTGCTACTTAGCTGCGAGCTACGTTTTCTAGTTGCGTTACTTCTTGCTCAGCAGACCAAGCTAGCAAAAGGGGCTATAACAAGCTACCCAGCTAACTAACGATGCATAGTGAGTGCACAATCACGTGTAATAAAGTCAAAGTATCACTCGTCTACTAGTACTTGCATTTAAACATGTTTGCAAACAAGTATTTCTACGAAATAACTTCTGACGCCAGGCTGCTGTATGACAAGTGGATGTATAAAGACTTTGAAAACAGTGGACGTGATGGCAGAGGATTAGCAACAGTACCCAGTGATGACAGTGGGCGAGCCCGTGGATGAATAGGCCGCTGGCCTTCAAACAATACCTCTAGGTTAGTAACATTGGTCGTTTTTCCAAGACACAATCTTACCGTCATCCTGAGACGACCGGGAGGATCCCGGGGCCTGTTCGGCCATGGTTTCCCGGAGCTGATTGCAATTACCGGGCTTGAGCGTACACAGCTAGGAGTGCCCCAGTGCACAGACTACTACAGACTGGACAACGTCATTGAAGCAACAGTACTCATCACGCATGTGTGAATAACAAAAGGGCGGAGTCGGAAGGCTAAATTGCAATTTCGGATCATTTATAATGTTGTATTCTTTTTATTATAACTAATGCATATAACAAAACTCTTGTATTTTAGAGCTCACTTGCAAATATGCTTGTCTATTATGGTTGATTGTTTTGTTAATGCCACCTGCAGCAGGCCTAGGCTATACACTATGCCAAAAGTAGGCTATTGGGTCACCTGCCTTGACTCACAAATGAATTTAAGTGACATCCCATTATTAATCCATATGGTATGACGTCAGTCCACCCTTTGCATCTATATCAACTTCAAGTCCTCTGGGAGGGCTTTTCACCGAGTGTATATGGGCATTTTTTCCAATAGAAGCGCATTTGTGAGATTACACACTGATTTTGGACAAGGAGACTGGCTCTCAGTGTCGGCTCACATTCATAAGGTGTTCTATCAGGTTGAGTTCAGGACTCTGTGCAGGCCAATCAAGTTCATCCACACCAAATTCTGTCGTCCATGTCTGTGTGGACCTTGTTTTGTGCACTGGTGCACAGTGATGTTGGAACAAGGGTCATATGATAGAGATTGGTGTGGATGGACTTGACTGTCCTGCACAGAGTCCTGGCCTCAACCCAATAGAACACCTTTGGGATGAATTAGAGGGGACATTGAGAGCCAGTCTCCTCGCCCAGCATCAGTGTGTGACCTCACAAACGCACTTCTGGAAGAATGGTCAGAAATCCCCATTAACCCATTCCAAAACCTTGTGGAAAGCATTCCCAGAAGCTGTTATAGCCGCAAAGGGTACACCAATGTCATATCAAACCCTACGGATTAAGAATGGGATGTCAGCTAAGGCAAGTGGCCCAATACCTTTGGCAATATATTGTATTTCTTTATGAAAAACGTTGATCTGAATCACATTAATTCAAATGGCCTAAATTGGCAACAATTTGCATGGCATCTAATTCAAATAAACACATTAAAAATTTGAGTGTCTGTCAAGTCAGTGTCAAAAATAATCAAATACTGAATCAGATACTGTATGTAATCAAAATGAATCAACTCATTCATTATTATCTCTCAGTAGGGTGTGTGTGTGTGTGTGTGTGTGTGTGTGTGTGTGTGTGTGTGTGTGTGTGTGTGTGTGTGTGTGTGTGTCACCTTGCATAGACACGCACACGCTTGTGAGAGAGAAAGAGAAAGAAAGGGAGAGAGAGAGAGAGAGAGAGACCCACCCACCACCACACATCATTACTTATAAGACTAAACTTCCCTTTACATGGTTACAGTGTCGCCATCAAATAAGTATCATCACACTTAGGAGATAGTGCAAGCTATTTCTGATAATCTGGTGGCCACAATCCCCGAGAGGTTACATTTTATGGGAACTCACACGGAATATCCTTATTTTCTATTTGTACCAAGGACTTAATCTTGACAGCTTCCAGTTGGGATATCAATGTTTGGGGCTCTCCAGAGCACAGTAAAAAAGTAAGATGCTATTTGAATTTATCATTTCAAGTACAAATATCTTGTGGCAAATAGTAACGATAGTATTGGTTTTTAGTTTTACACTTTGAGAAGTGAAAGCTAGGCCTATCTGAAATCTTTCACAAACTGAAAAGTAAATGTCAAACGTCGAATGGTCAACTTAATCTATTATATGCCTATGGACTATGAATATCTTAAAGATAAAAGTGAACGGTGATTTACTGAATATCAATTGGGGATATTGTCAATTCTATTTTGAAACATAATTATGGAAAATTCAAGCTTTATCTAATGGCTTATGTCTGCCGAAGTATTTTTTCCGAGCCTCAAAGTAAATAGTCATGCTCAGAATAGTCATGCATTTCAGAGGGGGGAAAAGTGTGTAAGAGGAAGTCATTTAGACATGTCAGTCTATTTAAAAACTGTGAAACCAAGAGGATGTCTGCTCACTGATAAACTGGCGAAACACTTTAACAAAGTCTGTGAACTGAGACTTTGTTGTCTCAAAGTATGTGTCAAACTGCTGAGGCAGACTCTGTTAATGCACAGGGTATTATGTCCAGAAGACTGCAAATTACTCCGGTGATGTTTCCACATCTCAGATATTAGATTGTAGGACTGCACTGTCAAAAAAGGATTCATGATTTAAATGTATTTACCATGTTGTAAGTTGCTTGGTTAAAAAGCCTCAGCCTAATGTAATGTAATGTAATGTCATCTTATAACTAGTCAAAGCAAATAAGCTAACTTGACTAGATTATGTTCACCTATCTCTTGGACCTTTGTTCGAAGTATAGTCTGTCACAGCATGCATTTTCTATTAGTTGAAAAACCTAATGTCGTACAGGACAATTTGAAAGAGGAAGTAGCACCTTCATCGTCCATCTCTCAAAAAAAATATTTTGTCTATCTAAATGTCAGTTGATCTAATGATTGTAAGCTAATGATTCTAAGGCATGATGGCCACTGTGATGACTTACCGTTTCTTCTCTTTTTCTCTTTGTATCATTCATTTGGAATCGTCTGGATGATGCAAAATAGATGGCACTTTTTCGTGATCTCTACTGGTTGTGGATTGTTGTCGGAATGGTCTTGTCCTCTCTGGTCATAGCACTTGTATTCATCATTATTAACAAGTGTATAAGCTGGAAAGGTATTTATTTTCAGACATGTTGGAATCCATGTTGCATTTGTAACCTCTTTCCAGAAGTATGTTCTCACCTCCCAACTGTTTCAGTTCACAGTGAATGTTTTCATAAACACTCCTAAAAGACCCACATAATAGTTTTGACCAATAAGTCAACTGTAAACGGTTTAGTCAATAACAATGTCATATTGCTGTCTTATTTTTCCCAAATCACATTTTCATTATTACAATACATTTTCTTATTTTCCCTTATTTGGCACAGCTGCGAATGATCAGACAAACTCAACCCCTCAAATAACTGGGTCAAACTTCTATGCAGAGTAAGTTGTCTTGTCTTAAAACTAAAACAGAATTCATTCATTTCTACATGTCTTTACTTCTATCAGCAGTGTTAGGCCTTGAAAATTATTCAGACTGCTTTTTTCCCTCTGCAATATAGCAGTCGACCTTACCACACCAGAGATATTGAGAGTGATGTTCCTCCATTACCACCCAGAGATATGTTTGAGTCTTCGGATTCTGGTAAGTGAAAACATTCATGAGGTAGCCTACAACTTGTGTTTCAAATCAAAGACCTGCAAAGGTTGAAAATGATACAACTGTGAATTTGCAATGTGATCAAGCATGAACTGCAAGCTAAAGGTGTCCCAAAAGGTGTCCCTTTAATGTGTTGATTTTAGTGTTAGTGTAGAATTTTAGTGCTATTTCCTGCAGCGAAATTGCCATCTATGCCTAGTATTCTACAGAACATATGCTATTGTCATTGATACTGATAATCTGTGACATTTAAAACAAGAGTTGTGGAATAGTGAAGCATAACAAAGCATAGAATCTGAGGGAGAGCATTCAATTCAGTCTTTGAATGTTAATCCAATGGCATGCAAGTTCAGCACTGTATGGATTTGCACAAGACTCTATACACACTAGGGGTGGGAATTGGCAAAAGAATGACAATTCGATACTATTGCGATATTTGGGCCACAATTCGATATTATTGCGATTCTACACATATTGCGATACAACAAGTATTGCGATTCGATTCTGCGATATATTGCTATTCATGTCTCTCATATTGTTCGAAGGCATTACAAAAAATAAGGAAAATAACACTGTTCAACTCACTTTGTCATGGCATGGTGCATATCAAGGTCCTTACTATTTGCTTTTTGTTGAGAACCGAAACACACCCACACTTTCAATTTGAAATTGCCGTTGAATGGACAATAAAACGCCACAACAAGCGTCACCTTGAGAGCGTAATATATTGAAATTCCCCCTTGGGGATCAATAAAGTATCTATCTATCTATCTATCTAGCAAATTTAATGTGATCAGAGTAAACCCTGAGTAAACTCGCCTCAAATAAAAGTAAAATAGATGATTAAATTATATAATTAAGTATTGCGATACTTGAGCTTCTCGTATCGATATAATTGCATGCACAAAATATCGCGATACTGAACAGAATCGATTTTTTCCCCCACCACTAATACACACTGTGTTGTCCTGATTTTGCCAGTGAATCAATACGAGCCAGTCGACAGCCTCCCGGAGTATCTGAAAGTGGTTGAAGACGAGGGGCCACAGCCGCTGTATGACCAACCTGACACGCCTAAAAGCAAAGAAGCACTGGAGGACCAAGAGGATTATGATGATGTCATGCCACCTCCAGGATACGATAGCGACGATTACGATGATGTAGGCTAGTTTAGCTGTCCACCAGAACACACACATTAGACGATCAGACCTCAGACAAAGAGCAGCCAGTTTTCAGCGTTTTAAAATGCTCATTGACTGACGTCTCTTTTGTTGCCAAAATGCACAGTTATGGATAGTTTACTTTTCACCTGTCTGAGATATCGATCACTTATTGTTGTGAAACTATTAGGCTACACTTGATCTTCAGCAAATATTAAGTTGCACCTGTCATGTTGCTCTCACTGCTGCAAGTTCTCCTGAACGCTGCACACAAAAAAACATCCATATCAACTACACAGAGCTGGACAATGATAACTATGATGTTATGATGATATTATCCCATTATTGTGCAAGGAATGTGAAAATGATAGTCTTGGAGAGCAACATTCTGCCTTCAACTGCACCACATTCCATTACTTTTCCCTGAGCTACCTTGAATAAGCAGAGGTCAACATGGAGGACAGCAGGTGGAGGAATAGTGGAGCATGTGCTTCATCTTTAGGCAACATTGCTATACCAGCACACTTCAAGAAATCGTCAAGAAAGAACAACGATGCTGTGTGTATGTGTGTTTCAGGGTGTTTCTAGTACAAGCCTTTTTAGTACAACTATGTTAGCAGTCAAGATTTGAAAAGCGAATGCGGCTACACCACACACTAAATATTACAATGATAATATGCATGGTTCAGGGCATGGATTTATCATAGGCCCCGCATGCACAATGGAGAGGACTTTCCACTAAAAAAAACGCTGTAAGATGAGGTATTATTTGATTTATGTAATGTCTTGGGCTTTGCAGAAATGCGCCAGTTGGAAATAGAGGCCCAGTAAACTGTTTGTGTTGGAAGCACAAAACAATGTAATTTCTAACAGCCTGTAAATCCATCGAGAAATCATATTTCTCTCTGCCGGAGTTGTGGACAGAGGGGTGAGGGTTCTGAAAAGATGCTTGCCAGCTACAACAAACTCAAATCAAGCCGATGTGCTTTTTATTACACTTTAAAGCCAGAAATGATTTGAGTACTGCTGGAAAGTGGGGGAAAGAGCAGCATGGCCCAACTGTAGGCATTTTCTTTCAATATTTTCAATTTCTTGTAAAATAAAAATATATGTGAAAAATATGTGCCGTTTATGTACCTTGCCTGAAAATTAATGAGTCATTTTTACAAGTAATAGTTTGCAAAAGATTATGCCATCACATTATGTAAATGCATATTTAGTTGTTTTTTTTGTACACACAACATTGTGGACACCTTTCTCACTACTACCTAAGGCACTGTGGAATACAATTATTGAAGATTAACAGGTTATGATGAACAATATCCTATCAAGAGAGACAATAGCTGAAAAACACATAAAATAAAGTAAAACATTTGGCATACTCCCTTTACTTGTTATACCAACTCCTTCACTTCAACAAAGGCAATTGAAATCCATCAGAAACCCCACGCATCATCACACTTCCCCAAAACAATTAAAAAACGCAAGGGCTCATCACACGTCTTCAACTACAGCAAGCACATCCAAAAACAGGTAATATATCCAAAATGATCTCTGCACAGCACTCTCCAAGTCTCAGTGATGAGTGAAAAAGTGTGATCTTGTAAAATAACATTTAAAAAAAAAAAGGTAAGAGAGGATGCAGGGCTAAATGCACACTTTATACACATTTATTTTTTCTTTTTTTACGTAAAATGACAATGTTCTGATATGAACTGATCCAGATTTTTTTTCCTTTTGCAGTTGAATGCCAACTGACTACTGTTGCACATCGAGACAAACCAAAACAAGAAGAAGAAAAAAAAAAAAACAGTAGCCAGCGCAGGATTACTTTAAAAAGCAACATCCTGTCGCAGTGACCCTTCTCCTGCTTTGAGCGCCAGTCAGGCTCAAAAAAGTTTCGGGGAGAAAAAGGCTGCAAACGTCGACAAACCAAGAGTCTCTCCCCTGACCTCAGTGAGTTTCTGTTCATTGTTCAGTACATGAGAAACGAGTTGGTGTTGGGTTGGGGGTGGGGGTGGGGGGGGATGGGGAGAGAACACATCTTTGTTTTTCATCTCCCACTGCACTCAGCATCAATGTCCAGAGGCAAAAAAAAAGAGAGAGAGGAAAAATAGTGGCAAAAGGAGCTCCAGCTAGCCTCCAAGACGTTGGCCTTCACCCCAGGCAAAGCCTCCAGGCCGCTCCTCTGGAAGTGGGTTGTAGTTGGCATCCTCCTCGGGAGTGTCGAATAGCATCTTGCTGTAGGGGACAAATGGACATCATCAGCAGCAGCAGCATAAACCGTGTGTGTGTGTGTGTGTGTGTGTGTGTGTGTGTGTGTGTGTGTAGGGCTGCCAAGTCTCACGCTTTGAGTGTGAGTCACGCAATTTGACCCATTCTCACACCTCGCTCACGCCAAACTTGACATTTCTCGCGCAAAATATTTCCCCATTCAGTGCACTATATATATATTTATTTTTTTCATGATGATAAACGTTGGTCATTGCCTTGCCGTAGTTCGAGCTCTGATTGACTGACAGCAATAACCAATCCATCAGTCCTTTGTGCCTAAATCTCACCAACCACGGAAGGCATCACGCAATATAAACAAATCAGAAACAACATAAGGCGGGTCTTGGCGCCTCTAACTTATCTTTCAAACACACAACTGCGCCGACTCCGACAATTAGATTTAAAACGTTCTACTGTTTGCTAGATTTTGTTCACTGTTGATTCGCTGTTTCTCCTTGATTTTCCAAGTTAACGTTAAGACTGCTAAGTCTATAGCCTAATTGTCACTTGTTGCAGAGCTGTGTAACATTTATTTGCCTCTTTCTTGATAAGTTCACACTTGAAAAATCTATTCTAATCGGAGCTGCCAAATGTCACGATTTTTCGCCGCCGACCTGTGGTCGGCGGACGAACTCTCACACTTACCATTTTCTGAAACTTGGCAGCCCTGATGAACTCAATAACTGCTTTCAAGTGGTTAAACAGCCACTTCTTCTATTCTGTCAAATGTGAGTTGCTGATGCACAGCAGAAATAACTGTAACAGTGTTACCCATGTATGAACAGAGATACATTCAGTTTCAGTTCTGCATGGACTAACGGAGAGCCAACCTAAAATCAGGTGTACAGGTACAGGTGAACTTAATGTGACCTTCTCTAAACTTTTAAATGTGCATGTCCAACAGTTCAATGTTTCATTACTTCTGAAATTAGATATCTCTAACTTTTTGAGAATAGAAAAATATTTTTTCAGAATGAATTCTGATCTGAGGTTCCTGGAAAGAACTGCTTGTCAACATGCCAGCCAATCACACTTTCTCACTCAATGGTAGGTCCGCCCCACCTGGTTACTGTTGCTATAACCAACCTGTAGCTCACGTCCAAAACGACAAATGAGCAGAACTGCTGTTAACTGCACCACAAAGTCTCTTGTTGAACTCTTCCTGCCATATGCAGGAAGAGTTCAACAGCGCAATAATAGCCTAGATGCAGACCATGAAAATGGTGAGCAAAGTTCACTGATTTGTACATTTTCAGCGACCAATAGCTTGGATGAAAAGATATTTGTTAGCCTAATGTTAGAGCACGCCCACATTAACTGACACACTATAGCCAAATTACAAATCTCTGCATCATGAGCCTAATGATGACAACGTTTTTATCATAAAAAAACATGCCTTCTCTTTTGGCAATGGCAAGTCAAGTAGGACAAAATAGGCTAGCCTACAACGCAAAATGTGAAAGAGAAACCAGGGCGCTTTGTGTTCACAATGCACAGATTAGGCGAACAGCACCACGGCTCCCGAGGTAGTCTTGGCACGGTTTGCTTTAGTGGGGTTGGAGTTTGTTTGGAGTGTTCACAAAATACGCCGAGTCATCGATCGGAGTTCTTTCAAAGGCTGAAAGAAACCATGTGTGAAAACACCCCAGACACAATCTGCCCTCCTTCTCAGAATCTGTTTAGTGGTCATCCTATTTACGCAATATATTGATAGTACACATGTACTGTAGCCTCCACTTCTCCTTTTGAATACTAATCATGATTTGACTGGTCTTTTCAATGTATTTCTGAACACTCACTTTCTCAATACTTGCTTTACGTAGATAAAAATAGGGGTCTCTTCTATTTTCTAGCTGGGTTGCAGTTGCAGCACAGTTGAAGCCTGAAGGCCCCATCACAATGCACATGGCATGTGGTATGAAACCCATTACTTTGAATGGCTTGCACGCGCATGAACTGCCGCTTTGCTACTCTTGCGCGTGCCGCGGTCAAAGTTGAAATTTGTTGAGCTTTGACCGCGGCACGTTGTACTGTAAATCGTAGGTCTTTTGCGCAGAGCCCAGCGGTAACCACAACAAAAATCACCTCAACCAAGCGCAACCTAGCAGTGAGCGAAGCACATGCCGTACGCAATGTGATAGGGCCTTAAGAGACCTGAAAAATCTGATACTAATATTAGTAGAATACTAGAATTTACTGTATAAGATCAAATGCTGCTATCTTTTATGGAACGGAATGACATGTGTGAAGAAGAATATCATTTATAGGACAATAAAGACCCTATCTCTCTAAGAGCCTTTTTTATTAGATTACCAGATAGTTAGGTCTATTTAAAACACAATATCCCATTTTTTTTTTTTTTTAAATCCTGAAGTATCAAAGTCAGTACCGATTATTAAAATCACACATTGGAGTTCTATTAAACATCTTAATCAAAACAATAGTTGACATTATGCCCAAGAAGCAACACTTACAGAATGGTGGGGGTCTTCAACCATCTGCTGCCACCTGGTTGATTGGGGAATATATCCTCAAGGAAAAAATAGACATGTCCCACAGCAATACCTATATGGGTAGAAAGAACAAAGATTCATCATATGCCCAAACAGAAAAATACCCATCGGCATTTCCCTATAGTGATCAGTAATATCACGAGCAAAGCAATGACAGTCGCTTGCACTCTGTGAAAGCACAACCGCCAGTTATTGACTAAGTGAAGTGCATCAAATCCTTGCAAAAGTGATCATTATTCAGAACATCTACACAAAAGTTACATTTCAGGTGATTTAGACAAGCCTGCAGCCTATACTTTTTGTTTTGTTTTCCCCCAAAGCAGAATAAAGTAATTTACATTGCTTAAGTTTCTACCAATAATGTAAACAAAAAAGCTGAAGGAAAACGAAGGATAAACATGAATAATCCTGTCTAGGCTTTTTGTTTGTGACCAGTTCAGGTATGTGCTGCAATAATCATGCTTTGTAATTTGTAATTCTCACAGCAGATGCTTTTAAATCTGATGATGGTTACGTCATATTTGTAAGTATCAAACCGTCCATTCCTTTCCACAAAACTTGCCATAACTCATCATTAAAGGGGCATATTTTAATTACGGATCCCTGCAGTTTAGCTGGGTTAACAACATGCAGCGTTAACAGCACCGCTGTTAGAAACATTTCTTGTGATCATAATGTGCACATGCAATATCCATGTGCAGGATGTTTGTGTGGGAACTCAAATTTGTAACATGGTCTTACTGCGAAAGAATACATTTGGCACACATCTGTATTGAACCGAACGTCCTGTCCTGTACCTAAACAGTTCGGTACGAATACGCGAACCTTTGCACCCCTAATGCATGTTGTGCACGTGTTGGACAAAGAGATGGCATGATTTTCTCTTCTTCTTACCTAAGAGGTCCACAATGATGGAGTTTCCAAGCAGCAGAGAGAAGCCCATGAGCACCCACGGTAGGAAGGGGGCCTGGAAGTTTAGCAGACCAAAGAAGTTCATGCGCACGTTGGGGTTGCGTCTGCTCCACACGTACACCAGCATGATGGTGAACGCTTGGCCTAGGAATACCAAACTCACGAATGTGCCAAATATCTGTTCGGAAATTAAGTTCGACACACAAAACGTAAAAGCGAGTACATCTGTAAATTTACAAAAATGTATCCACAAGGCTTGTCTGTACATAAACGTACAAGAATGGCAGTAAAGATTAGGAAAAGTAGTAAGTAGAATGTTATTGGTCCCCAATTAGGGCTGCACAATTGAGAAAATATCTAACTGCGATTTTTCTGACAAATATTTCGATTGCAATGATTGGTAAGCACACCCAGTGCACAAGAAGCATAACACCCTCCATCAACTGTGAAGTTCACCAATCATTTCTGTGGCCCTCATGCACTGTGCACACCCACCAACCAAAAGTGGCACATTCAAGGAGGATGACAAGAATGTAAAAATCATAAATGTGACAAAATTAACTCTACACAATTATTTCTAACTTTTCCGATTAGTAAATTGCGTTGGTTCATATTACGCAGCCCTACCACCAATGGGCCAATTTGTTTAGCAAATTCTAAGGAATGTGTTTTGGCAATATTTTGACCGATTAGGAAATTGCGTTGGTTCATATTGTGCAGCCCTACCCCCAATGGGGCGATTTGTTCAGCAAATTCTAAGGAACATTTAAGCAACTGTAAACTAAATAGTCAATGATATTCAACAACATTATGCCTCAGACTGTAATTACAAGTTCCATCTTCAGTTATGTCACAACGTTATGTAACAAGAGTACTGGGAAACTCTAAATGAGTAAAATGATTCCCATAGTGACAAAAGGATACGGTCATGAGAAGGCCACCAAAGAGGAACATGAAGACAAAATCAGATGTTCTGCCTCTGAACGAACCCTCCTCCAGCATACGACAATACCGGTATCTGCAACACTTGAGTTAAGGACATATTCAGCATAGCAATGAAACATTATGTGGTGCCCCTGCAACATAGCACATTTTTTGCCCGCAAAAAAATGGTTATATGGAGTATCACAAATCTGATCGTCTGATCTGATCCATGAAATCTGATTCATGGATTCTGATGGACAGAAAGCCAATACTTTATTAGCTGAAGTGCATCTCCGACAAAGGATACAAGAATATCATGTTGAATAAGAAGTTGAAACCAACTGGACCAAAAAACAGGAAGTTGGTTATAAGTCGCCATACCTGTGAAATAAGAGGAAAAAAAACAGTACTTATTCTGTGAAAATCTTAATTCTAATGTCACAAACCTGGAACTACAAAGAGAGCACTTACTTGATAATTCCTTAAAATCAAATCAGGATTGAAATAGAGTTGGAAAGGTGTGATGAGTTCTAGTTGCTGGTAGAGAATAGAAACAAAACATGAGGTGAGTGCATTCAGCTCAAAATTAACCCCTATTACCAAACACTCCCCATCATCGGTTAGGTCCACACCTATATAGCAAGCAATGGAAGCTACTCATAATTTAGTCATCAGTGGGCAGGGCTGTACAGTGCTACATATCTGAAGCACATACTACAAAACAACTGTACTATGTCTGTGCTATGAATTCACCATTATAGCACCGAAGAGTGTACCCATCAGCTTAAGTGTTTACATACCGATGCAAAAAGATCCTGTGGTACAAAAATATCAACCTCTGTAGCATCAGTGCGATGAGCAAACAAAGTTAACGTACATCCCTGGTGGGACCTGTGGCCACATCACATAGGACAAATGGAAATTGGCCTGCACTAACCGTATGATACTTTTACATGCCCCTCCTGGGAAAGACAACGATGCACTTAAACGTAACCAGTACACCTAGAATCAGGTATGTTTACCCTGTGATTATCTGATTGCTATCTAGGTAACGTATAGTTTCACAATCAAGACATAACGTTAACATTACCTCCCATAACATGGTAGAATACTGCTGAACAAACACATATCCATACGTAAGATACGAAAGAGTGAGGCACAACGTTAGCTAACGTTTACTAGCATTCTGTGCTGTGTGTGCACAAGTATGTGCTGAAAGCGTCAACAAAACCTACGCGATGCTAGCTGCACATATATCGGTCTCGCTAACGTCATGTCCAGTAAAGTCAGCTCGCAGGAACACAACACGTTGCATCTCGCTATTTACTTCACAGAATGTGTCATTTCTCTTTGACAACTAGTTGTATAGATAAACACAACATCCTATTTTAGACATTTAGATAACTGTGTGTCGTTAGCGTTCCGCTAGGCTAATGAGTTGCACAGGGGAAGACGACAACGTTCATGCACCTTTCACAGTAACAACTCAGACACGTTGCTATTACGAACACTTTTGTAAAACATATTACTTACCACAGCAGCTGTTGTAAGTACACAGGCAGTGGTGTATGCCCTGGTTACCACAGGAATCTGTAAATATTCCTGCTGGAATGTCTGGTAAGCCATCTTCTTTGCACCACCACACAGGTGCTTCCGGCACTTTCTTGACACGTCATAACATTCAGCGGAAGGGGGAGGGGCGTTTCATATTTGTGGCCCCTCATTCGTGTACTGTTTGAGGAGTCTGTTTTGTTATTGGAGTACAAACATGGCAGTCACTTGTAGGACGGCCATATGAATATATGGCAGTTTTCAATTGGTTTTTGCACATATACGTGTCTAGTGGGACACTGCACACGACTGACTTGGTTTGTACGGCCTGTTTCCTGTGCAAACAAAAAGTATTTGGTTATCAGCCATCAACCCCATTTTTTTATTTTACAGCTGAAATGAATACTGAATAATGCAAGCTATGATTTACCAGACGACAGTGCTGCCAGTCGGCAGTTGAGAGAGTAGGCCTAAAACAGTGCTCCCCCCCCCCCCTTTTTTTTTAAATGAGACTATTTTTACCAATGCAATAAAATAACACCAAAATGTACCATATAACGTTATTTTAATACAGTCAACTAAATATATGATTGGTTATGCGTGACAACAATGTAGTTTCAAATATTAACCACAAGAGGGAAGCAATGTCAAACCAATACCTAAACTCTTTAGAAGATGGGAATCAGCAGGGATGGGCGGTTATGTGCATTTAAAATAGGCTACGTATTTCAAATACAAAATTGTAATTTGTATTTTATTTGGCTTGAAGAAAATGAATTCATATTTTGAATCAGAATTCTTTACAGGTTTCTATTACTGTAGTTTTAAAATACTTTCAAATATTTTGCTACAACCAATACTTTTGGATGACGAAGTGAGGTGAAGTACAAAAGATGCAGCCTCTGACTGATGCTGACTTAATAATTGGTCCAGCTTATTGTGATCAGAATATTGAGATTCAGGAAGATGATCCAGTGCAAGATGAGTAACAGGTAGGCCTAGATTGCTCTCACACACACAAGACAAACCTCTCTTATCAACCTCAAGTTTCTTGAAAACTGAATACTTGAGAACAACATCAATTCAAGCTATAACCTAACGGAAATAAACAATGGAAAATAAACTAGCAATTTAAACTTTAATCAGCGGAACCCATGGAAACTGTTATGTTGTTCCCCTGCAACATTGCTCAAAAAGTTGCTGTATCATCCATATCTATGCCCATTGGCGTCAATATAACCCCATTTAATGCTTAATTAAACAACCAACGAAAAAGGTCAGGATCCTTTACACGGTGCAATATCATTCTGGGCATGCATTGACAATGTCAAAGACTTCATTCTCTGTTTTATGTCAGAGAATGAACTGCATTGGGTTAAACCCAGATTCTGTGGCTCTTGTTCAGTGGTTAGTTTGTACCACTCGACAAGTTTGTATGACTTCTTGAATAAGATAATACACTTTTGTCTGAATTATTTTGCCGATGCACAGCTTATATACACATTGGACTATACTTCATCATTCCTTAACCTTGTGTGGCGAGAAACCCTTGCCTTAGCTGTGATTAAGGCCATTGTATCCACCTGGCATCCGGACACAAATTCTCACACAACATAGGAACCAGGCAACCAGTCCTTCCTCACGGCTGCACCTGTGACTCAACTGATAGGGCATGGGACCAACTCTGCCAAGGCCATGCCATTCATTCCTAAAGGGTGCAAACATTGATAACACACACCCAAGCTTTGCACTACACCAAATGTGGTATCAGATGCTGATGCTATAATGATTCAATGTCTGAGGCAATGGACAGTTCTTATGTTGTCCCCTGTTGATGCTGTCATTTCTGTTTGTGTCTTTCTGTATTGCTTGTCCCTCTCTTTATCTTCTGTGTACCTGACTACAAGATAAGTTTCCCTTTGGGATAATAAAGTGACTGAACTGAAAAGAAAAATACCTTATTGGGCGGCTACAGATACATTTATACAAGCGTGAATGTATTTGTTGTCAACAATGCAGTTTGGGGTGGTTGCCAGAGGGGGGAGCACTTTCCATCCTCTGTGAGGGTCCACCGAAAATCTGCTGTACTGGGGAAAAATGAGCTGATGACAAAGACTTCAAAAAACATCACACTAAATCCCTTTGATCACACTTTATGTTGTCAAACGTGATTAACATAGGATTCCTGGTGGATGAAACAGTCAGGTGAATACATTACCTTCCTTGCATAGATTTCCCTCATTAAAGGCAGGGCAGGAAATTAGTGTTTGTGTCTTATTGAGACAACCAAAATCACAGCATGACATTAGGACTCGTTTTATTGTTCTATCTATACAGTCCTTTGTTTTCCATTCAAAACACAGCAAGGTACAAACACCGTGTGGAGGGTTAAAACCAGAGAATATAATGTAGCTTTCAGGTGGCACAGTGGCCTAGATTTTATTACCATGCTCTATAGTGCACTGAAACCCTACAGCCATATGTGTCACCATAATGGCGAAAAGCAAATGAAATTCTCTGCTGTACATATCAAGGCTAGACGATGTACAATTGGGTTTAGATGCTGTAGGGCTTCCACCTCCAAAAAGAGGTGCAGTCACAGATGAAGGGGATGAGGTGAGCACAGTGAGGGGTCGAACGAGTGCGGAGAAAGAGGTGGATGAGGAGAATGAGGAGGAGGAGGAGGAGGAGGAAGGGAGGGCAGTTTTCAGTCCCAGCTCTGTGTGTGCCTCTTTCATCTTTCTCATTAAAGGGCCAGTCAAAGCTGTGGGGGCCGTGCCAGTGAACTGGGGGCTGGTGGCCTGGCGAGAGGAATCACAGTCCGGGCACAGGGGCTCTCCCCCACCCCACCCCACTACGCCACTGCCCCACTGCCCCACACCGCCTCACCTCGCCTAACCTCACACCCCACAATGTAGGAGTCTTATCTGCACACGCCTACCCACTCACACATCCACTGCTGCATGTGACAGGGCCTGATAGGGACAGAAAAATCAGGAGAGGCTAATAAATGAAATAGTATTATATTGAGCAAAGGCTGCAGAAAACTGATTAAGAGAGACCCATACGTGAGATTTTTTTTTCCATTTGTGTAAATTGTGTCCATTTTTTAAACTGAGTGCTTTTCCTTGGTCTGGAGGTTGGTTGATGTGTTTTGCTAAGATTTTATTTAAACAGATATTTTACTTTATTCATAAATGAATTCACACATTTTTCCCTCCACAATTTGTGCAAGGACGATTATCAGATATTGTTTGCTTACTAGATGTATGCCATAGTATTGTAGCACAATGTTAGAAACATGCAAGTACGCTCATTTGTAAACAGTGTAGATTTTCAACATAGAAGAGTGTGAGAGTAATCGATGAAGATGTCACCATATTCTGATCAATAGGTGAGCCTGAAGTCTTTGCTTTGGTCTGCAAAATCAACCAAGAGATATGCAAAAATCTATGGCAATCACAGGGCAGCTTAGTAGGCCTACACATCACTACAGTAATTTCCCGCATATAAGCCACATTGTGTATAAGCCGCAGGACAGTGTTTTATGCGAGTTAAAAGAAACAAAACCATATTAACTGTCCCTGTGTATTAACCTCATAGCTGAAGACATTTTGCCAAATCAATGTATAAGCCGCGGCTAATAGTCGGGAAATTACGGTATAGGTTGAATTTGTAAAACTGGAAGGTATTTGGAACAGTTAAAATACAGTATTTAAATGTTTAAATAGAGACATGGCTCATGTTTTTTTTATTCAAATCACTGAATCACACAAGGGATGTTTTCCCACACTGTCCCGGAGAGATTCCAGTGGGAAGTTCAACAAGCTTCCCACCCCTCATCAAACTGTGACATTTAGTTTTGGTGCTTTTGGGCAGCTCTCCAGTGCTCACAGAGCTCGGAGACACTGATCCTCTGACCACTATAGTGGACGATCTCAAAATGATATTGAAGAGGACAAAGGCTAATTTATTTATACATGCAGTGGTTTGTGTTGCAACACACAACTGTGGTGACTTTCAGCGTTCTGAATATTCATATCTATTTCCACAATGTACACAAGGTTTCTCAGTGTCCTGCTGTATCAAACTGGCACACGGGTATAAGCACTAAGCTAATAATGACCTAAACTGGACATGTAAAAGGATTGCGATACAGTTAATCCTTTTAAATAGACAATGAAGTCCATCAGTTCTGTACTCCAGATTTGTTTTTCCTGCATAATGAAGAGGAACCAAAGGATGACATGCTGCAGATCCCAGACATTTGATGTGCTCAGGCTTATAGCTGATGTAGCGCAGAGATAGCGCCTGGCTCCTTCTGGGGCGAGTTGCGTTGCGCAGTATTTCTTCATTCGGCTGAAGGTTACGATTCAGTGGGATATCAAAACAGATTAAACCACCCATAAGCCTTCTGGGCCTGCGGCACACCAACGCAGGGAGGGGTGGGGGGGAGCAGAGTGGGGTGGCGGAGGAGTGGAGGGAGGAGGGTGGAGGGTGGAGGGTGGGTGGAGCAGGAGTGGTCCTGGCACAGACAGGAGGACAGCCGGCGACAGGCTGTGTGTTCTTGGATGGGACGGCAGCCCGTCACAGTCAGGGAAGGGTCACTTCCTCTCAGCCCAGCCCAGCTCGCGCTCTCCAGCCCCACAGTCCAGGGCCCCCCCGGCGCGGTCTGTCTGTGCTCCACCTCACAGGTTTCTTTACCATGCGGGTGGAGGAGAATCACTCCGCTGCCCACCACTGACAGGATCTCACACTCCTCTGCCATGTGAAAAGCTGGCAAGAATTTAGCGATAAGCTGCTGCATGATGGAAAGCGTTTCAAATTAATATTTTTAGAAGTTGCAAAACATTTAACATATGATTATGATGATCCTTGATGATTATTTGTAGTGGAATCTTTTTCAAACTGTGGTTTACTCTTTCTTTGGACTGGCAGGTATTTGGGACTTGAGGGGGAGGGCTGAGTAAGTTTCTGGACACAAGCAGCTCTGCCAATCTCTGATTAGCCCCCAGTGTAGTCAGCAGACCGCGACATGTTAGGGGGCCTGTTGATTCAGCCAACCAACCACCTCAGATACCTCGCTGGTGTAGCGCTCAATACAGAACCACTGAAGCGATACTGGGGAGGTTAACCAACCCATTAACCAGGAAGTCTTGTTGTCTGCTAAAAGGCTCCATTTTCACTGGTGCCTTCATGCCGAGAAAAGGCATTTGTACACTTAATATTCAGCCTAAATTGTTTTCAGCCTACGATATGTGTTTGCTGTTGTGCTGTAGATATTTTTACGATCAATTTACATTCATAATGTACCAAAACAGAACTGAGGAGCACAACATGTTTATTTGAAGGAAACTACAGCATTTCAAGTAGAGGATTTTGAAAAAGATTGCCATGAAGACAAGAATATTGACCTTTACACTCCCTGAAATGTTCTTTAAATGTCATTAGTCTCTGAAGATCAATAGATCTCATGAATGCTTCATCAGGGTGAACTCAAGTGTCATTATTAATGTGCCACGAGCCTGTCACGTTTCTTTGAGGAAGAGCATTCTGACATTTTCCTACAGTATGTGCTTCCTATCAATAACAACAGTTAATGAGGGAGAAGGCAAGCTGGAGAGACAAATAATATTGAGGAGAGAAACCTTTTTCCAACATTTTGCGTGCTTAGATAAAACCTTGAAGTATAAGACGATTAGGTCATTCTCTTGTACAATGACTGTGGTCCTATCAACTTATGAGAATTTCAGCCCTAGAGAAGAGGCTTCAAATATCTTCAGGAATTGTGCAGCATCGTTTGTGGCCAGCACTAATGGGATATTATGAAGCAGTGGCCACTGAACATCCGCTCTATCATCTAGGGGAAAGGTTACATGGGCTGAATTTCACAAAGTGTCATAGTCTAAGTGGACAACATGGTGGATTCAAACAGTAAAAAATCTCCTCATAGAGACAACATAGCATGGATTGGCCCTAAATGAATCTGTAATACGATCTTTGTGGCTTTCTCTAGGCTATTGCAGCATATCTCACTTTTGTTTCAGCCTCATTCAGTTAGCACACAGAGGTTTTGGGGGGAAGGGCGCAGCCTCTTCCAGGGTTTATAGATGAATAACAGGGTGGCTGTACCCATCATCTGCCAATGTGTCAAGACTCCACAGAACCCGTCTATTTCAGGAGCTCAGCAAGTGAAAACCTTGCTCATCTTTGCATCACCCATACCGTATCACAGTGCTTAGAAAAAATCACAGTGTAGTGCACATTTCTCTCTCGCTCTCTCTCTTTGTCTGTCTGTCTGTCTGTCTGTCTGTCTGTGTCTCTCTCTCTCTCTCTCTCTCTCTCTCTCTCTCTCTCTCTCTCAGTACTCCTCATTAGCAGCTATCTTCATACCCCATCCGCTTGCAGACCATTTTTGCAAGACAGCAGGAAGGAGCAGATGCCACTCTTTCTCTTAGCTGTCACTCATTCTGGAGGGTCCGGAGTGGACCCCCCGCCGGCCAATTCTCCCCTCCCTCGGCCCCCACAAAGGTCTCTCAGCGATGACCGTGCTGGCACGGCTCCAACCGCGAGTGCACAAAGCGCTCCAAGACTGGGATGCTGCACATGTACGTCTGGAGCCACCAGCCACCATCCTACAGACTTCCAAAGCCACCTCAGGTTTTTAAAAGTGATGCTCACAGCCTCCCTGAAAGAAATCTATGGGGGTGGTAGAGCGTGAATGCATTTCTATTTTACCCAAGCCGAAAAATACACACATAAAAATTAAATGGGGAGAGCGGAATTTCCATTTTTCTGATTTAATGGAATGCAGTTTTAAAATTTTTTGTTTGCAAGTCAGCAATTTTTTACCATGGAATTTTTATCATACATTATGCACTTTTAATGGGCTTTGCGAGGGAAAGTGTACTGTCTGGCTTTCAAGCCGGCAACTTGCTGACTTTAACAAATGAGGTGTTTGAGGGCATATTAATGCCTTTGATTTCCAGTCACTTGGTGTTGGGACACCCCTTCACATGTCTGGGCTACGCATGAAAGCCTAGTGCTACTTGTTTGCGTGAGTGTAGGCTACATTCATCTTCACAAGCAAGACCCCAGAGTCTTCAAAGCAAATTTACATATGTCCTTTCAACAAGCCTAACAAACCATAAAACAGTTGTATTACTTAAATTTAATTGAGTTGACTGAGGCTTGTAAAAATCCACCTCCACCCCCCCTCCAAAAAAGAAAATCATCATCATTGAGAATGATAAGGGGGAAATAGGGTTTAGAGGTTACAGTTCAGTGCACATCAATCATTTTGACTAATGCCAATGAATTAAAAACAAGGTGCGATGCCCCCAGGCTTACACCATCTGTGGGGCAGAGAGGGTAGTGCTGCTTCACTTTATATCCAGATGGGTATAAGGGTTGTAACGCCAGTAACCGTTCTTATAAATAAAGCATGGGACTGCTCTTTTTTATCGCTCTGTTCTGATTGTCTGTGATGTGAAAACCGATATATCTGTATCTGAATGGCTGTTATTTTTCATTTGTCTGAATTGGTCAATTTTGTCTGCATCGTATGAGGCTAGCTGTAAATTTGCCATTAAGGCAAGCACTTGTAAAATATGATACTATAAAAGATCTCAAATCCAAGCCTCGTGTATACTTGTATCTTCAGATTAAAAAAAAAAAAAAAACTAAGAAAGGTTTTCCCTGTAAAGCTAATGCTGTTATGTCATGCAAGCTTATAGGGGCCCCCATACCATTAGTGGAGGTATACTGTAGGCTACTCTCTCAAATGAGGAAAAATGACGCTTCAAATCTGCCCGGAAACCTCCCTGCGGTCAGAGGTGATTTAGGGGTCTGTCATTTGAAGAGTATAAACTGGAGGATTTATGGCTTTTTTTCTGTCCAAAAAAACCTCAACAAACTGTAAGTGGTTCATATTTCACTCAATATTGGCATGTCTTAACTAGACAATAGAGCATGGGTGGTTCCCTGACCAGACACTATCTACATCAGAGATACTGTACATGTTACGCTCTGGATCTAGAAGTCTCTGCGACATGATTCTTGTTAGATAAAGCAGAAAAAAATTTGAACAATCAGAAAGATGAAGAACACTGTGAGGTTGAAGAAATTCATTCATGAACAGAGCACTTACTCATACAGAGACAGGGGCTCAATGTCTCAATCTAACACAGACTCGCATGGAGTGCTATGGAACACACAGGTTATGTGAGGACAGGGGATCATCAGTCAAAGGCTCCAGCTCTGCGTAGATCTGAGGTATTTTCAGATCACTCGCATGCTCCAGAGTCTATTGTTGAAATGTTCTTGTGTGTGGCCCAAGATCAAGCCTGTGGCTCTGTGCCAAGAACCTCTCATCTCTCTACTTCACCTTTACCTGCCTGCACCTGTCCGTCTTCTCTCACCTGTTTCTTTCCCCTGCAGAGATGAACCTACCCACTGTATCCATACCTGGCTCTCCTGGACACCTTGAACTTGCATGCAAACACTGTGTGTGTAAAAGTTCTGTAGTCAATAGCAATAGCTCAATCGTTCTGACATTCTGACAAGGGGAAAAAGACTTTTCAGCATGATGGCCCAAAGTTAAAGGAATAATTCAAAGCAAAAACAACCTGCGGTCTATTTATGGATGATAACGAGTTCAAAGTTTTGTCTGGGAGCACCATGCCTGTCATCACTGTGGGCCATGTCGATGTTAATGCAACAACAAAAAAGAGCCTGGCTCAAAACACTTCCGATTAACATATTTTTGCTCCCAAACAAAAGTTTGAACTTGTTATCATCCATAAAGCCCTAGGTTGTTTCTACACTGGAATATTCCTTTAAGATAGAGCAGTGTGAAAAAATAGCTCACACACTGATGACGGCCTGAGCTGAAACACGGACATGGTCCAATAAAAGCTTTCATGAGAAAAGGACTTGGGGGTGCGTTTTTTTTATGTTAAAAAAAAAAACTATGACCAGCATGGTGTTGAGATGTTGAAGCAGTACTACGGTTTCAAAGATGTGACTGAGGGGAAATTCCACACTGGCAAGGCATTCACGAGATGACAGGCACTCCCACACGACAGCTGTACAGAAAAGTACACAGAGTGTGAGCCAACTCAAGTGCCTTCTGTAAGGGCCTGGAAGCCCGCGTTCCTCACAACTGCCAGAGGAGCCAAGGGGTCTTGCGAGTGCCAACCAACGGTGGCACGCTGACAAGGGTGTGAACAAAGTAGCGTACAAGGCTCCGAAAAAGTGAGGTATCTGTCACGTACATGGTGGTGCAAACAACATACCCACAGCAGGTATGCTGCCATGATGGGGGGACATTTTCATTTTTGCTTACCTTGTAGTGTGTGACAGGATAATGTTTTCCCCACCATACGCCTTCAGATTTGCACCAAATATCCAGGCTCTGTAAGGAGAGGCACAACTTCATTTTCAGTAAAGCATCCAGGTGTTATTGGACCACTGCACAGCAGATTGGTGTAAAATCTCACACTCTATAAAACTGTAGAAAGCTTTTTAAAAATATATATATCTGGAGAATGCTGGCAAATATTTCCATTCAACCATAGCTGTACCATTGTAATAACATGACACCGCTCAACAACATGATATGTGATCATTATGTTGCCACCTTTGTTTGACAGTTGCATAGCTACACAGTTATCAGGTAGCCCCACAGAAGGCCTAACTGGACACATAATCACTTAAATGGGAAAACAACAGAATTCGTAAAGGTATTCTAGACATGTGACATAAATCCCTTTTCTTTGGAAAACAAATGTCTAGCTGGTCAAACATCAATCTCGTGCAAGTATGCTATTCTGGACTCTCTTGTCATTCAGTCTGTCCAACCTGAACAAAGCTCAAACCATATATGATACACGTTCAGTAATATGATGCACACCATTGTTCTTCTCATTCACCTGAGGCTACACAAGTGAGAGTCATTGGGTAGAGAGAGAATGGAACGAAGAAAAAATGAGTTGGGAAAAAAATGTCCTACCCAAATTTGCTGTGCGAATAGGATCTTTCAGCTAAGACAAGTTTAAGGATTGCACAATTTACTTGTGCTCTGCGGGCCACATTGTGTTTTTGTGAATATTTCACTTTGTCTAATTGTTTTTTAAATGCTCCTATTAGTTTACTATTGCCCCATCTCGCCCCAAGGGCAGAATTGCCATATCTATGTGCTGCATTCATATGCAAATCATGATGTGTTTTGAAATGCATTAAAAGAAAAAATTATTTAAAGTGTTCAATTAATCACAACAGCAGAAGTATTCTTCTGCACAGGATAACATGAAATTTCAATTTCTAACAGAAATTCCTTAGTCACAATCAGAATCAATCGATTCTCAGACGTTACGCATGCTTTTTCTACCATCCTTGCATGAGACATGACATTTGCTTGCAAATAGCTTTCCTGTCTTTCCTCAAATGTCAGTAAATACGTTAGCTCGGGGGCAGGTTATTTGTGACGTCTTCTCGCATGCCTGTTTTGCCCCGTGGATATCTATGAAGGCAAGATCTCATATGACACTCCACCCATCGCATGTCTCCTCTCCCTCTGCCTCTGCCTCTGTATGGGGTCCTCTTTTAAAGGGTTTCATCAATCAGTATGGTATGCATATGAACTCAGGCTATTTTGGGGCATATGTTTGTGACATGACATGTAGATTCCCTGTGTGGCTAATGACGTGAGTCGTAAAAAGGTTTGTGGTCCATTAGAAAATTGTTTGTTGGGTCGCTTTGGGGCACTAATGCAGACTTCACATAATGGAACAGTATAGAATATTTACACTTACAGTAACTGTGTATGTGCATGTGCATGTGCATCCATGTGTGTGTGTGTGTGTGTGTGTGTGTGTGTGTGTGTGTGTGCGTGCCTGCGTGCGTGCGTGCATGTGTGTGTGTGTTCTCTGTGTGTGTGTGTGCATGCTTACATGCATGTGTGCATGTTGTGTGTGAGAGATTTAAACACAAAATCGACCTGCTCAATAAAACATCTTAATAGATTGGAAAGACATTGATTTTAACAGTAAATGTGCTCCTGCAAATTAAACAACTCAATTCGTCAGCACCACCACTCTCTTCCCTGCCAATTTCTTAGTGGTGCATCAACATTTCCTTCTACAGTACTACAGTACTGTCCTTACTAGGCCTACTCACCAGCAATGGCCACACTGCGTGGTTTAACCATACCTAAAAGATCTCAGTGTTTTCTCATTGAAATAGAAAAGCCTTTTGTGACACCCCATCCCCTACAAAGAAGTGAATAAATTAAGATATCACATAGAAACATATGCCATAAAGCAGTGTTTATTACTCACTGGACCAACTGGTGTGTCTGTCTCTCTCTCGCTCCCTTACCCATAATAACAGCTGTTGTCTGCAACTGTCCACAAAAGGGGAAAAAAAAATGTTTTTGACCATATGCATTATCACTACAATTTCCCAGTTCTATCCCACCCCCTTCTTTCTCGGTAAGAGCCTCTCTGAGCATTTTAAACAGTCTTGAGCCATCTTCAGTACTTATCTTAATCCTCTCAGCCCTTTGGTGGTTAAAGCATTACTCAAGGGAACTTCCTGTCGAAATAATGAGTTCTGCACTCATTTTAACTCAAAGTACATTATTGTGTCAGTAAAGATCCCATTAGATAAAATTAGTGATGTTTTAAAGGCGAATGGCAGTGAAGCTAAATGAAATCTTACCTAACATTCTTTCTGATTTTCAGCTTACATGTTTGTAAACGTTCACGTAAGTAACATAAATATCTATGAAAAGGACATTTTGTGTTGCCTTAAGCATGTATGTGTGTGGGTGGTGGGTGTGTTCTCAAAGTGACCCTGAATGCCCTTTAAATCACCCAAAGTTAATGCTTTGTTATGAAAGGATCAGTAACAATTTACAATTTCAAGGTAGAAAATGACGTAAGGGGTTTATTGACATACATTCTGCTACTCCAAAACTTTCCAACTGTCATGCTTAAAAGAGACTGTCATGTTCCAAAGGACAGCAACTTGAATCTTGCAGGGTGGGCTTCTGTCGCTATAATTTTCTCGTCCATCTTTGCCGGTTCCGTGGCGGCGGTCCTGTGGGTTCTGCGACAGACTGACCTCACCCGCAGAACAGCTGAGCTCTAATTGCTTTCCTCGGTCGATGCTCAAGGCCCACGCTTGGAGGAGAAATCTGCTGAGTTGCTCGCCCTTGTCCCGTGTGAAAATCGGGGGGTCCTCCGTGTCTTGGCCTCTCTCAGGAGCCCAAGGGCAAACATAAACCTAACTGCCATTACCTTTTGTCCTCTAAACATGGCATAGAAAAATGCTCAGGGACACTGTGGCGATGGCCCTATATGTCTCCATACTGCCCTGGAGGGTCTACAGCAACAACAATACAGTTTGCTCCAAATGTGTTTAACTGGGGACTGGATCAAATTAAAGGCTTTAGTGGTTTACAGCTCGTCTGAACGCTATCACAAATCACCGACAACTGCAGTGAATAATCATGCGTGAAATGGATGAATCTGCCAAGACTTTGATAACAATGGTCTGTGGCACACTGTAAAGAATTCAACATATCCATGTAATGTTTTTACAGCTTAAAAATGTGCTTGGCTATACTTTCTGTGGTAATTTTCTGTCAATCAGCCAATGTGTGTGAACATGTAGGTCAAGTGTTACTAATGCCCTCGTGTTAAGCATATCCTCCTCTTGTTCCAAAGACAAGAGATTTGGACAAACAACACACAACCCCTCACACACCATGTCCACCTCTCTCTAGTCTCTGGCTCTCTCTCCAGTGACGGCATGGAAATGTCAAGGACCACTCAAGGGTGCACAGCACACACACGGTATGATCACAGAGAGGCGAGCGCGCCCTGTCCGGACCCCTAATGAAGATGAAAAGGTGCCATGATCCCAGTTTAATGCATTATATTGACATCCCGCCCAGCCACCTGGGTACCGCGCCTCGCTCCACCCTCCCGCCCTCCTTCACCAAAGTCTTTATAGCCTCCCTTGACACAGGCTCCGCCCCCCCTTCTCCTCTCTCCGGCCAATCAGCGACTGAGCCCAACAGAGGTGCTCCAGAGTGATTCATTAGTTAATTATGGCCAGGTTCCCATGACGACGCTAACTGCTACAACAGGGGTCACCCTAGACTGTGAGGAGCCCCAAGCCAAAGCCAGCCTTCCTGAATGAGGGCTTTGGGAAGACTGGCACCCGCTGCACCTCGTCCTCCTCCTCCTCCTCCCTCCTCCTCCTCCTCCTCCCTTCTCCAAGGAAGCCTCCAGAGACCCCCTTTCACCTCGCATTCACACAACCGCACTCATATATCTTGTGAAGCGTTGCTGTGTGGAGTCCCGAGAGACAATGGTGCCGCGACTGTCGAAAGGGCATCCACGGTACAATGGACCAACAAATGGAAAAACATGTGAATTATTAGTATTCCCAACACAGACAGCATAGGAGATGTCAGCTATCCCTCACAGCAGACACCAGAATCAAAAGAATTTGTACTAATAATGACAATTTATTAGATTAGCCATATTTGTAAATCTAGATTATCAATGTATCTTTCGAGAAATGTGAAAACAAAGAAAGCGATAATATATCTGTATTTGAAAATGGTATGGTATGGTATGGTATTATAATGGCCAACACCAAGTGTGAAACAAATATAGCCACTCCGTAAAAAAACAAAAAAAACATCAGTCTTCTGCCACAAGCCTCCAAAACATTTCTGAGCAAGAGGAACAGGAGGACTTTGACATTGTTCGATGGTCTTGGTGAACTATCATCTTTCAGCTTAACATTTGGCTGGGGCGAGTCTGACACCCCTGCCGTGACACTCTGTGCTCCCAGACTGTGAAAGCCGAGCTGCTAATGTTGGCTTCAGCTCAGCTTGGGGCTACGGGGTGGAGAATGGCCAGCCTAATCACATTACCTCCCAATCACTTGATAATACCAGGCCCACATTAACTGTCATCAAATAATGCGACTGGCTAGTGTCAGCCATAAACAAGATGGGTCCTGCCTCGCCTAGCGTTGCTTTCATGCTGCAAAGTGTCTAGAGGGAACCTTCTAGACTGCTCGGAGAACATCCTGGAGAAGCAATGCCTTTCTGTGGCTGAAAATGCACTGAAAATGATTTCCACACACGGATAAAAAAAAAATCAATAAAATGAATTGCTAATGACTGATTTGCATTAGGTTAAAAGCGGTTAGTGCATGAATAATGGATTCCACCACCTCAAACTATCACACCACCACCAAAGGTCCCTATGATCTTCATTGGCATCACATTGTAGTTTTCCTGCGCTTGATGAAGTGCTAATTTGAAACGTAGGAATTGCTATACATCGACATTGCCAACCGCGCTTGCTCTCTCTCTCTCTCTCTCTCTCTATCTCTCTCTCTCTCTCTCTCTCTCTCTCTCTATATATATATATTTCACATTTCACAAGTTGGAATTTCTGTTGTGGCGCCATGAACAGAAACATAAAATACTCTTTCCTCATTAACCAACAAGAAAGGTCTGAAAGGAGAGAAGCGAAAGGGAAAAAAACAGCATCCTTATTTTAGCCGATGACTCATAGTCTGGTGTGCGTGAGCATGGCCTGCAGGTTGGGTCTAAGGTGACTGCCCAGGTGGAGTCTACAGGTGCCCGTGGGTAGTACGCAGCCTGCCTTTGTGTGCAGAAGAATACACATTCCTGGCTCCCCAGCGTCCTCCCCATCCCCATCCATGGGCCTGTGCTGTGGGGGGCCCCGGTGAAGCAAGCAGACACCAGCCTCTCTGAGCCTGAAGCAGGGGGAGATCTCAGGGCAGATAGCGTTAGCCGCCTTTGGCAGAGGAGATGCTTCTCAAAAAGCCACCCTCACCTCAGTACTCCTTTCATTATTATTTACAAAAAAGCATGACCAGAGAGAGCAAGCGAGAGAGAGAGAGAGAGAGAGAGAGAGAGAGAGAGAGAGAGAGAAAGAAAAAAGTGAGGGAGAGAGATTACCATGACGACTAGCCACCACGGGCATAACAATAGAGGGAAACAACCGAGACAGAGACAGGCTCCAAAAGACTTGGAGCTCTTCTGATAAACATTACAGATGGCAAGAGGGATGTGGCTCAACACACCTGAACATCTTCAAAGTCCCATCATAAGATACACAGTATGGGCAGGATTCCCCTCCATGGATTAAGGCTAGTCTCAGACGAAAGGAAAACTTCAATGAATATCTCCACTGAAAAAAGCTTTCAGTCTAGAACTTGGCATAGTTAGTTGCCTTATATTCTCAATGGCCTTATATTCTTGAATGTCTATAGGGGTGATGTAATGACACATGTATACAAAATAAAGCTTTTTTTACTGCTGTGGGCAAAACTTGTTAGATTTTTTTGTCTTATGATGCATTTTAATGTGACTCACAAGTGTGGACATAGTTTATGCATCTGCTCTCTGGCCTACTTCAGGCATTTTGTTTGTGACATTTTCTAGTTCCCTATTTCTGTCTCAGTCTGTACAGGTCAAGGTGCACGCTGCATGTGTCTAGAGACTCAAATTCTATCTGTGCGCAATTTAAGATATTCAGTGCTGTCTGCAAAAACCACACTGAGAGTATTTGCCTTGCAAAAGAAACTGGTTGCATGGACTTAGTTTGCAGCAGGTTTTCAGCTTTCATTTTGCTTCAAAGAAGGTTACTGTTTAGCTTGCCTCTCTGACTCTCTCTCTCTCACTCTCTCTCTCTCTCTCTCTCTCTCTCTCTCTCTCTCTCTCTCAGACATACATACTGAACTTTTAGAATGTTTAAGATTTTGTCCTGGCTGTTTAAAAACCTCCTGGAACATTTCCTTCAACAGTTGTAAAGACGCATAAATAAACCAGAAGAAGAGTTCTCTAAAAAGTGTAGGAGAGCTCATTACTGATTAAACAAATGGAATTGAACAAAAGTTCTGTGAGACTTTTCCTTTTGATGAATATCACAGTTCTACAGCATGCATGCACTTTGGAATAAAGTCAGAGTCAGACTTGCATCTTCACAGAGATCTTTGAATCTTTTACAGCACGGCCTATTATCTCCTCATAACATTTGATCACAAATCACAATTAGGTTTTTAGCATTTTTATTTATCTATTAATTTATTTATTTTTTTACTTTTAAAGTCGACCAGCAAACTTGACTCTCTGTTGAGCTGAGCTGGTCCTTTGGTCATCCCACCAATAAAGCAATCTCTGTGTGTGCTAATGGTGTTTGTCCTTTAAATCCTCCTTGTCACCCCTTCCTATCTCGCTAACAGCTCTGTTTGCTCTCCCCTGACACTACACTGAGATAGACAAATGAGCAACGGTGGGATGCAACAGTGAAAGCCAGAGAGGAGAGGAAGAAGGGATTAGGAGAGGGAGATACGAGTGGAAAAGAGAGGGATGAGGTCGATTTGAGATGGAAAATTAATTAAATGAGGTTCATTTCTCACTGGTGAGAAGAAAGAGAGAGAGAGAGAGAGAGAGAGAGAGAGAGAGAGAGAGAGAGAGAGCCTGGAAGGGACTCTGTTCTCACTTCTCACTGGTGAGAAGATGAGTGAGTTTGTGTGTGTGAGAGAGAGAGAGAGAGAGAGAGAGAGAGAGAGAGAGAGAGAGAGAGAGTGATCCGGAGAGATCTGGCCTCCATGCCGACATCAAAGTCCTTTTTCCACTGCTGGCTTATGATCCTTCTCAGCTTCCTCTGAAGAGCCAGACTCAGAAGGCACTGATCGTGTACCCACTCTCTACTCTACTGCCCTGGATCCAAGCTGCGGGCTGTCCTCCGCCCACAATGACCTCGCCAAGCATTGATGATGAGGGTCTTTATTTCATACAGGTGAACAAACATTGTGCAGTGCTGACGAGTCAACTGACAGACCCCACTGAAGTGTAACGAGTGTGTTTCTCTGTGACCTCAGTCTCACTGCGTCCCCACCACAAGTATGCACATTATTCTGAGCCTGCATTATGGCTCAGTGGGATAATGAAATAATGATGTTTTTTTGTTTTAATGGCGACATAATTAAAGGCAACAACTAAAACCACAACGTGTTAAGTTAGCTCCACGGTATAATTTTAACGCAGAAAAAAAGAGACGTTTTTGTTTCACTATGCATTTTTTAACAACTGATACACACCCCCCTCCGCTGCTTCCCCTTCTAAACAGAATCGCTCCACTGATATCTGGCTTACAGTGGAGGGGAAAGTTTAAAGGCTGAATTTGAAAAATGCCATTTTCCCCCTTCCAGTGTAACTTAATATTCCCCGCGATTTTGCATCCCAGGCAGAAGGAATGATCTATGGCAGCCGGCCTGGTTAGACAGCTGGAGTGGCAGAGCCCGGCAGGCAGCCCTCTGCTGCAGCTGTTAGCGAAGGTGACAGCAGAGTGGTGAAAACAGCAGAGGTCGTTAACTACCTGCGAGACCAGACTCTTGTTTGGAGAAGCCCCCATGCGGGATTCATGAAGCCCCCCAATCTCCTCAGGAGCAAAACACAACAAAAGCTTTACTTATTTGCTTATTTATCTCTTAATCTGTTTTATTCTGGTTCAAGGGATGGCTTGGTCCAATCTTTTAATACAATATACACTCTCTAGTCGGCCATAATCATCCTATAAACCTATAATCATAATCTTAAACTCATAATCATGCTATAATCCGTAAACGCCATTTCTATTTGTTTGTAGGGGAAAGATGTATTGTCCGGTTGTGTTGAGAGGAGGTAGGCTAACTGGTCAAGTCCATCAGAGAAATACAATGAATTTCCATTTGCACCTCTTTTAGCCACTGCCTATTCCGGATATTTTGGGGGCCGAGTGGGGGGTACACGCTGGACAACAGCGGGGAGGGGAGTGATAATTGCAAACCCACCACTCTCCTCCTCTTCCCTCGTGGAGACAGTACAATAGCCGGCAGACCACTCTAGCAGTTCGACTCCCCCTCTCCCCCCGTCCACGTCTCTCAACCACCCACCTACTCACTCAAGCAAAGTCTGTCTAGTTGCGTCCCAGTGCGCGGAGTAAGAACGCTTCATTCCAGTGACTGGTACGCTGCGGAAAGCATGGCTTGCCGGAAAGATACCCTCTTGCTCGTAATTTTGCTCTCCCTCGTCACTTTTTATGGTGAGTAAACTCCACTTTCGTTATCAATTCTTTAGTGTTGAATAGTATAGAAACTTCAGAAAGAACTGTGCAATGTGCTGTTGCGCTCTCACTGTAGCAGGAGGATGCTGGCTGTTCAACTCAGGTTAGGTTATTGTGTTGTATTTTCTTGATCAAGAGAGTACAAATCTACTGAATTATGTCTTTTTCTGTCACATGTATGAGTGAATTTGCAAGTCAATTCAAACACGGCAAGACGGAGACGAAGCGCATCTCTCGCTTTTTCAGTCACTTAGATTATGTGGCGTTTTTAAACATGCCATAGTGTCAATGGAAGTTGATGTGATCTTTAATCACAACAACCAACAGAACGTTTAGTAAAGTTGCTACTCATGAAACGGTCTAGTATTATCTGATCTGAAGTAAAAACATGATTATAACCTCATCACATTGCACCACCATCAACGTTTTAATCCAAAGGAAGTTTAACCAATAACTGTTATGTCTCTACCTGCCTCTGTCTTGAGCCTTTCCTCATATCTGAATATCTTGTGCAGGACTGGACAAGCTCTGTTATGGGTTTGTTGTTGGGCTAAAATATTTTTCAACAAATCTGGCACCTGCACTTGAACACTCTATAAACTCTCAGTCAGATGTGTTGGAGTAAATGAAGCAATCCCTGTTAAGGATATTTCACACTCAGTGTAAAATGCTGTATTGCGTGTAACCCATTATTGGCACTTTAGAATAACAACAGTATGCCTAGTTACAAAATTGACAGATATTGCATGACAAATCCCAAGTAATAATTTTTCAGAGAAAGCACCAAGGGCATTTTATGTCTTTATCCCTTTTTGATCATTCAGCTCAGTCGTCCTTGTTTGTGTAGCCCAGGCTTGGAGATGTTTATCACTCAGACTTCACGTCCCCCCATCAACCTGCCGTATTGATCTGATGAGAGTTCTTCCACGTGATGATCTCTGTAAGCCCTGCGAGGAGCCCCTCCCCTCTGCCCCCCCTCCTCTAAATTAGGTCCCCGTCCCCCACCCCTGCCGACCCCCACTCCCAGCTCCCACCCCCCCTCGCAGACGGGGCTGTCTGTTTTGGGATTATTGACTAGTTGGAGCCTGGACCGTCCATACGGATAATACCCTCCTGGCGATGATGTAACCTACCTATTAGTATCTGTACGTTTATGTAAGAAACTGCATGATGGTAAAGCGGCGAGATGTTGAATGGGCCGAGGAAAACCATATTGATTCTGACTTTCTTCATTTATTCTGAGATTCAATACTAGTGTCCTATGGTAATGACCAGTTTTCAGTGTGTGATTAAGATAGAGGTAAACAACCATAGCCTACAGACAGACTGAGAGAGAGAGAGAGAGAGAGAGAGAGAGAGAGAGGAGGGGGGCAGAGAGAGAGGCAGAGGGAGCTTATTGAGGTATTCTTGCTCTGCTCTTTGGCCAATCTCATGGCTTGCCGTACGAACACAAGGATGCCAGAGATGTCATGCGTCTGAGGAGGCCGAGAGCGAGACGTGGCTCTAATAATGCATCTGATGGAGGCCAGATTAGGCTTCCGCTGGCCGGGCATATTAATGCGTCCGCCGCCTCCATCCATCCCACCATTTTATGCATAATGAGTTCAAGTTCAGAGGAGAACCAGTCTGGCCCAGTGACAAAAGGGTTTTTGCTGGAGACTTCCTGCCTCGGAGAGCAGCCTCTGACCTCCACTGAGGACAACACAATCAGAGTGCTGTTTCCCCCATGAGAGAACTCATAGCAGAACTTTCCTCTCAACCACCAAAATAAAGATTGCTTTGCACGATGGACTTTGTTGTCAAGGGCAGACGAGACCATAGCTTAGCTGTGTCTGAAAGGTGTGCTGCATTAAAATGGAGGAACTTGACCTATTTTGAAGCCACCTGCTAGTGGTCATTATGGTGCTGGCTTTATATTGATTTTTTGTTATCATACAGTGCCTATAGAAAGTTATCATACCCTTTTGAAATAGTTACTTTTTTTGTCTTACAGCCTGAAATCAAAACCCATTTTAAAAAAAATCTTTTCCAGTTTTATTTACAAATGTAGCTTTACAACATCAAAATAATGAAAAAAAGTCAACAGTTCTGAAAATTAATAAAAAATTAAAAACTAGAATAACAGGGTTGGAAAAGTCATCATACCCCTGACTTAATACTTTGTAAAGCTTCCTTTTGCTTTCATTACAGCCATCAATCTGTTTGGATATGTCTCTATTATAGCTTTGCACACCTAGATAGGGGAATATTTGCCCAATTTTCCGTGCAGAAATGTTAAAATTTAGTCAAATTCTGTAGGGAATGGCGATGGACTGCTCTCTTCAAGTCAATCCACACATTTTCTATAGGATTTAAGTCAGGGCTCTGACTTTGCCACTCAAGGATATTCACCATCCTATCCTTAAGCCACTGCTTTGTTCTTTTGGCAGTATGTTTAGGATTATTGTCGTGTTGGAAGGCGAATGACCTCCCCATCCTCAGCTGTCTAGGAGAGGGACGCAGGTTTTCCTTAAGAATGTGGGTGTACTTGGCAGCATCCATTTTCCCTTCTATCCTGACCAATTGCCCAGTTCCCGCTGAAAAGAAACATCCCCACAACATAATGTTGCCCCCACCATGCTTCACACTAGGTATGGTGTGTTTTGGGTGGTGTACTGTGTTGGTTTTCGCCAAACATTGCGCTTGGAGTTCAGTGCAAAAACACATCTGGAATATTCTGCTACCATGTGGAAAAAGCTTATATGGTCAGATGAGACTAAGATCGAACTTTTTGGAGACTAAGATTGAAGTTTTTGGACTGAGCTCCAGGCGCTAACCAAACACTGTATACACACCCAAACACACCCAAAACACACCATACCTACTTTGAAGCATGGTGGGGGCAACATTATGTTTTGGGGATGTTTCTCTTCAGCAGGGACTGGGCAATTGGTCAGGATAGAAGGGAAAATGGATGCTGCCAAGTACACCAAAATTCTTCAGGAAAACCTGCGTCCCTCTCCTAAACAGCTGAGGATGGGGAGGTCATTCGCCTTCCAACACGACAAAAATCCTAAACATACTGCCAAAAGAACAAAGCAGTGGCTTAAGGATAGGATGGTGAATATCCTTGAGTGGCAAAGTCAGAGCCCTGACTTAAATCCTATAGAAAATATGTGGATTGACTTGAAGAAAGCAGTCCATCGCCATTCCCTACAGAATTTGACTAAATTTTAACATTTCTGCACGGAAAATTGGGCAAATATTCCCCTATCTAGGTGTGCAAAGCTATAATAGAGACATATCCAAACAGATTGATGGCTGTAATGAAAGCAAAAGGAAGCTTTACAAAGTATTAAGTCAGGGGTATGATGACTTTTCCAACCCTGTTATTCTAGTTTTTAATTTTTTATTAATTTTCAGAACTGTTGACTTTTTTTTCATTATTTTGATGTTGTAAAGCTACATTTGTAAATAAAACTGGAAAAGATTTTTTTTAAAATGGGTTTTGATTTCAGGCTGTAAGACAAAAAAAGTAACTATTTCAAAAGGGTATGATAACTTTCTATAGGCACTGTATCTTGGCACAGAGAATGTAGTTTAGTATTCTAGAAACAGCATCTGATACATGTGATGATAAACATTTGAATTTATGAACAGCTGACAGAATGCTGCACTGATGGTGTTGAAAAACAGACTTAATTCAAGTAGTGATGTCAATAGGGGGCAGCAAAAGGGCGACTCTAAATGGCCCTGGTCCCTCTGCCTGAGATAACCACAAGGACCAAACATCAGGCCTGTTACCCTGTTACTCATCTCTGGAACCATTTGCAGTGGGAACTCGGAGTCCGCAGAATTCATATTCTGTTCCAGCTTGTCGGCAGTTTGAGAGAGACAACAAGTCATTGTAGTAGCTGGGTTGCATAATGTGGGAACGTTTCTGATAATATCATCGTGCCACGCTGTACCTTTTTCTGCGTTTTCCACAGTCCGGGGGCCGACAGACAACTGTGCAAATTGGGGGATTTTCCTGATGGCTGTTCAGAGGGAGCAGCTGGGAGGCTTTGTCTACGCAGCGTTTCTGCGTTGGGCCAAGGGAGAGCCATGCGTGTCGGGCACAGGCACTCTTGTTTGCTCTCATGCGGGCGCCCGAATGGCGCACAACCTGTCCCGTTTGGCTCAATTGAAATGCCCCATTCGTGCTGCATCGAATTCATTTTCTATCGCCGCCTTTGACGCATTTCTTGTTGCGCACGCAAGACTTGGCTTGATCTCGGTCATCTCAAATGTGCTTCTAAAATTACCTAGGAATTTAGCACCCAGGAGCCAGCCAGAGAAATGGAGGGTGGGAGGGAGGGGGGGGGTCATGGCTGGTATGGTAGGGGCACCCGACCCTGTTGCTGTTTTAGCCACCTCCCTGGATAATCAGGAAGTTTTCATTTCCCATTCTGTCTCAAGGGCTGGCTGGCCCGCGACGGGACTCATTCCAGGGCCCGCTTGATCACAGCGGCGGACGCACCTTGTTAGGGCCGAGACCTCGCTGTGCCTAACCTGCTGGACGGTGATGCGGGCAGACAGGGGCTAGACGAGCGGGTCTGTCCACGGGGCTCAGCCTTGAAGTCGCCTGCTTAAGGGTGAACCAAAACAAAAGGCCAGGGGTCCCCTTAAGCACCGCCGACCTCGCTGAATAGGGGGCTGATTGGCCGGAGGTAATCCGAGGTGTGTCTGTCTGAGACAGGCAGACGGCCTCCCATAAAGGATGAAGGCCCAGATCTTATCTCCCTGAGCAGGCTCTTATCAGTGCCGCGGAGGCTGAGCTGTGGTTTTGCTCTCGCCTTGCCCTCATCGCTTATTACAATCCCCAGTCCCTGAGCTGCGCGCAATAAGGGGCCCCCACTGTCAATAAATTGTTGCTGTCTCATCTCTGCAATAAAAATGATGCATTGAAATTTGGGATGGGGCCTTGGGCCGTCAAGGGGCCAAGCTGTCCTTGCACAAAAAGCATCTGAATATGATTGGATGTTCTGGGTTGGACTGTCTGACTGATATTTATTGCTGTAAATACAAGGTATGGTCTGCGGCAGAGATGAGGATTTTATCTAATTTCTGTCTTATTGTGTTTGGCACTAATGTCAGGGTTTCACCTTGTGTGCGCTGGTGGAGTAGAAGGCACCTTATTAAAGTCAGAAGTGCAGACTGTGGTAATTGGGCAAGAGAATGAATAACAGTCATCCAAGTCCGGTGGGGAGAGGGAGGAGGGGGCAGAATTTAGCTATTATGGACTGATGCCAGACACCTCTTTCTCTCTCTCTCTCTCTCTCTCTCTCTCTCTCTCTCTCTCTCTCTCTCTCTCTCTCTCTCTCTCTCACACACACACACACACACACACACACACACACACACACAAAACAGCTCTACATAAAGGACCGTGAGGGACATGCAAAAATGGGATCCTCACAGACACACATCTCCTTGCGTTAGTGGTAATTTCGAACAGATTCACAGGAAATTGTTTTTGCAGTGACAATAGTGCATGTGTTGAGAAAATAACACGCACGGTGCACCGTAAGCGAAAAGACTCGAAGCCGTTGAAATATAATTGCTTAGCGGCGACAGAAGGTGCATTCACTAAAATATACCGTCATCATTGTTTGTTAAATCGCCATCCAGTGTATTGATTAAGGCTGAAGTCTACAAGTTGCGCGACCCATTGTGGTGCCTCAGCATTGTTCGATTTTTCTGCTGAGCGTTTTATGCGGCGTGACCGTATTTTTAATGTGGAATATTAGACGGCCAGTGAGAGTCCAGTCATATCGGATGGGGGGGCCCATCTGTGGGGCACATGGCACTCTCGCAGGCCAGGCTCTCAGCCCTGGCACCAATCCCGGCGACGCGCGAGAGGGGGATTTGAAAAAGCTCTCAGATACTGTCCTCTCAGAGAGAACAAAATCTCCCGCTGAACCAGCCACGCCAATCCTCTTTTTTTTTTTTTTTTTTTTTTGGTTCTCTCCGTTTGCCCCAAATCTCTCCCACACCCCCGGAGCAGAGCTGCCCGCAGCAGGGGCAGACAGCTGCGCACACCTGGCCCCCCGGCTCCACAGAGTCGACGGGCAGATGTGGGTGTTTTTGCACGCGGCGGACTGGGCCGAGGCGCCCTACTCTGGTTACAAGAAATCGTACACCACAATGGCGGGCCGTGCCCACAGCCACAGCCTCTCCTCCTCCTCCTCCTCCTCCTCCTCCACCACCCAGCCAACCCACTCGCCCCCACCCCCACATCCTCCGCAGTCTTCAAGGCAACCAGCCTCCTCCTTCAGCACTCACATGCTCCAGTGCCCAAATATCCCCCCCCCCCCCCCTTACTCGCCTCCCCTCCCCTCCCCTTTCTCCCGCCCCAATCCTTTCTTCCCATTCCGGGGCCCGTAGGCTCTGAGGACTTCACATGTTTTTTTGGTAGCCGGAGTAAACATTATTGATTGAGAAAGAATAAAAAAAAAAGTAGGTTTTGTTTTGACACACCCACAGTAAGAGAGAGAGAATGAGGGAGAAACAGAGGGCAGAAGAGAGAGAGAGAGAGAGAGAGAGAGACAGAGACAGAGAGACAGAGAAACAGAAGAGGAATCGGAAATATAAAAAACAATAGATAGGGGGATGGTTTGTTGGGTGTGTGGGTAGATGGCTGCAGGTGTAGGAGGAGAGTGGAATAAGAATCATAACGAGTACACGAGTATTTATGATTCATACAGTGCCTGTGCTGGCGGAGCTGCATATGAAATGTTTATGTCATTGCCCTTCTGAATTATCATTTTTTTCCGCTGTATTTTATTGTGTGAGCAGAAGAGCTGTCCATTGTGTGGTGAGTAGTATGGTATATGGCCAGCACATGCCCCATTGTCTTGTCTGAGCCAGAGATCCATTTCAAAGGGTTGTGTAATTTGATGCAAAGAATGTGTCATGATTTAAGACCTTTGCCTCAAGTCATTTTCTGAGACCTATTGTAGCAGAAATGGCAATGTTTCATGATTTCACAAAGCATATGTCAACCAATAATGTCAGTCATTCAGATTTTTTTCCACTACCTATATGTCCTTTATGCTAAAAAGCAAACCATCCCCCATGACCACCATGTTATTGTGAGTCACCAGATATTGTGCTTCTTAAAATCAATCAATTACTTGATACATGATTTGAATTAGCCTGCATCTAGACCAAACAGTAGTGTTTATGTTTTCAACATTAAAGTTGAAGAATTCACTTTTGCGGCAGTTTATTCCTCTTTAAATATCCGAATACACAACGGAATCTGGTAAATTACCTCATGGACGGCGACCAGTCCAATTCAAACAGGAGAAGAGTACAACCAAACCAAAAGCAGACCAGTGGCTACCATTTCAGTCTGAAACTCTTAAATGTTCCTCTAAACCATGAAATTGAATTGGCGCTACCTCCCGTGGTAGCACGCCATCTTCTGAAAAGACAAAAAAAACCCAACAACTTTATGTTAGTCTTGGGTTCGGATGGTTGGGTTTCACTGTGAAACCACATTGAGCTGTGGTCGTTATGGGTGGACTAAGGGAGAGTTCGCTCCATGACAGTCAGTGGTGCCCTGGTAAAAGAGTGGGAGTGGCTCCAGGGCCTGGCCAGGTCGCGGGCAGCTTTTGTTGGGTGGGTAGAGCGGGCACCGCGCCCCGTGCCCCCCCTGTGGGCACAGGTGAACTAAATCGTCCTCAGAGGAAGCCTACGCTCCTTCTGGGCGCACCGCCAAGCCACTGACACCAGCGGCCCCCAACCAACACACGCTCACATGCCCCCAGCACATCTGATCTGGCCAATGGCACAAGGGCTCCATGAGCGCAGACTCAGCTCCAGATACTGTAGTGCATATGCACATGCATATTCATGTGTTTACCCCCACCAGTGAAAAAAATAAAACAGCTGTTGCTCTGAATCGAGGTCCTTTGTGTTTGTATTTGATATATTCATTCGCATTCCTCTATGGCCATGTGGAATGTTATCTATACATATCTATGAACAGTTATTATTATGTTCAATTATGTATTCATATTATTCTAAATTCTGTATCACCTAAAATCTGTACTGTTATGCACAATGCTGAAGTGTTTTGAAAAGGCAAGTTTTACAATGGAAGATTTATGTGTGCGTAGTGTATTCTTTTTATTGACAGGCAGCATCCCACACAAAGATAAAAATGGAGCATTTCAAGAGCGTGGTCTTCACCACTCTGCAGGCCAGATAGATTTTTATCCGTTCTAGAAATGTGAATAAATAGAAAAACATTGCGAAAACATTCGGGAGGACGTCTTATATATCCAGCAAAAAAAAAAAAAAAATCAGTCAAGGATTTGGAATTCACAACCTCTCATATTATATTTGGATCCACCATCAAAACAAATGAATGAGTTTCCGTATCGCTTTGTGTTCCAGGATGAGGAAGAGATAGTGATGACAAGAGGCCAAAGTAAACAAGTCTTTGCTTTATATAATCTACCCAGGCCCTAGTGCACGGACTGAGAGAGAGAGAGAGAGAGAGAAAGACAGCAAAACGGATTGATTACTATCAAGTTACACTAACATATTCAGCTGTCAGTTCTTTCCCAATTAGAAAGAAGGCAACCATCACAACAGATACTTTCCCAGTTTTTCTGAGCGGCTCCATGTTATTAATCATACAGCTACAAGATTGTTTCTTTTGGACGGAAAACTCTTAAACAAACGGATAGATTCTTGTGGTTAGAAAATAAAGGATTGCACTAGAATGTCAAACAGCAGAAATGTAGCTGATTGTGTAGGATCTAAGGATAAGACCAAAATAGGGCTGAGATGATGATGATCGCAATAAAGTAACTCTTAGGTTTCGCAGAGATTTTTTCATTTTCCCTGTAAATTAAAACCACGCACTGTAACACATCAGGCCCAGTAAATATGCCCAGACTCATAGCAGCATCTTGACATGTCTCGCTTTGCCAGGTAATAAAAAGAGAACAAATTGACCTGATTCACTCAAAGGCTGTTGTTCCCGAGAACACTGCTTTCTTGTAGTCAAAACCCAGACAGACATTACTGGGGCCTCTTTTTTTCTCGTTGTTGCACCTGGAAATTATTGCAGATCCAGTGTGAGCCTCACAGCCCCGGTAGATGAGGGCAGAGGACCTGAGGCGAATGCCAAACAATACACAGCCTAATTTAGCCTCATCAATCATAATAGGCCTCTCTCGATGGCCCTTTGTCTGTGACATTTCAGCCCTGCGTATATATCGAAGGGGAGGACCCCCATTTCGCCACATGATTTAATCACGGTGAAGCTAAAGCGCTCGAAGGCCAAAGTGTTTCTCCTGGCTGCCTTTAAGAGCAGAGAGCCATTTCCAAAGTGTCATCAGATCCCCCCAGCTGTCCTCCAGGTCTCATATCGCTGCCTTCCCCCTTGACAGCAGCGCCCTGAAGGAGGCCCTTGTGTTTTTGTACGCTGGCCCTTGGGACACTGAGCGATTGTGTGGACCCAGTCTTGTCCACCCCTTCTTCTCCTTCACACGGCCACACAGGCTACTCTCTGACCTCTGAATGGCCACTCCAGCTTATATCTGTGAGGGCAGAAAAAAGCTTTGTGTTTACCAAGCAAATGGAGTCACGAGTACCGACTTAGAAAGGGGTGACAGTGCATCATGTGTGATTGAGACTGTGCAGGAGAGGAGAGCGATCTCCGTAGCTTATCTTGCATAAACTATGTAGAGTGAATCTTTACGTTACAGTTATCAACATGAGCACTCTCTCTCTCTCTCTCTCACACACACACACACACACACTTTCTCTCCCGCTCTTTCTCTCTCTCTCTCCCTCTCTCTCATGCTCCTTGAGCACCTGTTTGTGTTGGGGTCCGCTGGTGGTGGCTGATGTATTTATATGTGATGCATTTAACCCCTCACCCTGCGGGCCTGTGCTTACTAAACACCCACTCACCAGCCTCACACTCCCTCGTGGCCGAGATTAATGACCTGTCCGTTAAAAGACTTGTCTGCACAGTCTCCTTGTCTGGCGGCCACAACAACAGCTGACTCTCCGATGTGAAATAAACACCGAAAAGTCCGAAAGTGTTCTCGGTGACTTTGCCATTTCCCCTCCCACACTGTATTGATTTTCATTTAGACCTAATGCAGTCCTGGGGAGCCAGGAGCCAGGTATTGCAGTGGATGTGAGCCCGCCAATGGACATTTGATTGCTGAGCACATTGTGACCGGCTGTCAGCTCCCCCGCTAACCTCTCCCCCGAGTGCACGTCTAATGCTGCCTTTTCCGAGCTGATCATTTTAAATTGGCCTCCATTTTGACTATAGGCCTCTCTGGAAGCCAGCCCTGGCACACAGCTCCATTTCAGCGTGGGTGCGTGCTTCACCAAATGACTCGGTCCCTCTCCACTCCCCCCCTAACCCCCCACCCACCCACCCACCCCAACAGCACACCTTTACTGTGGCTTGTTAAACGGTCCGTAACCTCCTTGGCCGCCATTTCATTTCCTATCATTAAGCCCCCTAATTAAAGCTGCCTCCTTCCCACACATTCGTCAAGACACACGCCACGCTCTTTTCTTTTCTGTCACTTGGTGAGGGCATACTGAGAGTGGACACTAGTTCCTTGTCTTTTCTCTTTCTGCTCAGATGTTAAGTTTCTACATTACATTGCCTTACATTTGGCTGATGCTTTTTAACCATAGCGACTCCTAACAAGAGAAGCATCAAGGTAGAGTACGATAAGGACTAGTTAGTGCAGCAGTAAGAACTTCTATATAGTCAAGTGTCAGTTCCAATCAGGTGGTAAGCGCTACATCTTCATTATAGAGTGACGTGATAAGTATGGTATGGTAGATATGCATTCATAGTATTGCTAGACTACATAAAGACAGGGAACAACGAGAGCTATTTTTCAATTGAATTCAATATACTAATTTGACTGCACAGATGTCTTGACCCAGACAGGGGGAAGTGATGTTAGGATTTTAACGCATCCTAAATGACATCTTCATGATGATGGGATGCCAGCATGGAGCGACTGATGGATCGCTGTAATAAAATCACAGCAGCAGCTGCATCTCTCCAGATTTAGCCTTGATGTGCATGAAATCGCCCTCTGTAGCTGATCAAAGATGCACTTCAGTGTTGAGACAAGAGGCGAATTATTGTCGTGTTTGGCCTTTCCAGTCTGAATCGTGCCAAGAATACGGTTGTCCGCCCCAACAGGAGGATGGATACCATACCCTGTACTTCCCCTGAATTAATGCATGATACAACGGAAGAGTTTTTGCTTACACACGCTCGAGTAGCCTACTTTCCTTTCAGATTAATGACTAGGGCTGTACAAATTCTGGCATATGCAAATGTGACTAGATTCCAAACCGCCGAGAATCAGTTAATGTTTCAGAAGCTATTAGAAGCAGAGGAACGCCGTGTCCTCTGCAAGTAGACAACAAAATATTGATGGCAGAATTTCTGAACATCTTTACTTTACATATTTTGGCTTTGACCAACCATTTAATATCGATATAATCATAATCTCATTAAGGAGGCCTACTGTACAGTACTGTATCTACACACAAGGGCATTTACAGTACAGTGTGAGTCATTCCCTGTGAGACTGAGCTGTGTTGCTTTATTGATACAAGTTGACCCCCTGCAGAGCACACATGCTAATCAGCTTTTGAAATATTCATGCCTCCTGAGGCATGTCACAGACAGTCACCATCTTAAGGCTGCCTCATTTAAGCACACACTGACATGTAAACTGTGACCACAAACAACTGCAGGACCGGGGCGAGTATTCTCAGGTGCCGCATCCCTGGCACCTGTGTCCACCTCACACAGGCACAATTAGACGAGGAAAGCGGGGGAGGACCAGCGAGCGCTGTAAATAGTAAACAAATAGGAGAGGGCATTGAGGTCTAATGGCAGGGAGATGACTCAGCGCTTCCCCCTGCAGGGCCGGAGGAGCATTGGCACAGCAGGTGCCCCTCCACCCCCAACCGGCTGGCATCTGCTCTCCCAGCTGACGCCAGGAACTGTAATATTGACAGGCAGAGATAAACTAACAAGCACCGGGCACACAGGGGAACTGAGGCATGTAATCATCGGTAGAGGAAAAACAGCCTGGCCCCATGACTTCACCAGAAGGTACTACACAATGGCACCAGAGAGACACCCGTCTGCTTAAATGAAGCCATTTTGTGTTCTTTATAGTGAGGTAAAGCCAAAAAAAAACCCAAATTATTACATTTAAGAGAGTACTGTTCATTCTCAAGTCAAATATTGTAATAACAATCCTAAAATGTTCCAGGACAATTCATATCAAAGTTAGATTAATGTTATTCTTATACAAAGCTGAGGCTTTGCCGTGAAAAGAGTTTCCCCTCAACAAAAGCAGATTGAAATAGCAAATGTCTCTGAAGACCCACAAGGAAGACACAGAGATGCCGGCCATTCTCCGCTCTTCCAATTCCCAGCGTTTTTTTCCCCCTCCAGCTCGGCCTTCTTTGGCTCGTTTCCAGTTCAGCCGGGCAGAGAGTATGGTTGACACTGGGATTGACAGGCTCCAAATGAATTGGCCAGACTTCACACAGTCACCCCCCCATTGACAGGGTGCCCACCATGCCTAGACTGCCTCTCGCAAAACAAAAGATTTCTGCACATCCTCGGGCATATAAATGAATCGCCCGACCACATCACTTCATTTCACAGACATGCCAGTGACGCCCATTTTAACACATTCATTAGTCGTGTGGCTTGTATTTGCTGTTACCCCTAATTTGTAAATACCGATTCAAGTGGAGAGTTTTCACAGCTCCTGACCACTGAACATAGACAAGGTTAGGGTATTAAAAACCCTCCACCCTGGAGAAAAGCATATTCACTGCGGTCATAGATCAGGAGAAGTCCTGCAGATGCACCTCCACTGAAGAAACTATAATGTTTAGATATGTATGGATAATGTATAGAGAAGTGAACTATGTTTTCAACAAAGAACTGCCTGTTGATTGTTGATGGGAACTCGCAGTGGCCTTCTCTTTAGGTCGTCTTGGCCCACAGATCAAGGCAATTGGCTGTTAACTTTGAACTCAGTATTTCAAACAGACACTTAAGTATCAAGGCGTCCTCCTCCTATGCCTAGTTATGAGGTGCTGTTAAAAGATCAGCAGCGAAATCAAAGTGGCCACAAGTATAAGCGCTGATCTCTCAGGATGATAACAGCTTTCGGACAGAAGTGATTCAAACCCCCCTCAACACTTTTTAAAATAATGAATGCCCTGTTCAAGATGTCCAGGCTAGCAGCCTAATTCAATAACCCTAGTAAATGATGTTTAGTTTCTATCTTTGGAGCAGGAATGCAAGACCTGAACATGGCCTTTCATTTCTTTTCCATTTTTCTACCCAACGTCCAAGTAAAACAAACACTGAATGAACACGACCCAGAAGCCAAGGAGCCAATCAGGACCCAAATCACTATATCAAGTTTAGCTGTTGACCGTTATGTCATGACAATGTCTTATGTGCAAATATACTGTATACTTATGGACCACTGTTCACTGTTATGCAGATGATACTCAACTTTACCTCTTTCCGATCTGATGACTCTAATACTGTTGCCTGCCTGACCAAGGGGTTACCTGATCTGGACCATGCTATCTTAAATCATGATCCAGATCTGTGTCCTCTCTGGCTTGCTGTAGTCCTCTGATGAGCGTCTGTTATGTTGGCCTTCCATTGACAATAAGAGGTCATAGTCAAGACTCTTTCCTAATGCTCTTCGTTCAGGCAATATTTTTAGCAATTTTCCAAAAAGTGTCTGTTTTTTTAACTGATTCTTTTTTTGCGGTTGTGGTTTGTGTATGATTGTTATTATCATGTTATATTATATTATATTTAGTCTACTAATAATAAGTGCTATTTTCTTTATTTAGGACACATACCTTAACTATAAACAGTTACTTTTAGTCTTAATGCAATGTTTACTGATGTCACTGTAAGTTGCTTTGGACAAAAGCGTCTGTTAAGTACCATAAACATTATAAGCTATTTATAGAAACAGAGAAAGAGCCATATGATTGGGAGCTTTACACAAAATGTCTGCTCTTATTGAGGTACATTTGAATGTTTTTGGTCTCACCATTGAAAGATTTACCTGAGTGTGTTGCTGCTGCACAGATCTAAATGTGCGGTATGTAAGTGAAACTGGAGAGTTGCCAAGTGAGGGAAAATGGCCAGAAAGAAACTGCCCAGCCCCGAGCTCCTGCTGCCGAGGTCAGGGGACCCCTGAAGATTTAATGGCCCCGTCTCTTTTCAGAGGACCCTGTACTTGGGGGGATAAACTACATGCCCTGACAGGTTAAGAGGAAGGGCAGGATTTGTTGTAGGCACAGGTGCCTGAGACAGAGGACACAAAACAAGGGATGCGCTTGTCAGTCATGGTGTGTGGTCCTACTCGTTGTCCCTCCTCCCTGTGCAGTGTCCGGCTCTCGCAGGAGCCCTTGTCCAATACCCTGTCACGTCCGTTGACAAATGGCCGGGCAACAGGTGTCAACGAGAGGAGTTCCTCTCGCCCAGCTGCGACTGTCCTTCACAGGGGGCAGTGAGAGACGGGCCCATTGTTTGCAGCTGCGCCCCGCGTCCGTGTAAAGCCACCTCCGGGATCCGTGCTTTAACCTCCAGCACCCCTGTTCTCCCCCCTATAACTGCTGACTACCCCGGGCCCAGTGACACAGCAATGTCTCAGAGACGCGGCCAGAGTACAGCAGCCACTGAAGGTCTTTCACAAAGTCTTCAAGGTGATGCAAACTGGTGCTGTGAGAGTCATTATGATTCAGCAAGACCTATCCACCCACTCGTCCTTCTGTCAAGGAAGGTACACAGAAAAATAAACCAGAATAATCTAGGATGGCCATCTGGTTATAACTCTCCTATTTGTTAGTAGGGTGCTGAAAGTGAAGTCTGAAATAAGTTTAAAACTTAAAAAAAAAAACTTTTCTTGTTATTGTAGTGTTCATGTAAGTCACTTGGGATAAAAGTGTCTGCTAAATTCCATAACCATAAGTCACAAAATGCAACTGTTATTGTCATACAGTAGCTGTCCGATTGTAAGGACAGATCAGTTTGATCTTTCAAAAATATACAGTATAGCTCACAGTAGCTTGCAGATCATAAGATAGAAGTATCGTCTTCACTCAGGAGATGAGTCTCACAAGAGAATCTCCATTTGACAAGAAAGGTGGCTCATCTCTCAGCAGAGTCTCCGTTCTTTTTTTGGCTTGTTAGTTTCTGGAAAACAAACACGAGACAATGACATTGCCATGCCTGTGCCTGGAGGGCGAGAGAGAGCGGCGCAGCACAGCACAGCACAGCACAGCTCAGCTCAGCACGGTCGCGGGGACTGGAGGTTGTTTGGGAGGCTCTGTGTTAATGAGAAACATGGGCGGTTTGTTGTGAAAACAGATGGGGCCCCACAGTCCTGTCGTATCGGCATGCGCTGCCCGAGACCGAGCCTGATCCCGAGCCCGAGCGTGCGGTGAGGAGCAGAGCTCCGGGGGGGGGGGGGGGGGACCGGTAGGCTGTGTGGGCGTAGCGGGAGAGCTGCACCAGGCGCTCATATTTGTTTAATTGCTTTCACCTTGGGCTACTGCGATTGACATCACGAGCCACTGAAGGAGAGAGGAGTATATAAAAGAAGCAGCAAAGCTGTTCCACAGACCAGCCTGGCCACGGCCAAGGCCAGTATATCACAAAACAGATGAAGGATTTATGATACCTTCCGCAGTTTAGAGAGTGACCACACCGCAGCGCAGCCCACGCCCCACATCACATCACATCTCCTCCGCTCTGGTTTCAGCCTGCCCTCATCCGACGGAAATGAAGTCTCTCTTTTCCTGTCCGCGGCGATCCCAGCGCGCGGGAGAGATCCTAGTATCCCAGACCCGCTGAGTGATTTCCAGGGTAGGGAAAGAAAAAAAAAAGAGAGCAATGAAATCCCGTGGCGTGAAGGCCTCTCATTAGCCAACAGACAGCCATGATGCCGGGGCAGGAGGAGCAGCAAGAGGAGAGGAGAGGAGAGAGGAGAGGAGGGAGGAAATGGGAAGAGACTCTGCCTCATTAGCGCCAAAGTGCACCTGTGATCACTTTGCTATTCTCTTTGAGGGCATTGGGCCCCCGCAGCATGGGGCCGGGTGGTGGTGGTGGTGGTGGGGTGGAGTGGGTGTGTGTGTGTGTGGTGGAGTGGGTCGGGTTGGATGGGTGCTGGTGGAGCCACTTACTTGTTCGTTCGCTCGCTCGCTCGGTCGTTCGCTCGCACATGCCCATTCACCACGGGGCGCGCGTCTCTCCACCCCCACGACTGTACATTCTGTCTGATGGGCGCGATGAAAGGCGGCGATGGGATGTAGATCGGCGGCTTTGTTGTCGGCTTGTTAAGGGGCCTGGGCGCGAGATGGGGGCAGAGAGAGACGTAGAGAATGAGAGAGAATGAGAGAGAGAGAGAGAGAGAGAGAGAGAGAGAGATAGAAGAGAGGATTGGGGAGAGCGCCTCTGAAGAGTGCCAGCTTTGACACACCCTCGGCAGGCGCTGGCGCGGCGCCAAGGAGATCACAGAGGTGCTGGTCTGCCAACGGGGCCCGAGGGTGGGCCCTGAGCGAGGAGCGTCTCCTGGGACACGGACGCATGGCGCAGCGACGCAGGGGACCCTTGGAGTTCCATCACACACACACAAAAACACACACACACACAGAATCACTACCCCATGCAATAAACATGATATGCCGTGGCTGTGCATGTGGCTGACTGGCCTTCCCTTTGTGCCGGGCCGAGGCGGCTGATGTTTCTGCTACCAGAGGGGGCTGCACTCGTCTCGCACCCTCCACCCGCCCTCCGCCCAGACACCGTCCACCCCATCCATCACTGTGGCAGGCGAGCGCCGCGGCGGCAGACAAGGGCCCCTTTTGTTAAGCGCGCTGTCACGGGAGCTGATGAGAAGCAGGCAGGCTTTTCATAGTGCTATAATAACAGCAGCCGAGTGTTTGATTTGCTGGAGGTTTGCGCCATAGGCCGCGTCTCCACTGACCTTCACTGGTTAATGTCAGGGAGGGCGTCGGCGTGAAATTCAGAGTCCAGATTAAAGCACAAGTCCTCCTTCTTTAAGGGCAAAAACAACATCCATGGTCCTGGCTTTGCCTGACTTTTTTTGCCAACTGTTGTACTATGGACTCTTATGATGTGTTTTTTTAACGGCTTTGCATACACATATACAGTAAGGATGGAATAAAAATTCGGGTGAATGAATTCCCTTATTATGCTTTTTAACTTTAGATTTCTAAAACATGAGTAATATTTCTTACCATCCAACATATTCACGACTCTAATTGGCCTGTTGGTCTGTTCATGTTTTAGGCAGTCTATCATTAATAAATCTAGTGCATTAATATTATTTCACGCAGTCAAAAGCTTTCTCAGTGTATTGCAGAATCCCTTCAAGTCCAGGAGAGGAACCAAAGATTCCACATGAGAGTATCTAAGATATACAAGTGTAAATAAAACATTAATTAACTTCTTCAAGGGGGGGTGAGCCAAAAGGGAAGATGGTGAAAAATTAATGCAGAGTCTTAAGATGTGAGTAAACCACTGGGGATAATTACAGGAGTCAATGGGCCTCATATTTGTCAGCAGCTGAGTGTGGTAAATAGGAAATTATCCGGGAATTAAGACGAGCATTTTTAATGAAAGCTTTTTACACCATGCTGATGTGCCATCAATTAAAATCATGTAGTTTCCTTTAAGGGCTGTGCCAGTGTGACAAGAGGACACACAAAACACAGCGCCTGCATAAAATAACCATGTGTTATCTTTCCCTGTGCATGCACAGTTTGAATTGGTCTTTGTTTGTGTATGAATGCATGGTTGCATATGTTTGTATGTGTATGTGTCTATGTATGTATGTGTGTGTGGACATGCTATGCATTAGTGTCTGTGCATTGGCTGTGTGGTATGTGTGTGTGTGTGTGTTAGTGTGTGAGTGTGTTAGTATGAATGTGTGTGCGCGTGTGTGTGTGTGTGTGTGAATGCATGTGTGAATTCAGGGGACTTCTGTCTGGGACTTGTGATGGAGGCCCTGCCCGGGCCCATGCTCACAGTGGTGGCTTTGAGGGATTTGCATGTTTGATGTTGACCCTCTATGGGAAAGAGCAAACTTTGCCTGCCTATGTGAAAGAGTGTCTGCGGAAGAAAAGGAAGGCCCTCCTCGGGGGGATTTGTGCCAGTTCGTAGCTCTCAAAGACGAGCTGAGATCGACGGGGTCACAAGGGACTAATCTCTCGCGAGGAGGAGAATGTTTTTTTCATCAAAGTGTGAGATAAGCCCTAAGCGCTATATATCCGCCACATGGTTGTGTGATTCTAACCTGTATGATCATGTTTGCGCTGTGTGTATGCGAGTGTGTGTGTCTCTGTGTGTGTGTGTGTGCCACAGTTTGTCTCTGTGTTTGTGTGGGGTTTGAGTGTGTGTGGGGGTGGGGGTGGGGGTGTATGTGGGTGTGTGTGTGGTTGGGGGCATTAGGGAGGTGGTCTGCCGGGACCCTGGTGGCTTTGATCTCAGGTACGTTCGGTGAGGCACCATCCAGGTGATGTGGGAGATCAGAGCATTTCAAAGAGCAGCGGCTCACAATGCTGCCAGCCCATCACAGGGCTTTACATGGCGAGCCACCCAGTAGCCGTCTAACCTTTCTCTCTCCTCTGAGAGCCTCACAAATGCCACCAGAGCCATCTCCCTACAAGACAAAAAAGAAAGAAAGAAAAAGGGGTAAAAGACAAATCGAGTGAAGCTGGAAGTAAGGATGAGCGATGTTTCAAAGAAGAGATCTTTTTAATGTGCCCTTATAGCCAAAGAATTGATAAACACCAGCCTGTAGCGATTAAGAGAAGCCTTTAGACTAGAGCTTAGAATAGATTTTGAATCGTACTGTATGGCTCCAGATGCTCTCCTCATTACTGGGGCAAAAGTAACCCTGGTCTACTTTTTAAAAAGTCCATTTACTTCTAGCTGCAGTGGGAGAGGTGACCACAATGCCTGGTACATTAAAATGTAAAATTCTTGGAAACGGACTCTTTTTCGGAAGGGTTGTTCCTGTAATTCTCACCATTATTGCACAGTCTACATGGGTGGTTCCAAGCAGTATATGTGTGCTCTCTGTCAAGAGACACCATTGACAGCCTATGCATGGTGTGTGCCCAAAAAACTATACAGCCTTGATGTACCACCCTTTTTCTGAACACACACTGAAACTACTTTCAGATTCCTTTTTCACGCCTCAGCCTAGTTAATTGAGTGCATCGTAAATCCCGTGTTATTGCCCGTATAGAGCTTGGCTGCCATAGGCAGACGGACAGAAGGGGGTGAGGAGAAAGATGGAGAGACTGTTTGTTTCAAGGCCCTCCGTTTTATTTACTCTGTCGAAGATGTGGGAGTTCTGCGGCCAGGATGAGGAACAGCTGGAGATCTAATTGGGCTCAGCTGGGAGGGAAACGGGAGCCGATTCTTGCTTTGTTAGACCAATGTTGTGACTACGACACTTACAGGCCACTGCTTTTGTCTGGCTATTAGGGTCACAGTGACACACACTGTAGATATACAGGCCTCTGTGACCATGCTAAGGGGTGTGTCCTATTGTTCAAGCCATTCTATTGTTTACCGCCGAAACAGAAGAAGAAGAAGAAGCCCATTTTCTCCTTCTTTGAACAAAGCGTCTCTGACTTTATGGACGCTGCGACTTGGAAGAACAGAGCCAACTCCTGATGCGTCTCGCTACGGCACGTCCCCTCCCCTTAAGCCATGGCTCTGTTCGAGGAGAATGGTTTCAGGCGATTGAGGCTCCTCCGCAGACTCCCTGTCAACACATTCAAATATCGTCCAAGAGGGTGTTTTGGGCAGACAGAGAGAGAGAGAGAGAGACAGAAAAGAGGCAGAGAAGGGAAAAAAGAGGGTGAGAGAGAAAGGACTCACAAGCCAAACAGTGGCCTGTTAATGGAACACATTGTGACGAAATGACGTGCACGGGCCTCAGGTATGCTGGTTCTCTTGCTGCAGTTCGAGATAAGACCGAGACCATGCAGGCAGCTGCCTAGAAATCTCCTCATGACAAGATATTCCGTGCCAGCACTGCTAATCGGATTAACAGACGTTTTCGAGCTCTGAGAGAACGTAGCTGTCGCTGTCGGTCATGTTGATGTTATGAGTTTTTCAAGTGAGCCTGCACAGCAAGGCAGTCTGGAGATACAAGATGGCGTCAATAACAAAACAAAACAGCACCATTATCAGACAAGCTCCCTAAGCTCTGATTCAAGTTCAGTTTCATGGGCGGATCCAGGATTTGGGGACTCAGGGGTGGGGTGGAGTGGGGTGTGATGGGCCCCACACAAAGACACAACATGAGTCTCTGTAGGCAGATCAGGGGAGGGAACCAGCCAGACGAGGAGGGGGGAGCAGAGGAGGATAGAGGAGAAGAGGAGGTGGAGAGGAGGAGGAGGGACTCTCAGGTGTGGAGGCACAATGACACGGGTGTGAATAGTGAGGACCAGCTGCGCACGGGCCGCGGAGCCTTGAGCCTTGGGCCTCCACGCTCACCGCACAGCAGAGGGGACCGGCTGAAGAAAGGAGCTTCGCAAATAGCTCCCGCTTCCAGACCACAATGAGTCAGGCGGGTTGCCTGGTGTTGAGGATGGAGAAAAGGAGAGAGAGAGAGAGAGGAGAGAGGGAGGGAGGGAAAGAAAGGGACAGAGAAGAGGAGGAGGGAGGGAGAGAGAGGAGAGGAGGGAGGGAGGGGTCAGCCACTGAAAGGCAGGCAGACGGACAATGGAGTGTGAAAGCTGAATAGAGCCAGCAGGATGTGACTGTGAGTTTAATAAGGCTGCATGTGTGTGTGTGTGTGTGTGTGTGTGTGTGTGTGTGTGTGTGTGTGTCCAGGTAATGGTGTGTTCACTGAAACACCCAATACCTTGTTAAAGGAAGTTGGTTTGTTTGCAGTATGTTCAGTCCTGTAATTCATAAAAAAAAAATATTTACAAAGTAATAAAATGTCATGTAAAACCCCCAAAAAAACCTTTGCATTGACAAATTGAAAATGAGAGGATAAAAATCAGTACAACTTGTTTCTTTTCATCGCACCCTGACGAGCAACTTGACCTTTCATGTCGCGGTTACAAAGGTCATAGAAGGACTCGTCATTGTGTGCCATCCTCTCCCCTTCTGTGCCAGCCAGTGTCTCCTGTTTGCCTCCACAGGGCTACCGTGCCAACAACGTGGAAATCCCATAATAACCCATTCCGACGGCACCCCACCAGTCAAATCCCCCACTTCCCAGATGTTTCCAATTAAAAAAAGGAGGCCCTTCGGTCGGTCCTTTTCTCTCTCGCTGCCGAGGGGGAGAGCAAGCAAATAAGAGTCACAATGGGGGGAAGCGAGAGAGGAGACGGAGCCAAGAAGGCTGAGAAAAAAAGACACAGCATTCCAAAAATGTCTGTGACTGAGATTTCTATTTGTGAGTGACTCCCTTTGACCCAAATGATCGAACTCCGAGATATTTTCTTAGATTCCGTGGAGGTTATCTTCGATCTCCTTGTGGTGGAGACAGTAGTCAACACACAAGGACACACAAGTGGCATTATACTGTAGCTGGGCAGTGCATGTGTGGTTCTTATCTGTGGTTCTGTTGTCTCGAGTGCAGAGAAAGGGTTAACGTGCCCACAGCCTTACGGCACCCATTTCCCCATCTGAAAATCTGGTATGCAGTCAAAGCCTCTTTTATGACAGTTTGAAATCTCATTGAGAATGCCTGCCAGCAGTCTACTCGAGGCAAACCCAAAGAAAACATCCCTGAGCTCCCAGGACAGGAACACAGACTCCGGGCATGGAACGTCATGTTGGTGTCCACGCCTAGATTTCTCGAATGCTCTTCGATTCGCAGTTGACTTGTTTTGGCAGCCAATTAGCGTCACATGCCCCAGGGCAATGTTCGGAACAGCCGTTGCCCATTTCTTCCCGGCTGCCATTAATGCCAATCAGTGCTCTCAGGATGGCAATCCAGGGATGGGTGTGTGGGAGAGTGAAATGTTCCGAGTAGAGCTGTCCAGACAAATCCATATCATCATCGCTGATACCTCGTTTACTGCCCCTGGCAGCGATCCTGCAAGGGGCGACTGGTGTAATTATTTTGGTGTTGTGTGAATACCTTCCCGTGGGCTCTGTGGGTGCTAGGTGTGGTGGGCAAACAGGGGGGCTACTGGTGGTGGGCTATAGGCAGAGGTCCACACAGCAGGACAGGGAGTGGGCTCGACACATTCCCCGCATACATGCCCCCTGTCCTCTGAAGCGGTGCCAAGGCAGTTGGGCCGTCAACTGCTGCAGGGACGGTGATCCCAAAATATGGGTCACCCTCTCTGGAATGCCATGCATCCCGTTCATCCACACATTGGATGTGTCAATCAATCTCAGAATTCCATGCTCGTGCTTACGCAATCTGCTAAAAACGTGTGAGGTCTGATTTGTGACAATACTTCATTTATAAAAGTCAGACATTTTAGGAGGAAAAAAAGAACAAGTCTCATACAAATCTCAGCAACCTACACATGGTATGCATAGACTTGCTTTTGAAGGAGTCAGTTGTTGGCCAGCACTGGTAAGCCTGTGCCTTTATGTGGAAAGTGAACAACCAGAATTGATTTTAAATGTGTTCTACTGTTTCTATTTGCAGTGCGGGCCAAGGTGGACATTGACATGGATGACATCGTGTCTGTGTACAGGAACGACCCGGCAGATATCCACTGTCGGTATTCATTCTCTGAGGAGCCCAGAATGATGATGGTCCAGTGGTTTGTTGTAAGTATTTCTGCACTGTGACATTTTAGCTTTTTGAACAAATAGAACCACAAACACTTGTATACTTGTACTTAAATGTATATAAAAACACTATAAGAATGTAATGTACTATTATTGATAAATGTGATACACAAAAGCGCCCATAAAATGGCCATGCCTATCATTTTTGGTGATGATTTGGTCTCTTTCCCCTGCTCTGTTCAGAAATACCCCAATGGCACCAGGATGAGGATCTCCTACCGTGACCTGACCATGGAGAAAGTGGACGAGGGCACAGACTACACGGACCGCATCACAGTGACCGGAGACAACAACAGCGAGATCCTGACCCTTCACGCTGTGAGGCTGTCGGACGAGAGGGAGTTCTTCTGCCAGGTGAATGGCATGGCCGCGGGAAACGGCGAGAGGAAGACCCATCTCATGGTTTTCGGTAAGTGAGGTAGCAGGGGCTCGCCCTTGAAAGAGGCTCACCCAGCATTAGCTGTACAGTATGTCTGGCCTGAGAGTGTGGCGTCTGACCGTTGTTTGGTTATTGTTCAGATCCACCAGAGGCCCCAGTGATTGAAGGAGTCCATTCAGGGATATCTGTGTCCAGTCATCTCCTCTCCAAGGTAGGAAAGTTGGAAAAAAAAAAACTACACGACTTCTCTGCAAGTCTAGACACAGTCATTGTATAATCATACAATAAACAAAGTAGTAACAACTGAGCTAATACAAGCCACGGCTATTATACAATACTGCAGTGATACAATAGTGCTAATATGCTAATAATGCCCCTCCCCATTCATCAACTCACCCACAGCGCACCCCCCCTACCCCACCCCCCTCCTCCCCATCATCCCCTTCCAGACCTCCCACACACAAGCACCAGGGGAGAGGCAGACAAAACAGATAGGATGAATAATTAAAAAGGGAATGGAAATTATGTAAATGCAATGCAGCACAGAGCGTGTAAAAGTGCATAAAGATTAGGTGGCAAGAAGACAACTGTACCTCCCTTCAGATACTTATGAGGACTATTCACAGGGAAGGGAGGGCATCAAGAATAGAAGGGACTGGAATGGTTTAGCTGGTGTGTTAGAGGGCATGTTTTCTATCTGAGTATGACGTGATTTAGGGCAAGAGAGAAGGGCAGTTAATGGTCCACTGGACTCAATGAAGAATGAGTGGGCTGGACCTGATGCCCACTGGGCAGATATTTGAGGGAACAGAATTCTGTCTCAGAATTCGGGATCAAAACATGTGGACCGCGTTAGCCGAGGCCTGTCTGCACCTGTTGCAGTTGTTACATCTATTTTGATGTACCGTGACCTTGCCGCTATTGCATTAGCGAGATGGACACAGTCAGAAATCAAAAGCAAAACAAAATGAAAAGGCCGTGTGAAGTACATAGAGGCTGAACGTCGTTAAATCTATAACTCTATTCTGCAGCACATATGGGAAATCTTAACAAACTGCAGCCTTGAACTTTTGAGTCGGGTCAGACTTTAAATGATAGAGTCGTAATAGAGACAGACTTTCTCTGCTTGAGTGAGAGGTAGCGGAAAATCAACTTTGAAGTTTAAAGAAGAAAGAGTTAGGAACGAGGAATACAGGGAACATATGCAGAAATGGTCTGCTCTGAAAAAGGCAAGAAAGTTGAATTAAGGAAGACTGAATTGGGAAAGGAAGACAAAAAGATACTGACACTGTTACCACTGTGGATAAGAGGGTTGGGGGGACATACAGGACATACAAAGGTTTCAACTTTTTGTATAATATCATACGTTTTGTAAAATAAAGTGAAGTGACTAAAATATACATAAATGTAGAAATGTGGGTATAATTATGCATAACAACACCTACACTCTAATAACTGAAACTGTGTATTTATTTTAATAAATAAATGTTTCTGTTGTGGTTAGGTTGCAACATGTGAGACTAGGCAAGGATACCCCAGACCAAACATAACATGGTACCGCGATGAGACCCCTCTTATACCTATAAACGGAGGTAAGTCATAGCTATGTATGTCATATAGGTGTCTCTTTATAGTCATATGAACTGTAGTCATATATTGTAGGTATCCCTTTAATGCATAACTGTAAAAAAATGGGGTTTTATTATGCTGGATAATACACAAATACTGAGATGTTTTTTATATAATGTTAAAGTCTAGTGTCTACTCATGATAGCAGCGTTCAGAATTGTTGTTTTGGTGATTTAACTATTTTCATGGTGCACAGCATGGCCAATATAACGATCGTGTTCGCCCCCTCACAGAGGTCAATGTGGTCACCTTGGTGACTCGGGAGGCCAGTGGCTTCTACACGGTGCAGAGCGAGCTTCAGTACAAGGTCACCAAAGAGGATAAGGATGCGCGCTTCTCTTGTAAGGTCAGCTACTTCGTGCCGAGCGATGTCAGGACCTCTACTTCGCAGCCCATCAACATCACTGTGCACTGTGAGCATCCAATTTATCACTCTTCTGCACAGCTGTCCACTCCGAGCAGAATGAATGCAGCCTCTGAACAGCACAACACTTGAATAATCTTATTGATCATGAAGTGAACATACTTAATCATTTAGATAGTGTACGAGTTATATGAGTTGCTATGACTATGACCAAAAAACAAGATTAATTCAACTGATTATTGACAATTGATGAACCATATGTAAATCCGTAATATACATTAAAGCAGTACCTTCAAGTATGCCATTTTGTTGCATTGCTGCGGTTGGACTGTGGTAGTCATGACATGGGCAGAAATTACTTGCATTGTCAGCGCTGACTAAATGGATATACTGTACTGTAAGATCATGTTCCCTGGCTACAAACGGGTGAATAGAAAACAATTTATGACCTCCGTTTTTGTCACTTAGATCCCACGACGAGCCTGGAGCTGTGGAGAGAACTGCCTACAGGCCTGGTCAAAGAGGGGGACACAGTGGAAATCCGTTGCCAGGGTGACGGCAACCCCCCACCACCTTTCACTTTCAACCGTGAACAAGTGAGAATGGACCACTCTTTGTGTCCCATGCCGAAATGAGAATAGCCATAAATCTGTGAGAATAGCCTGACTTGCAGTCATATGGGGTTGAGAATGCTTTTCTGACGCACTGCTGGATCCATAACTCTGACTGAGCTTGGCAAACTGAGTGAAGTTCACCCAACTTACGAGAAGACTATTTTTCAAAGCTACTTACTTTGCCCCATAAGCATTGGGGGTCACACAAACTCCTCTTATTTTGATTTGGTTTGACCTCAGTCTTTAAAATACCAACTAAAGAATCATTTTTTTTTTTTGGTAGACTTCTTTGTACAACAAAAAATACGATAAAGCATTCATCTCCATGTCCATTGTTCCTGTTTGTAAGGCAAACATATGCAAAACACATGATGCTGACATGGCCTCTGTGCCACATCCACTATATTGACAGTCCCATAGGGCTACTGCTCAAATGCATGACACAATGTGCTAATGTATTCTCTCCCTTGTGACTGAAGCAACCTGAGATTGAGCTCGACTCAGACTCCAACGGAAATCTGGTCCTCCACGATGTGACCCGAAGGGACGGCGGGGTTTACCAGTGCCGCACTTTGGATCTGGACACCGAGGAGGACGTGGTGGGAAACATGCATCTCACTGTGCATTGTGAGTGAGACCTGTTTCATCCCTCTAATATGCGTCTATACCAGGACCACATGTCCCTAAAGCATGCTAATGTCACTGGAGGTACAGTATTGTTTTTCATTGGTAAAAGGATGGTTAATCTGATCTGGCTGAGTGTGGTTAACATTTACACTCTTAAATAGAATGTGTTGTCCCTATTTGGACATAGAGATGTGTTGAAAATAACACAACTTCCGTTGTTTTTAACACATATTGTGTAAAAAATAAAAAAGGGAAACAACACCAATGCAAGTTGTGTCGTTTCCAACACATTTGTTTCAAGAGTGTTCTTGTTTGAAGAGCACTGATGGAACTGATGGCTGTGTGGTAGAAGTGCATGTTAGTGGAATGACAGAGAAGATGGCTGACTGCTCTTGACAGCTCCTTTTCATTTCAACGCTCACCTTCCACAATCAATGTATAGATCTCGACCCTGCCGTGGTGGTGCCGAAAGATTCCGAGGTCATGTCCAAAGGCGAGAGTCTCACAGCGACCTGCAACGCTCTGTCATCTCTCAACACCTCCACTGTGTGGTTCAAGGTATGAATGGATGCGATTCTTTACCAGACAATTATGCTGAGTAAGCTTAAGAGCGAAACGTCATGTCCTAGCATTTTGAAAACGTGAATGACCCTCTTTCTTTTTACCAACCGAGACATGGAGCTGTGTGCAGTAAACACTTTTACGCTTTTTTATCATCTTTGTGTCCTGAAAATGCACTCATTTCTCTAATATAATTGTTGCAGCATCATCTGTATCTTTTTGTGTTTCATTTGAAATGCAGAATGACCGAGAGATCGGCCGAGGACACAAACTGCTCCTGGAGGACGCCACGTTTGACACGGCAGGAGAGTATGTGTGTGAAGTCTCCGTGCTCTCTCTGCCAGACCTGCTGACCACTGGCTCTGTTCATATCATTGTCCAAGGTGAGTTTGTAGCCATTCATTTACATGACATAACAACGTCATGGCAATCATGATCCAAGTTCAAATAAGCAGGACCCACAGGTTATAGCGCCATCAGTCTAAATCCGTCATTGCTTTTGTACTTTACAGGTTCACCTGAAATACGGGATGCGGAGAATGAAGTTGATATGGAGGAGAGAGCAGGCAAATGGGTGAACTTGAGCTGTGAGGCACGTGGCTTCCCTAGACCCATCATATCTTGGAGTATTCAAGGAACCCAGGTATGTCTACTAAAAATGGACTGCATTTATATAGTGCGCTGTTAGACTCCTGTGAGCACCCAAAACCCTTTACATTGTCATGCCTCGCATTCACCCATTCACGCACACTCTCACACACCGATGATGGAGGCTGCCATGGAAGGCACCGACCTGCTCATCTGGAGCACTGGGATGAAGTGTCCTGCTCAAGGACACTTCGACAGGGTACTAAATTCATACAACTGTGGTGTATACTACACACATACAGTACATCACCGCACATACTACATGAAAACATGCATATTACATCATGTGTAATGGGTGAACATAAACTATATCCTCTAATTGTTTTTGTTTGGGATTTTCTATATTTTTATTTGACAGAGCTGGCGTGAGGTGGTTAACAGGGTCACAGAGGACAGCGTCCAAAGCTTGGTGACTCTCAAAGTCACGTCCGACATCTCGGCCATCTGCAATGCCACAAACGACATGGGCGTGGAGACCAAGACATACAACATCAAATCCAGTGAGGACCCCATTTAATTGACATAAATTGAATTTAAAAAGAAACGTATAAAGCGCCGAGTTCAGCAGAGAATAGTGAAATCCCCAGTGAAACAGTACCCCTGCGGCATGTGTCTGAGCAGCCCACTGACCCAGGAGGACTATAAGCCCAGCTGGGACTTGTTTTCCAATTACGTCGGGGACTGACAGCCTTGTATGAGTTTGACCTCTTGGTGCGAGACCGGAGGAGAGCGATGGCTTTTGTATAGTAGCCATCGAAATGTACTTTTACGTTATGCAATAGTATGTTTTACAAAGGCACCCTTTGTCTATGTTCTGCTGAGTTAGCAGTGTCTATGTTTGGTTTGTGTCAAGAGCAAATTACTGCTGATATTTGTGGTTTTCTATCCTGTAAAATGTACTAACTCACTGTGTACCTACAATCACAAAAGACAAATTGTGTCTGTGTGTAATATTATTACAAATCGGAATGATTTTTTTTCCCTCGATCTGTAGTTAAACCTCAATTTTATTTTGCAGACTCTATGGTGACCCCAGCAGCAAGATTTCAAGGTAAGAATAGGAAACCTTACAGACATTACTGGAATAACATTACGAGTGAAACCAAAATAAGAAATAGTGAAATAAAGGCTTACAAAGCATTGTTTTTCATACATTTGTCCAGCCAGAATTTTCAGTCACTCTCTACAATATCAACTCAATAATGACCGATCAGCTGACAGGAATGAATTATTCATGATTTCCTGATGGTAAAGCTGAAGCTGCATTGCAGTAGGATTGGATCTCCTCTGTGCCCCTGGGCATATTTAAAATTCTGTGTGAAGAAAGAAAGTCTAAAAGAAAGAAAAAAAAACATAAGCCAGACACTGCTTAGAAAAATGGAGGGGGATCCAAGACCAAATGTTTTTCCAAGAAGACTATATAATTAGAGTTTGTTGAATATTTTGCAACTGTCTCTGCAGTGCAGAGTTAGTATAATGAAAGTTGTTTGGGCCTCCTGCTGGTTTATTGGCCGCTGTGGCTTGTAAATTCATTCCTAGACGATTGTTCGCTGTCTCAGTTTGCGTTTATATATAGGACTTAACAATAATACCTCTGAATGGTAGGCTTTAATTTCCCCCCAAGAGGATGACACAGTCGTGTTAAGGCTGCTACCACATCGGTCACTTTCTATTATTGTGAGAGTGAGCTATGAGAGTCGAGGTAGCTGGAACTGAAGCCTGCTCTCACAATTTCTCGTAAAATGGGATAAATAGGGTGATTAAAATGCTGACTGCACAGCGTGATTCATCCTAGTGTGTGCACGGAAATACAGGTCACTCACTCAACCAGCAAATCAGCTTATAAAGTCCGAACCACGCTCACCACTTAAATCACTTTACACACAACATGAGGAAAATCATGACCATCAAAATGGTCACACAATGTACATTCATTAGGCCTATCCAGTGGAATTAGTGATGGTAATATGCAACAATTTTTTTTTTGCTGTTGTTGTTGTGCAAACGTTTCTTACATTGTTCTGTCACATTTGCAGCTGAAGGTAGTGGCATTATCATAGTGATCATCATCATCTGTATCCTTCTGCTGGCCATCTTGGGGAGTGTCCTCTACTTCCTCTACAAGAAAGGAAAGCTGCCCTGCGGACGATCAGGCAAACAAGAAATGTGAGTGTTACTGCTCTCACACACTCTCAAGGTGAATGTGTTGGAAACAACACAAACTGTGTTGTCCATATCTGGACACAGAGATGTGTTTTAAAAACAACAAAAGTTGTGTTATTTTTAATACATATAGTGTAACAAATAACAAGCGCAATGTGTTAGAAATAACACTAATTGCAATGTCCCTATCTGGACACAGAGATGTATTGTCTTCAACACATTCATTTTGAGAGTGCACACCAGGTTCCATATGTATCAAACATTAATAAATACATATAGCCTACATACATGCATACAGACATACTGTATACTAATTTACATATGTGAAGACATATGCACACATAGGTCACCCATTGGTGACATTACCGCTGGTAAGTTCCTGTTCCATTAATGCATAGTTGTCCCAGCATTCTTAGCTGTGTTTGGACAGAGACTATCCGTGTGCTAATGTTTACAGCATTAATGTCTACAGCACCACTGAGAAAACCAACAAGGATGACATTGTGGTCGAGATGAAGGCTGAAAAAATAGAGGAGGCCGTTCTTCTCAAAGGAGTCAATGGTGACAAAAAGCCCATGAATGATCAGGTAACTACACGAATAAACACGGAGGTGGTTTAACTCTCTCTCTCACTTGGCCATTTGTACATTTTAGTGGAATGTGTGCAAGCACATTAAAATGTTTGTTTTCTTTCTTTTTTGCTTCTCCCTACCCTTCCCTCCCACCCCACCTCTGTTCACCTGCTGTTTTTTTCCTGGAGTAAAGTACATTGACCTGCGCAAATAACCTGGATGAAAGTCAAGTGCCGAAGATGCCAGCTGTATCCCTTGTGGGACCTTCCCGGTCTGGCAATGCCCTCTGGCTCAGGCTTTGAAGGTCATGTACATACACTTCTCACTTCCTTGGCTCGGTACATCTCGTTGATCAGCAGTATTTCCGATTGAACACACTGGACCAATTTGGACCCTCTCGAAAAGATGTGAATTCAAAAAAACAAACACGAAACCTTTTCTTCCCAAAATATTTTTGCTATCTTATCTGCCATCTTTGAAACACAATGAATCAACAATTATGTGTTCTTTATAAAGTGTACATATTATATATATTTAGTTATTTAAAATATTTTGACATAAACCTTTCTGCTATGAAAAACACAGTTCATGGGGAAAACAGTGCACTCCAGTAGTCTAGAACATTTTCACCATTTTAGCGAGTGGGGAGGTGTTTAATAGGCCTCTATCCTGGTGTTCTTCATTCCCCTCTCTGTACAGTCATGCTACTTCAGGTTTCAGTTCTATCCTAGAAATAACTGCCAAAGGACCAAGCTGTCCTATTCCTCTGTCTCTGACCTGGGCTTCTATACTACTACTTGACAGACTGAAACGGTGGCCACCATACACCAACAGACCTCTCTGACACATGCCAAAAGATTGTAAAAAAAAGAGAAAAGAATAGGTTTGATATCAAAAACTGGTGATGTGTAGTTTAATGTCTTGGCACTGTACCCATAGTTTTCAGCTCCACTGGTTTATCAAAACTATTTTTGTATTATTTCAATGTGTATTATTAATGTTGCTGTTCATTTGTATTGAGAGCAGGTGTAGCTAAGTTGAAAAGGTTTTTTTTTTCTCTCTCCAATAAACGAAAGCCCTTAATGATTCATCGGTTTTAGTAATCACCTCACATTTAAAGTTTAGGTGAATATGATCTGTGATACATTAAATGCTTTCCGTTATTGAAATATTACTGTTGATCAGTGGTCACTAATGGAAATATATCATAGTTCACAGTGACAGCAGAGCAAAGAGCCAACAGCCATCTTTGCCTGCTTGTTTATGTTCAACATGTCCAACCATGGTGACTACATCCTTAACACTGATGAGTATCTGCCAAATCCTGTTTGTTTCGAGTTGCCAGAGAGAAATGGCACAACATGGTGTTTCTTTCTTTTTCTAATTATTTGTAAAAGAAGAAATTGTCCATTGCATTTGTAATGTGTGGGGAAATCTGGAAGTGTTTGCCCTTGACAAACTACTGCTAAGCTCTTGTATTGTTTGTAAATAGTAGCAAAAACCTGTAGCTGTTATGTTCAACTGCAGCGGGGAGAGGCATCCTCCTGCTGTTGCATGAACTACAGTGCCTGTGGACACGTCTCCATTTTATGAAATGTTTGTAACACTGAAACTTTTGGTCTTTGTATGTTTGTGCGTGCGTGCGGGAGAGAGAGAGTATGTGTGTGTGCATGTGTCTGTGACTGGTGAAGGGAAGTGGTGTGGTTACAGTCATTGTTTTTAAAAGCTGTACAGAAGCGGTATTAAAATATACATACTGATGAATTGGACAAATCCTTTCCTGTTTGATCCGAGATTTTGATTTCTTTTAAAATCTAGACGACATGCTGGTACTTTGTACATATACAAGGGGGTAATATTCCTGTACAATTTGAAGTACCTGATTAATGGGGATAATGCTTATTTTCGATGCAGAGTTGATCTTTGCACCTGAAAGGTTAGTCCCTGATGAATCATGCTGAACAGCTACCTATGTAAAAATGAAAGTACAATCTTATTATCACAGACCTGCTTTTTAATCATCATTAAATCAAAACATGGAAGTGTCACAAGAGTGGGTATGTTCACTGAGTGCTATTTCAATGAATAGCCTACTAGAACAGAAATGAACAGCGCCCTTAAATGTCTGTGATTATTACCCCAGACTTTACAGAATCTGCGGTGTTCCTGCGGGATCCTTTTCATTTGTTTAGAGTTTCTGAAATTAAACAACTCCGACTTAAAATTAAACTGCAATCAGTGACTCATTTGAATACCCTCTGGTGGGCTATACACAAAGAACCAACCCTCATGCATTGTGGAAAAGAAAAGAAAAAAAGACAAAATTAACCCATTCAGTCAGTAAGGATTATTCTCCAAATTTGAAATTCCAGGTCTCAGGAAGTGTATATTACAGCTGGAAACAATCCCATAGGATTGCCTGTAAGGGCTTGGATAAGTGACTGATGTTTTATGAAAAAGATTGTCTTTAAAAAATAAAAAAAAGTTAGTTCCCTCCTTCATTGTGTAGAAATGTTTGAGCTTTGCTATATGTATTTTATAATGTTCTGGTGTGTGTAAATTGCGTACTTGTGATTTAAGGCTTGCTTTTTTTATCATTCGTTTTTTTGCAAAAAACAATGCCAAATAAAAAAAAAATATGCTACATACAGTGCTTGTTCTGAGTTCCGTCCTTCACACTATTTATTTTTAGATAGAGACCACAAAATATTCGGAATGCAAAAGCTGAGCCTCTCCATGCCTTGGCTGTGTCATGTCTGATTTCCAATTTCACATTTAACTCAGAACTGTTTAAATATGTTATTATTATGTCTGACTACATGGCTGACTGTGGTCTGTATCAGGAAGCCAAATGTGACTTCTGAAGAATGGGGGGATTTCTTTAAACCACGGTTTCCATGGTATCCTGTAGGGCTGCAGGCCTACTGTAGTTATAGATCGGTGTGACTCCAGGGGGGCACATACACAATTTTTGCCAAGACGTGCATTCTGTAGGCCTACATACAAAGAGTTAGCACTTTAGCATTACGTAGAGTTTGAATATTAATGAAAATGTCTGCTATTATAGCCTATAATACCAATTTTCATTTAATTTTCATGCATAAATCTTTTCCAATTTCAAAATAAAATCCAGTCACCATAGGCCTGCTATTCAAGCACAACACACCCACTGTGAGTCTAATTTCTCATTTAGCTAATCAAAATAATTATGGGTCAGTCACACAATCAGGAGAGATGCTGGCTTTGCCCAGTCAGATCTGCGGCTCTGCTCACAGTGGTTCCATGCTGCCCTCTAGTGACTGAAATCATCATGATTTAATGGGCTGCATGTCGTCAATGTAATCTATTATTCTCACCACCACTGGCTTCAGTGGGGAAAAAAGAATGAAGGCAAATTCAGATCCTCACAGGCCTTTTATTCAGTTGCTTTTTAAATACACTATAAGTACTGGGTCACTAGCCTTGACTCGCATAAACTTCAGTGACATCCCATTCTTAATCCATAGGGTTTAATATGATGTCGGTCCTTGCAGCTATAAAAGCTTCACCTCCTCTGGGAATGCTTTCCACAAAGTTAAGGACTGTGTTTATGGGAATTTTTGAAACACAACACAACACAACACTTCCAGAAACACATTTGTGAGGTCAAACACTGATGTTGGACGAGGAGACTGGCTCTCAGTCTCCGTTTTAATTCATCTCAAAAGCGTTCTATCGGGTTGAGTTCAGGACTCTGTGCAGGCCAGTCAAGTTCATCCACACCAACCTCTGTCATCCATGTCTTTATGGATCCTACTTTGTGCACTGGTGCAGTCGTGTTGGCACAGGAAGGGGCCATCCCCAAACTGTTCCCACAAATTTGAGAGCATGGAATAGTCCAAAATCTCTTAGTTAATGCTGACGCTTTCAGAATTTCTTTCACTGGAACTAAGGGGCCAAGCCCAGCTCGAGGATGGCCCCTTCCTGTTCCAACATGACTGCAAATTAAACAGAGTTTATGGGTTTCATCAGGTCCCTTTCCACAAATGTATAAATCAAGCATCTAGATTATGAGTGCAGACTGGTGCTTAATATAGCCTACCTGTAGAAAAGGTCCCTTTCTACAGGTGATGAAACCATAGGATGAAACCATGAAACCCATGAACAGTCAGAGCCCATGATAGTCTACCACGTGAGGACGCAGCCATGACAACCGTTTTGTTTATAAAAATTACCATAGCAACAGGTTAGGACCGCAACAAGAGGAGGCAAGGAAGTTCCTCCTTGCTTTGACTTCATAAATAACTGTTAAAGACATTTTTTTTCCTAGCAAATATGAAGACCTCGGAGGATGCAAAAGACAAAAACACGGAGCAGATGGCGGCATGTCTAAAATCATTCATGCTGAAGAGCAGCACGAAAACTAACCTCAACCTGTAAGCCACAATTTCAACGTAACGCTAATGATGTCTAGCATTGCTAACGTTAATGCTTGTTTTGACAGTCTTCTCAAACTATTAATGACTGAACAAGTTATCTTTTGTAGTAATAAATAAGCTCAAATTGTGCTTTTAACATTTGGCACTACCACTGTCTAAATGTTAACTCTTTTAACTTTCCCAAGATATGATCACCTTGCCCGGTTGCTTCATAAGATTCTGGATGAGCGTCCCGAAAATGCAGTTGACGTGTTTGAGGACATGAGCCGAGATTTGAAACGAGGCCTAATGCAGGAGAAGCGGAGTGCCTTGCGAGATATGCCATTCACTTCTGCACAGCAAGATCTTGCTGAACTTCAACGGATACTGTTTGCACGCCAGCCAGGTGACGATGGGGATCACGACGACGAACTGGTGAGAACACCGACACAGCTCCAACGTTAATGTGTGTAACTTGAGTTAAAAATACTTCAGATCACAAAATCTGAATCCAACCTAAAGCTCAAGCAAGAATGTGTCTGTTGTCTACACAGGCCCACCATATGCATTGTTGTTTATGAACGATATGTTCTCTATCACTGTGCCATCATTCAGGTTGAGGCCCCAATACCCAATGTGGCAGAGCTGGCGTTTTACCTGGAGCAGGCCGGTGTAGGGATGGAGAGGGAGGAGATGCAGAGGATCTTCTTGGCACTGAAGCACCTGGTCGACACGCAGCCCCTGCAGCGCTGCCGCCTCTGGGGCAAAATCCTGGGCACTGAGGCCAACTACCTGGTAGCAGAGGTGGAGCTGAGAGAGGGTGAGGAAGAGGAGGAGGAGGAGGGGGCGGAGGAAGCGGCAGAGGAAGAAGAAAAAGAGCCACGTGATGAGGAGGAAGGAGAAGTTGTGGAAGTGGTAAGCTCAATGCAGGGTTATTTTACTATTTCGGCTTAAAAGAGTCTCTAGATACTGATGTCACTAAAGGTTAATTAATGCCTATGTCTTGTAGGTTGACAACCTTCCAAAATCTACACATAAACCCCCACCAGTTGTGCCTAAGGAGGAAAATCGCACTGGCACAAACAAGTACACATACTTTGTTTGCCAGGAGCCTGGCTTACCTTGGGTCAAACTGCCTAGCGTCACCCCTACCCAAATCTCAGCTGCTCGACAGATCCGAAAGTTCTTCACAGGGCGCCTGAACACTCCGATCATCAGTTATCCACCATTTCCTGGCAATGAGGCCAACTACTTGCGGGCCCAAATTGCACGGATCTCGGCTAGCACACACGTCAGTCCTCTGGGATACTTTCAGTTTGGGGAAGAGGAAGGCGAGGATGATGATGACGGCGCTCGTGCCAACTTTGAGGAGAACCCTGACTTTGAAGGCATTCCTGTATCAGAGATGGCAGAGTCATTGTCCACATGGGTGCATCACGTTCAGCATGTCCTAACTCAGGTAACTTTCATGCAAACTATGCTATGCACTGTTATTATTAGGGTTCATAATCAACTTCATAATCTTACAGTTAAGTATTCATCTTGCCCTTGTACAGTAGGTTGCATTCTCATGTAAGTTAATTGACAGTGTACCTCTCTCTATATATAACCTAGCTAACATGGTAACTGTTGCAACTACATTGAAAATGTCATTGTACTGTAGATGCAATTTATCTTTTATCGATGTGAAAGTAAAATTCATTATGCCTAAGGATATTCACTTAAACCTACAGTATAAATAGCAAACACACTGGCAGTGGCCTAGCTGAGGAGTCTGATCTGAAGTTTTTGCCTCGACTTGACAGCTGTGGCATTTGTGTGACACACTCGGTGCCTCTCATGTAAAGTTTATACGTCCTCCCTCGCTCCTCGGGCCTCGATCCTCACTGATCTACATAAAGAATGATGGGGTGGCAACAACGATAGTCTATCCCTTCGTCTATCTTTCTTTATGTAGATCAGTGAGGATCGAGGCCCGAGGAGCGAGGGAGGACGTATAAACTTTACATGAGAGGCACCCACTGACTGACATGTCTGTCTCCCAGGGTCGCTGTGTCTGGGTCAACCTGGCCGAGAAACCCGCAGACGAGTTTGACGAGGACGAGGAGGAAGAGCAGAGAGAAGAGGAGCCCGATGAGCCGGAGCCCGAAGTGGGCCCGCCCCTCCTGACCCCTCTGTCTGAGGACGCAGGTCAGAGGTCACGTCATCTCACAGCCACAGGCTTACTAGATCACAATTTTAGATGTGTACTAGTTTTTCCCACTTAACAGGTTCTCAGTATTCACACTGCAGTATATAAAAAACACAAGGTTACTACCAGATCACAGAGACACTGGATTACTACATCACAACTTTAGATGTACTGTATGCTAGTTCTCCCTACTTAACAGGTTCTCCGGATTTACACTGCAGTATACTGTAATAAAAACCACAAGGTTACTACTAGATCACAGAGACACAAGGTAGTTACTACCAGAGCCAGACATTGCTGAGTAAATCATCTGGATGGTAGACATCTTAACCTCACAGGGGGTTTACCACATTATCACAGATATTTACTGCAGTGTAAATATGGACACACTTTAAGTGGGAAACACTAGCATACATCTAAAATGGTCTAAACCAATGTTTTGTGAAAGCAGAGCTAAGTATTGTTGCTAGCTCTGGAGGGGCTGTGGCACAACCATTTGCAGCGCCAGTACCATATTCAGGTCCATGTATCCTCAGGAACACAAGTTTTAGCCCAAGTCATTTCCTGATCACACCCAATTTTTTGTAAAAGCATTGTTTCTTACTCTGAGAGTCAAAGGATTTATGAGGGTGTCAACGTGTATTAAAGAGTTGCCCTTTTGGGCATAAACAAGATATTCAGTGAACACGAGAGGACCAGAATATAACTAAAGATGCCATTACGAAACAGCTGACATTTCACCAAAAATATATGAGCTGGCTGAAAAGCATTCCTGGCAGAAAGGCAATTCTCTGAGTTTGTTTTGTGATCACAAAGAACCTGCCACGTAATTTTGCGCTCACGTCCTGCTTAGATGATAATCTGTGTTGCACTACAGAGACCTCTTGTGGATAAAGTATGAGCTCATGTGTGATATGTGTATCTAGAAGTCAACAGCACCGTTCCATGGACCAGTGGCCTATCCTCAGCTCTCATACCTCAATTTGCCATCGCTACTCTGCGCTCAAACCTCTGGCCAGGGGCCTACGCCTACGCCTGCGGGAAGTAAGAAGCAATTTCACAAATTACAGTAACTTCTTACCATTACACAAGTCACTCATGATCAGCCATTCGAGACAACTGACATACCTGCATATTTTGCCCCCTCAATTTCACAAATTACAGTAACTTCTTACCATTACGCAAGTCACTCATGATCAGCTATTCGAGACAACTGACATACCTGCATATTTTGCCCCCTCAATTTCACAAATTACAGTAACTTCTTACCATTACGCAAGTCACTCACGATCAGCCAATTCGAGACAACTGACATACCTGCCATATTTTGCCCCCTCAAGGAAATTTGACAGCATCTACATCGGATGGGGCCTGAAGAGCGCCGACTCCAAGTACGGCTACAGCCCCACCATGGTGCAGGCGCCCCAGGCCGAGTACACGAGCGGAGCGGAGGTGACGGAGTCCCTGGATCCCACGCTGGAGGAGGAGCAGGCCCTGAAAGCCGCCCTAGAGGAGCAGAGAGCCGCGCAAGAGGAGGCCGAGGGCCTGGACGACGAAGAGGAAGATGACTGAGGAGGAGAGGAGTGCTACACAAGACATCTAGACCAATTTCTTTGTTTTCTAAAGAGGGCAACTATACATCATACCCCTATTTTAAATAAATACTGGACTTCAGCACACAACAGCATCCTGTTTCACGTACTATACATACAACAAGTTGTGTCCAATACAGATTCTGAAGACAGGTCAGCAGACAACTTTGACAGTATTTTGTTTTTTATTTAGTTGTTGTCAAAGAATTCATTAAGATACATACATGAGAATTGCTGAGAGCAGTTGAAATGCTATCACATGTTGGTCACAGACTAAAAGGTCACTGCTAAATTTAATCTAAATTTAATCTAATTTACATAATGTTTTTATTATTATTATCATTACAATTTACATTGCTTTTCAGCCTCAGCAATAGCAAGTACTTGCTTAATCATGTATTTTGCCATAGCACTTAAATAAATGTAAATAGAAAAAGATGGGAATACAGGAAACTTTTCCTTAAATGGTTGGAATGGTTTAAAATTCATGAGGTTTATTTATTCATTGTAACTAGTTCACAGTTAATTAAATACCTGCAATGTTATCAGTAATAGATGTACGTGAAAAAAAAAGTATGGTTTTAATTCCTTGGTAGTGCTTGGTAGTACACTCACAGTAAATACATTACAATTTTGCAAGTTCTCCTGGACCTTGCAGAATGAAATTCATAATAAATAAATAAAATATAATTGAGTGAGGTCCATGACATTATAGATGGTGGGTTTTTTAGATTGTGAAAGCTTAATAATGTTAAGCTATGGCCAAGTTCCTCAATAGAGGACATAATTAGTATCTTTCCATATGAAGCCTACATAAAAATTAAATGTGTATAGTTTAAACAGAGGACTCGACACTCAGCTTCAATTTGGGTTGACCTATGTAGTAATGGCAAAGAATGCTATGTAGTTGGAAAGATATCATGCAGAACAGATCATATTAAATGGATGTAGGCTTTTGTAAAGAGGTGTAAAAGTCTGGCTTCAGCAAGTAAAAGTCCTACCGTGTATTTTTTCTAACTGTTCACAAAACCAGCTGAATGGAATTACCACTACTGTAATCTTCAGCCAGGTAGATCAGCTAATTTGTGAAATCACCTGTGCTAAGTGCACAGGTGGAAACCAATACATGGCAGGACTTTTGCTCTTTGAAGCCTGACTTTTATAACTCTGCCTATGTAGTAATGATAAAAAAGTGGAAAGACGTCATGCAGAACAGGTCATACTAAGTGGATGTAGGGTATTTAGGATGCAGTACGTGCTCTTGTATACTAAATAATTCCTGATCACAAAAAAGGAGTCTGTGAAGATGCTTAGGGGTAGCTTGCAAAGACAGGAATTACGGATAAGTTTGGAATTATTCATCCCATGCCTCGTTGAAAAGGTAATTTACTACTGTTTCTAGCCTTTCTCTTGTACGAAAAATGTTAATTGAGTTAGCAACCGCTCCAATTAAAACGTATTTTCACTCTATTACAGTTGGTGAGTTTTACTGATGCTAACATTGCAGCTACAGTATGTGGCAATATGGCGAAACACTGTCAGGCAAAATAAAGTGAACAAACCCCAGCTTACATGAAAGCATGGTTTGCCATGTTTTTCTAGATCTAGATAAGCATTACAACGCCATGAGTTTCATGTTGTAGGTGTTCCTGATTACTGGAATTAGTCCACTGAGCTGCACTCAATTATACAGAAAAGTAGACGACATTATATGGGGCAATAACAATTTGCCATTTCCGATGTAACCACCCAGGTGTCACAGAAGCATAAACAGTGGGTGTACACCTCTAAATGGTCAGTAACTTACCAGGAAAAGTATGGGTTAAAACAAATAAAATAAAATAAATAAAATTAAGAAACCAGCTTGTTCCCTTGCAGAACCAATACTGTGTCTTTAACAAGCATAAAGGATTCATATAAGCAGCACTTGGCTCCGCTCTGTGTGGAAAAAACATACTGTATGCTACTGTTCTTTGGAGACATTACCTATACTATACATGCCACATTTGAAAACGGTGAGTGCAGTTCCCATTGAAAGGTGTAAACATTAAGACAAAGATACGAAAAGGGAGTAGGATGGGGTGTGGGGTCACCAGGCAACGCAAAAAGAGCGTTAGCGCAGGTCACTCTCATCATCCTGGATAGTCTTCTTGATTCTGAGTAACATTGTGGTCTGCCATTGATCCAGCCTGGTGATCGAGTCAAATTCCTTTATCTGAAGTCAGAGAGACAGCAGAGACAAGGGTCCAAAAAGGCATTCATAAGGTGATGCACAAATTATACAGAGGTGATTTTCTCTTGTTTTTAAGTCTACTCTAGTAGGTATGACTAGTTTGCTTAACATCTCAACCAAGTAATGAATTTGGCTGGCATTTTACACAATTCTCAAAACCTGCTGAATACTTTTTTTGGGAGCTTTGGGAATACTTTGGGAACACTTTGGGAGCATACTCACAGCATCAGTGTAAGCATCAACACTCTCTTCTTCATGCGCAATCAGGAGTTTCTGTTCAAAACAAAAATTTGAAGTGATTAAGAAAATGACATGACACTATAGGAACAAAATTGCTCACACAATCCCTCACAACTAATGAATATATTTCAACATAAATGCACAATGGTGACACAATAGTGAAAGTAAGGCATGTCTATATTAAAGATTGAGTGTTGCGTTTGCTGTTAAGATGTACCTTGACAAGTTTACACTCTCTTGCGTCGGAGAAAGCTGGAAACATTTCCTCATACCTCTGAATGGCCAACTGTTTAAAGAGACAGAGAGAGACAAAAATTTCAAAAATGTAAGAATGTACCAGTGGTTGAGGGTGTCTTTCCAGTTCCATTAAGAAAGTTAAAGGGACACTTCACCGATTAGCATTAAGCTTGGAATCTTTAGAAAACCAGTCATGTTTTTGAACATGACTGGTTTTCTAAAGACACAAAGCTTAATGCTAATCGGTGAAGTGTCCCTTTAAACACACAAAAATTGCACTGCAATAGAATGTAAACATTACCTTTGCATTCAGCATGTCTACACAAAAGTGACATAGTGCTGCTTTGAAGAAGTAATCTTTCGCACCATACTTGAGCAAAGTGCTATCCATTGCATAGGTGCCAATCTGAAAAAGAGACAGCAGGTCAAAATAAGGTTCTAATTTAACAAATATGTAGATTTATGAATGACAGAACTTTTGAAATACCATGTACCTGCTCATAGATTTCAATAGCTCTTTGGTACTGCTCCAGTTGGGCTGCATACGTAGCCACTTTCATGAGACATTTATTGCCAGCACTGCACAACATGGGATTAAGAAACATGTATTGAATCTTTCACAACAGGTTAATGTTCAGATTTGTAGTATCTAGGCATATGTATTTAAGCATACTGTATCATATGGATTCTAAATACCTGGTAGACTCTTCCATTTTGTAATAGTCCGCTGCTTGTTCATATTGGGCGACAGCCTATGAGGGAAAGAAATACAACTAGAAGTTAACAAAAACAAAGATGCACACCTGCAGTGAGTTTGTTAAAGCAAATAATTCATCAATAAATTCAGTTTCATTTCGGTGGCATTTTGCAGATAACTGATTTGATGGAATGCAGTTCTCGCACATGCGGCTCATGCATACAGCATGAATGTCACATGATGGTTTATTACAGGTGAAGGTAACATGAGCTTCAAGTAGTCCTTTTTTGCCTCACCTTCTCAACGTCCAGAAGCTCATTTTCATATATTTCAGCAGTGGTAATATGATGTTTAGCTGCAATTGTGAAACGCCCCTGATGAGGTAGAAATACATCAAAGTGTTTAAAAATCAATGTATAGATAGCAAAACAACTGTCCTAAAACTCTCATGTCAACAGTGTGTACCAAAATCCATCTTCTCATTTTACAGTAGCAATGAAATATCAACTACATTGTTACAAGATCATACAATGTTCTTATTTAGAGACAAAAGTATGACGGTCTTTTCTTCTCACCATATCAGTGTAGATCTCAATCGCCTGACCAAGACATTTCACTGCCTCTGTAAACAGCAGAAGAAGTTACAACCCCCATATTACAAAATATTTTTCATCAGGTTAATTCAGTTCAAATGAAGTGTGAGAATAGCCTACAAGAGACGAGTAGCCTACCTTCAGGGTCCGATTTTTTAAAGGCATTTCCTGCGTCAATAAAACTCACAGCGGCATTTAATTTGTTGTCCACTCGCAAGTACAGTCGGGCAGCTTTGCTGAAAGCATTGCCTGCCGCTGAAGGAAACAGACAACACGTTTAGCAGTCCTCTGCAAATTGTGACCAAGAAGTGCCTCAGACAGATAGAAAAGACCTAATAGATGCTTACCATTCCAATTTTTGGCCATTTTGAACATATTTGCTGCTCTTACATACGTATCACAGGCATCTTCGGCCTTTGAAGAGCTCCTTAAATAAACCATATGATGAAAAAAAGTTAATGAACATTTGCAGAAATAGATCTGAGATCTCAGATCTGAGTCTGCCTGGCTCAGACGTCAAAGTCTGGATAGTCATAACGACTACAGAGCGTACTACGTATATGTAAGCACGACAAATCAGTTGCCCTGTATGTGGACTCAAGCCATGGACTCAAGCAAGCAAGCAATCATATAGTTTCCTTTCCGTTCATCTATGTCTATCACTATCTTGATTAAAAACCAAGTAACACTACACAGTGAGTAACCACTGCACGGCTGTTTGCAATGTAAACAGTAGGCTAGCTGCTGCTGCTGCTGCTAGTAAGATTGATTAGCTAAGGAAGTAGCTAGCTGGCTAGCCAGATCTTACCCAAATAACGTCCCCAAAAACGTCCCTGGTGACTTCATTTTCTTATCTGCTTCTGCCACCAAAGCCATAGCCTCCTGTTCTTTTGCGGAGTGGTCCATTTTTGGATTGTTTTGAGAGTATGTTAAGCCTACGATTAACCTGACGTTTCTAGCAATGTATCATCTGAAGTCTTCCCACTGCATCACAGGGCTGCTACGCTAGTTTGCGTTCAATGAGGGGAGGGGCTTTGCAGCAGCAGGTAATGAGGCAAACAGGAGCAAAAGGACCGATTGTTGTCCCAACCAACCTCAAGTCACATTTCTCTATCAGCTGACAGGTCACCGTTGTCGTCTCCAACCGATGAGTCATGTTGATCTGATTTTGCACAGTCTGCTAAAGGACAACCGTAAACAAAAGTGTGAATCTGTGTAATTTCAGTATATGTCCCTCTCTTAAGCACTTTTGAGGAAATTGGGTTGGAAAAAATAGTAAAATTATAACCTAAGATTAGTCTATGTTAGCTCATCCTAGGCTGAGGCTCATCTTTGATCTGAATGAATATGTATTGGATTAACCTAGGACTGTATAGAACTATAAAACATGGGTGTGCCAAAAAGTCTGTTTGTGATATTCCAATACAAAAACATTTAGCAGTCGTTGAGACCATTTCATCACCTTAACAATTCCTTTAATAGGACAGTTAACGCTGTCATACACAAAAGAACATCTTTCAACACCCAGAAATCTGCTGCATTTTCCCTATTAAGAATATAGTGCTGTTTGAAGTAAAAGAAAACAATGTTGAACAATTGTGAGCACTTAAAAATTCAGTTTCAATCTGACCGTATCAAATAATATATTTGTGTACACAATTCTGTACAGCCGTCTCATTTCAAACCAATAAATAAATTCAAAGCAGAAAAGTAATAAATAAAAAAGTAAAATACAATAAATAAAAAGTTCAGAGAGTTTTTCATGAGATCACTTTAACCTGGCCATAAAAGCTCAAATTCAACATATGCAGCAACCCAACGGAACATACACACCAAACTGAAGTTGAACAGAATGAACAACAGCTGATTCTACATTATATTTAAAAGCACCATAATTTAAATGCCCATTGCCATTGCCCATCATGCCCATTTTAGTTATCCAAATAATCCAAATTTCAAGGCTACTATAAGCCAACATTTGACATTAATTTGAATTATTCTCAGCTAAAAATATTTGACATTTGAATTATGTCCTGCTAAATATCTGTTTTCAATTAGTTTTTTCGTTTAAGTACTTTTTAAAAATGTAAAAATTATTCATGAACTGAACATTTTACTTGCCAATTTGAAATCTGTGGCTTTTGTAATGTACGTTTGGTTGCTATTAAAACATGTTGCTGTTGTAAAAATGCAGAATCCTGCGTTACTGCGAGTCTGATTCGGAGGTGCCAGCGAGCTCTCCTCCAGGGATAGGCTGTTGGGCTGCCTCTCTGTTGCAGGCAGGCCAGCTGTATGCCATGGAGCAATTCCGCTCTTGGTGTCGGTGGGTCTTCATATGGGCACTCCGACTCCTGACCTTCTCGAAGCTCCTGAGCAATAACACAGGGTATTCACAAGATGCTTTGCCCTTTCCAAAATAAAAAATACAGGCCTTTCCCAGACTGATTATGTTTTCTTTATGATGCTAAATTGTGTAGTTTTGTTAGGCGTGTACTGTAATATGTTGGGATTTTGACCTTTGACCTTTCAAATGAGCAAATCATCCAAATGTTTTCAAGACCTTCACCCATATTTCCCTACTTTTCCAGGTTTGGAAAAACAGTAATTCATATTTCCGTACTTTTCCAGACTTTCTTCAGACCTGAGCAAGCGCCTTGATTCATCACCTGGTACACTGGACGTCTGCCAGGTGTGGTCTCTATGCTCTGCGCCAGAGCGGTAGATAAAACAGAGTGGCGACACTCCCATAGACCTCCATAGGAAAAAATGGCAGCGCTTTTTCCAGGCTATTTCCTCGTTATGGGACTTTTGGAACTATTTAAAGCCAATCTCTTGGTCAGTAGTCAATGAGTTAATTGATTACACCTTCCAGCATCCAGAAGGACATCCCACCCTCCTGCGATTCAGCCATTCAGCACAGGTTTTTTGGAACTTTTGATTGTGTGGTAGCAACATCAAAGAGTGTCGCAACTCTCTCTCTCTATGGCTCTGCTCTGCGCTGACCACACGAGGGTTTTTTACACGGCAATGTGTCGAAAAGGCTGCTGTTACTTACCGACCGCACTCCTCACAGGTGTACTCCATAGAGGCGTCTGCAGCCGTCTGCTGCTGCTGTGTGGGCCTCTGTCTGGTCAGGGAACGCTGCACCCCCCTTCTGCTGCCCTGCTGGTCGTCAGGACCATTAGGCGACTCTGTCTAAGAGGCAGAAAGGGATCTTTTAGACAAACAACCTCTCTCTGTGTTCTTTGATATTTTTGCTTCCGCTGAGTTTGTTGGTGCCACTTGCCAGCTGAAGGCCCTTGAGTCTTGTACGTACATTTCAAGCACATACTCAGTACAACATGGTGTTTTTTTTTTTTTATTGTGTGGTAAAATCAGTACACTTAAATTAAATACACATTCACGACAGTATCTTAACACCCTTGGTACAGTAGTGTGCTTGTTTATCCATTTACTCTTGATAAGCTTGAGGTCAAGATAAACATCATTTTCAACCAATTTTCAAATATCAACTACATTTTACATTTGATGTCTTCACTTGTCATCTAGACTTAACACTCACAGAATCCATTCCTCCTCCTTCCTTTTTATCTGCTTGCGTGCGCTGTTTGAATTTCTTGATTTTCTTCATGCCATAGTAATACTCAACACACTGGTACACCGTCTTGCTCTGCAACTGTGGCACAGACTACATTTCAGTGACTTTTCGGTGACTACACTGCACTACGAATTTCCCTCACGGGATCAAAAAAGTATATATTCTATTCTATTCTATTCTACTCATATGCTGACAAAACTACAGTATATTTATTTCAAAATGTTATTGATAAAAGGCAATATTATTAATCTGGAAATACGAGATTAATGAAGCAGTATGAAGTATAAAAACCTCTACTGTGTGGTAGGTTCCCCAATGAATATAAACAACCTTCTTATTAGGTGGGGATCACACTAGCCAGCGGCAAGCGGCAGGTTTCCTATTGTTCTCTATGGTTCGGCAGCGGAATGGTGACAACGCTGGCGTAACGCTAGCGTTGAGCAAACTGTGAGTTGAACTTGGTTCAACTTTGAAGCGCAACGCTCGGCTCGTCACAATCAGTTTTGGAATGTTTAGGTATTTTAACCAATCAGATTTGTCTAAGGACGTAGCAACAAGATTGAACTTAGCAACGAGATACTGTTTTGGATGTATTATTATGGTCTGAGCGTTGCGTTACGCTGCCGCTTGCCGCTGGCTAATGTGATCCCTGCCTTAGTGTTCCAGTGCTCACCATGTTCTGAATACGCAGGAAGTCCTTATTCTCTGTGATCACAGCTTTGCGGAACACTTTCTTTTCTTGGGCACTCCAGAAGTCTGACCCTATAGTGACCCAAAGGTTTACAGAAAGGCAACACAAGACAATTGCATAAATTATTCCCGGCATCAATTTTAACTACTTGAACCAGTACGTGAACCTTCACATACTGGAATCTCTGTAAAAGTTGGTCTAGTCGTTCATTTTTATGAGATAGAGGAATTCAGGCATGGCGCAATACATTTATCGTTATAAGATGTATACCCCACCTTCTGACTACCCTTACAACCCAAAATGAACCACACATACAGTCACCATCACCATCTATGGAGTGTAATTACAGCTGATACCTGTATACTGATAGTCATTCAAGGGGTGCGAGGAGGAACGATAATCTCCTCTGACCAAAAGAAGATCAAGAGCAGCCTAGAAGGGGAAATAAATGAACACATACACACATAAAACATCACATACATACACACACACATACACACAACATATTTCAACAATTTTCTCATACTAAAACAGTAATCATCTCACCAGAACATCTCCTTGCACTTCATGAAGGCAGTGAAGGGCTAGTTCCGTGTTGGTTCCCCCTCCCGGTAGAACACTAGAACAGCACATGTTCAGGAACTCTGTAACTAAGTAAGGAGAAAAACACGGTAAAGTGAAGACATGCCCAGCTATGCAGAAGCCTCGTGGCATCTTCATGACCTAAAGCATGACATCAATCAGCTTAGATCATGCACTGCATGCAGTCCTAAAACAGTGACACAGAACAAGTCTCTGGAAGCAGTCCCTCCTTTGGAAGTAACTAATGGTGAGTTATAATACAATATTAATTTACTTTGCCTGTGTTTGTGAGAACATGATACATTTTTAATTACCATCCATCAAACCTAAAAAACTGGTATTAATTAGGCCTTACATGTATGGTATAAGTAATGGCACAGACACTGATACATCCAGCACCACAGAGCTAGAGTATGAAATCTTTACACTAAAGAGGCAAACGAGAAAGAAATGGTGAAATAGAATCAAATGCATGTCCAGTATGTGTGCAATAGTGTGTGTATGTGAGTGAGCCCGTCTGTGTTTGCTAAACACACCTCTGTCTTGTGTGTCTGTATTACTGGCTATGTCTCCCCATGGCAACCAAACAATCTGGGCGGGATGCTCCTCATACAGCATCAGCAGCCGGTTGCGCAAAGGCGGGATCTCCGCCTGGAAGCGTGAGCCCACGTTGATCCTCCTGTAGTTGACATGGATGGATATGGAATAGATGTGATGCCTCGACTCTAAATATGCTATGCAGTGGTGCACAATATAGGACACAGGAGTAAACTTACGGCTCAATACTAACAACGGTGTCATCCACTACCATAGAGATGCCATCTTTTCTGTCTGGGGATGAAAAGAAAACAGTCACAATAATGACAACAAAGGGCATCTAATTATGCTTTATTTATGCCCCATTAATCTGTGAGTCAGCGGCTATGATGTCATCTCATCATTTTCAGTGCTATACTGTGATCACATTCAAAAGCTTGTTTTTTCCCTTTCTGTCCAAATTGATTTGATTTGTGTCTGCTACGGTCCAATAGCTTTTTCGGTGAAAACAAACAAAACGAAAAACAGGAAAAAAATGTTGGCCGTCTGTTTCTCTTGCCCGTACACAGCTGTAACCACAAACATCACACTAGTGACGTGCTTAGGGGTAGGGACGAGCCAAACACCCAAGCCTGTTCAAGCCCACACTGAGCTCACGTGGGTCCGACATGAAGAGGATGGAATGAAGCAGCACACAAACCCATCGCACTGATGAAGGAGTTGGCCAGGGGTGGACAGGGATGCTGCTGGGGCAGCTTGTTGAAGTACAGGCCACTTCCTGGCCTCAGCGGGCTCAGCATCGGTGGGGGGGTGTAGGGGGCGCGCTGCAGGTCGGGGTTCATCAGCTGGCCAGCCAAGTATGGGGGGGAGCGCAGCTGGCTTAGGTAGCATCCTGTCGCACGGATCCGCAGGCTGGCCAAGGCCTCCTGCTCCAACAGCTGCTGGGGCTGACCGGGGGCGGGAATGATAAGGGTTTTCAGCGACTCCAGTCGGCGGGGTTTTTTCACTCCCTCTACCGACTGAGCTGCCTCGTCCTACAGAAGACGTTTGTTTTAGTTTCACACAATCAGAACGGACACTTTAGTTAGATTTCCAGATTAGAAAGAAACCACAGACCCCCTCAGGGTATTTCACTGCAATATTTAGTACAGCTGGTGAAAGGAATTCCGAGAGTATCATGAACAGCGTTCTTTCCGGAAACAAAACAATGGCTCTTTTACTCACAGTGGATAGCAAAAAACTCTGGTGAATGCTGTTCTCCGATGAGCCTTTCGTGACAGGTACGGATACAGGGATGATAAGGGGTGACAGACACTTCTTCTCGGAATACTGGGGTGACCACTGGGAGACCGACACTTCATCAGCAGTGGTCTCCACTGTTTGACCATGCTGTTACCAAAAATACAACATGACCAAAGAACTCTTTGCATAACTCTGAGTTGCAAGATGATTTAAACTTGTAACTAAGTAAGCAACACAGGCAGACATCAGACAAGGGTCACAACCAAGCTTGAGTTGTTATGAAGTTGTTGTGAAGTATGACACCTGAACAGAGGAGGGTGACTCTGGGGAGTGAGAGTCCACATTATCTCCTGCCCTGGAGGAGGCAGGATGAGCCCAGGAAAAGCTATCTTCAGAGAGGTCTCCACAGTCTGACCTGCAGAAACAGGAAATAGATGAATTGCATACATATAACTGATGGATACTGTCACATGCAGCAAAGCCTACAACTGATACAAAATAGAAATCAACTATCATTGCAATCTTTAGTAGCCAGCATAAGATTGGGTATTGGCCTTGATGATTATTTTATTATATTAATCTGCTGTCTGCAAGTAATGTGATAAATATCAGATGGTTTAAAAAGTAGTTTGACATCCAAAAAAAGTTAGACCACAGAAAAACGGTGAGTTGACAAAACATTTACAGTTTAGTTGTGTAAGATGTTATGAAAGGTTACTAAAGAGCTCATAAAGCCAATAAAAACATCCCAACCTCTAAGTATGAATAGGAGGATAGGATCACATATTTAACACATTTCTCATTTAATTAATTATCAAGCTGTTATCTTTACAATCTTGTTAGAAATTGACTTGATTCACTCCTCACTGACCTTTCACAAGACTCCTGGCCTTCGTCTGCTCGAGTGATGACAGAGACACTACCTCCCTTCTAACAAAACCAGCATGTTAACATCTGACCAATCAAGAAAATGCTAATAAACCGGAAACAATAAATAAATACAAATAATAATTTTTTCCGTCCACTAAAAAAAAGGACGCTGAAAGGCGGTTCGACACAAACCTTAAGGGACAGGTAGGGTGCGCTCTCTGAGCTGAAAGAAGCCATCGCTACCTGGCTTGGAGATATAAGGAACTCAGGGCGGGACCGTGGCCGCCGGGAAACGGATTCTTCGTGACAAACGGGCAAAGGAAGGACATCGTCAGTTCTGATCTTCTTCTTTCGCACCCTCTTCCTGGCCTTGTCAACCATTTTAGGGTCAGCAGCATGCATTTCTTCTAGTACACTCAATTGAGAATGTGGGGCAGGTGGTGGGAGGTCTGCTGCTGTGCTAAATTCAGGGCCAGAGACGGGCCACGAAGGTAAAGTCTCTGACTTAATCTTTTTGACCTGGGTAAGACTTTGGTTTACATGAACATACTGACTCTGTTTGGCTTGACTGGAATCTTCCGAAGACACTGGCTTGTCCTCGATGTGGCAGTTGGCCGTCTCCCGCGATGACTGAAATGACAAGATGCTATCGAGGACCTGGAGGTCTGTCACAGGAAATTCCAGCGCGTTTTCCCAGCAGGAGTCGGTAATGCCGTCCGCCCCATAAGTCTGTACTGTTGCAGCCTCTGCTCCGCTGACACTACTCGGCCCTGGCTCTAGACTCACGGGCCACTGTGAAGACCCCTGCATATCTTGAGAGGTCACCACTTCATCTCTGCTCATGGCATACACACTTTTGGCAGTTCCTGAGATCCACTGATCCCGGCTTACCAGGGGCTTCTCTTGAGAGCCACTCTCAACCGTGAACTGACCCACTCCATGTCCTCTGACCACATTAGAAAACCCTGAGTAGTTGTTGTAATTAACATAGCCGTGGTAATCCGAGCCTGCGGACTGGGTGTTGGTCTGGATGACGGTTTTTGGGGCAGAAATGTAAACGGTAGGATAGCCAGTTTGGTCAGTGCTGCTTTGCGCACTTGGAGCGTCCTCTGCAGTGGCTTCCCAGTGTGCTGCAGGGTGGAGGGCAGAGTGGGTGGATGTGCTCTCTGATGGCGTAGGCTTGGGCTGAGCGCCATGCTGAGACAGACAGTGGCGCTTCAGGGAGTGTGCGTCACAGTAGCTTCGCTGACAGCCTGGCTCTACACACTGAAACAGCTTCCGCTTCTGGTGTGTCAACATGTGGCCTGTCCTGTATGGTTATGGTTATGGTATTTAGCCGATGCTTTTGTATACAAACAAAGTGACTGAGCACACACAGCAAATGTACACACTACAGATATGACACTGGCATTTTCATAAAAAGTGTACTTACAGATGATCATGACGTTTAAATGCACGCTGGCAGATGGAACAGACGTGCGGTCGTTCTGACTGGTGTGTCAAAAGGTGTTTATTTAGTGCATTTGTGTTCCCAAATATTTTGCCACAGAAGGAACACTTGTAAGAGTTTCGGGCTTTCTGTCTGTCCACAGATTCATGTTCAGCCTGTTGATACCTCTCACTCTCTGCTATAGTGTTACTAGCCTTCAAGAAAACTGAAAACATCCAACAATAAAAGGAAATCATTCATTAGTAACACAACTGCACTTAAAGAAGCATGATTTTGTGCTAAACAGTGAATAACATTACACTTCTCTCAGCCATGCTCCTAAAATACCTGGTACCTTGGTACCCTTGCTAAAAGTATTGAGAGGAAACACAAAAATGTTGCTAGAGAATGCAAAACGTATTGTGAGGTAATGCAAAAATGGCTAAAAAAAACCCCAGCTTAACTAAGGCTTCACATTCCCTCCCTAATTCAAAATCAGAGGGATCATGGTGGTGATTTCTTTTCTGCGCTATATTTGCACTCCCTTACAAGAGTTTTATGTTCACTCATCACAATATTTTTGCATGCAAAGTATTGCAAGGAGATGGACAATTATTGTGAGGGAATACAAAAGGAAAAGCTTATCAACTTCTCCCCCTTTTAACCCCCCCCCCCCCCCCGTTTCATGATTCTTAAGGGTTTCCATACTTTACTGACATTACATTACATTACATTGCATACTGACAGTTGGAAAAATGATTGCTACTTATACATCTGCAAACATACCATCTTGTTTCTGCCATTCCTCAAAGTTTGTGAATTGCATGAACTGTTCAGGTGGTGAGTTAATTTTGAGACTTTCATCAGACACATCAGTGAGGCGGTGACTAGAATAACTGAGGTCCACAACTTCATCCATGTAACAAAACTAGCCTGCAGTATATTAGACATTGTAAAGAACATTGGTGTCACTCAGTTCTAAAATGCAAGAAGCAAAACTTGACAAATTTTACATTTCAGCCTCAGTTTTATTCTGTATCACATTTTTAGTCCAAAAGTTTGTATTCACTTATGAATCAAGTTTCTCCAACATTGTCTTTGAAAACTTCTTTCACTCTCAAACTATTTTACTCAGCATCAATACAGCATATTTATCAATATAAAGTTAGCCCAATACTTTTATGCTAATTGAATCCTCAAATTAAGCTACAACATAGCGAGCAGCTGGCATTACCGCTGAAGCACATTTTGATCTATGCAACATTGAATAACAGCTATTGTTTGTAAATCAATGCAATCAAACACATACACAGTTGTGATTTGGAAAGGCACAACATCCAACTCACCTTAATTTGAGATGGCAATGGCTAGTTAACGTTACCTCACTAATCTTTGTTATCAATAGCAAATTTAAGTTAGCACTATCATGTGCAATTTAATGTAACTATTCTGATTACGACTCAAATCAAATTGATTGATATTGATCGATACTGAATCCTACAATGTACTGATAAAACAAACGACAACTTGTAAAAACAATCAACTCATAAACAACATCAACAATAGTTTACCTAAAAATAATCGGACTACCTATCAGCTAGCTTCCTGCAGCTTTCTGCTTCTTGCCTTCATCCCGTTTTTCGCTTTGTTTCCATGTCAAAAAGCAACGGACTCAACAGCCATTCTCATTGGCTCTCATTGGCTCTCACTGGCTAAAACTGAGCGGGAATTAGACAGTGTAGATGTCACATACCCATGGAAAAAGCATGAATTGTACTTTTTGAAGCCTATTTTGTCTTCATGATACCTGGAAGGAAAAAGCAGCACGTTAGGTTTGTGCATCAACCACAGACTGTATGGCAGCAACCAGCAATATTTTTAACTGCAGCTACTGTACTTCTGAAGACAGCTGGACAGTTTGTGGTAGGACACTGATCTCCTGGTTATGAATTAGCCTCATTCAGTTGGATTAATAGATATGGTAGACAAAATAATCCATTTGGCCTGAAGTATTCTAAATACAATGTAGGCATGCAATGTCATACTCCAACAAACGTTGGTATTCATGGTAGTGCATGTAACAGCTCTTAGCACTTTTCCTGAAGGAAAAACTTGCATTTTCTGTGTCACTGCTGTCACTGTCGCAGTGTTAAGGCCCTGTAGTCACTGGCAACAGCACAGGGCAACAGGCCTTTGCTCGGGAACAGTTCACCTGACTGGCAGTAATAACTGCATTGCTTCAAGTGTGAGAAGTTACTGCAGTTTTGGAGGAAATAATTGCAGTTCTTATGCAGGAAATGCATTATTATTATTAGTTCTTGTTTGTAAGGGCATCCACTTGAGATTGCCTTGATCACATGTCAGACGACCTGGATGCCTTTCCAGATGTTACTTGAAGTGCATTTCATCACCCAGAGACCATCTAAAGTCTGTGCACAAGGGCACTCTGGCAAAGCAGCATCATAGAACCACCTCTAGTGATATCTGGATACTCTTATTACTTCTGAGTGGCAGTGCATTTCTCAAACATCTTCAGGACAGTTTCTATCTTTGACTGCCAGTGCTCTGTTTCTCTCTCTGAGGCCATAGTGTGTGTGTTTGTGTGTGTGTGTGTGTGTGTGTGTGTGTGTGTGTGCGTGCGTGTGTGTGTGTGTGTGTGCCCCTCTACTCTGGGGCGGCGGAGGCTTCCTGGTACAGGTGCCAAATGGCCTCACTGAGGATCTTGAGGGCATGTAGTAAACGTCACCCTTCTCAATAAGCATCTTATTGGTGGTCCCTTCCTGAAATAGTGGAGATGCTGGGATGAGAGGAAGATAGCCAGTGATGTGGCCTGTCTATGCAGGTGGAGTTATACACAAAAGTCAGAAAAGCCAGGCAGTCCCTTCTCTGCCTCTGGAGGTACATCCAGCTGAAGCTGTAACCATTCTCCTGTAGGCTCCACACAAGCTACAGGTCTTCAGCCGTGCCTTCTATGAAGTAAACAGACTCTACCTTCTCAATGTCCTGGACCTCTGCCTGTCTTTAGTAAGAGATGGGACATCTGGGAACAGGTGGGTTATCAACTTCAAAGTCTTTCTTCTATCAGAGGTACAGTAGAAGTAGGGACAGGGACGCTGCTAGAAAATTTGGGCCCTATGACGGACAAATAATTTTCCATTTGGATTGCAGTGGTGTCATTAAAACTCCCGCCCTCCTTTGTCTGTCCGTCTACACTGTCTATGGCAAACACGTGGGGAATCTAGCAGTGTTTTATGATAAGATCTAGGACATAAACATTACCAGGGCTGTGTCAGCTGACACTGCAGACATACATGTAGCTGGTCTCAAGTCTCAGCCTGCTGTTCAGCATGATTAGTGATCGGCTGCCTTCTTGGTGAAGTAGTAGTCACAGCACAGGACACAATATAGCCAGAAGCACGATGATAGCTTTCTCTGCTGTTGGCTGATCACCTCCACTGAGTCTGGTATTTTGTCATTGAGTGTCATAGCTGTGATGTTCGAGACAGAAAGTCAGGAGGAACCATGTCATTAGCATTAGTCAACGATGTCTCAGGATTTCCTATCACGGGTTAGCCTCTCTCACTTCATACAATAAGCTTGAAGAACCTTTGCGGCTTGCAGCAGTGCGTGGTATTTCTCATCCATATGCTGAGATGCATCTCACTGAGTCATCTCAGTGATTCTAGGGCATCACCAAGTGCGTTTGTTGCTCATGTGAAAGCTGAACCACATGTCTGGTTAACGACTGAAATACATCAACCAAAGTGTCGCTGCAGCTTTCATTTCAGTGTAATCAACTGGTGCTGATTTGCAGTGTTGATACCAGGCTCCTTCGTGCAGTGATTTCACTAGGAATCCGGACACGTCATGGAAAAGGTGGGAATCCAGCTCTTCTCCAATAGCAACTGCACACAGGTGCTACCTTGACTCTCCCGATGGAACGTGCATCTTGTGGTAAGCTATGTCATGTCATGACCTTGACTCATGTCTCAGGGACATGTCATCTCTTCCTACTGTAACTTCTTCCCTTTCCCCTGGATGGCAAAGTTTTTTGACTGATTTTTTTGTGAAGCATGATATAATAATGACGTAAACAAGCAAAGCTGACATCAGTTTTTAACCATATTCCGTGTATATGTCATACATTTAGCAACTCTTATGTTGTAGGGCTGGTATTAGTTAGACTGGCAGCAAAAGTGCTATTTTGCAGGAGGGGTTGCACAGTTTGGACCCACCCTGTAGATTTCCAGAAGTTAGCTGACCAGGTTGTGCACCCAGGTCATAGTCATTGAAGGTTCTAAATCTCATTTCTGGCCTGGTCCCCAACCGTTTCTAACATTCTGAGTTCTGAAAAAAGGGGTGTTGCCCCCCTGGGTATTACATGCACATACTTACACACGCACAGCTTTTGTGTATGTTGTCATAGCAGAACTTTGGTCCCTAGTCAGAGGTATGACTCCTCCTCTTGCTCAGGCCCTCGGCCCATAAGACATCTGGATTCATTCTGAGGACCGAGTTGTGACTTACAATGGTGAAGCCGACCAAGTGGAGAAGTTGAAGAAATGCTGCAACAAGGAGATTTGCTGCTGCATTGGTCCTTGTGAATTTGAAAATAGGACTCAATTATGTGCACCATTCTAGATGCATATGCTCTGAATGCATAGGCATTTAGTGAAACATTTGTCTGTATACAGTCAGAAAATTCATCTTCACCTCGCATTGTTCAGAAGGAGGTGAAAACCATCAAAAGGTAAGATACTACTTTTATTCTTGTATACTGTATCCCCTACCTATACATTCTGCATAGAACTATACATGAATATCACTGGACAGTGCAGTGAAATACTGGGGGGAAGTCTGTGTTTTGCAATACTCTAAATGCATTTGTCCTTAACCCCTTGCAGTTTGAATTATTTGTATCATAATTATGATATGATTCAGGGCTTAAGAATATAGAAATGCAGTATACTGTACATGAATTGCAATACAAGTTGAGAGAACATACTTTCTTGCACGCTGCATTTAGATATTTTAGAATTCATATCTTTATTGTAAATTGAATAAGAACAATGAATGTTGTGCTAGATTACTTTATTTCACAATTAAATGATGCTTAATATCCCTCCCTGTTGATTTAGCTGAGTTCTCTTTTCTTCTCAAAGAGGGATATTCCCCATCCTGGCCGCTGGCCCCTCTGTTCATTTCCTCCCCCCACCCATAATAAGCTATGGGCCCTGATTCCCATTTTGATTGGCATTTAAATTCTGTAAGGTCTGTTTCACCGACCCCACCCTTTCCCATGTCTCATGCGCTCGCTCTCTCTGTCTCGTTCTCTTTTGCACTTAAAACCTCTTGAGCAACTGTGGTTCACACCCCTCTATGCTCTTGCACTGTCTCAGGGGCTTTACAATGGAGAACAGCTGTGAGTTCACATGGTCTCTCGCTCTCTCTGTCCTCTCATGTGGCAGCGGCTCCTCCCTACCGCTAATACAGGAAAGATTAATGAATTAACGATACACCCGGGTGCTCTGTGTTTTCTTTCGGATGCATTTGATAATGATTTTTGGACAGCGCTACTTGATTTTAATCAGGCTTGGATGAGGGGCTCTGGAGGGTTCACCAGTTATTCCGTGACTCTTTGCAGTTTGTAGATGGTTGCCTGCCCTGTTCCCATGCTTTTGCAGTGAGTCACGCAGAATTTTGTTGTCTTATTGTTGCTGTTTATTGTGCAGTTTTATATTTTGCACACACTAGTCTGATGCCTGTACTTTGCTTAGCCCTCATGCATAGCCTGTGCTGGATACATTTACAATCTCACTCCAGGAACAATGATAGTCAGTGGCTTTGTCATTCTACAGCAGATTGTGGTATGCCCCAAAATACTGATCTGAACACTGAGCTGATCTCCACCCACAGACACAGCCCACCATGCCTTCTTGGGGACTAGGAGAGGATAAGTCTTTAAGAGAGATCAAAACAGTGACCGATGGCCTGAAGAAGTTGTACCGGGAGAAGCTTCTGCCCTTGGAGAAGCAGTACAGCTTCTCCGACTTCCACACTCCAGGCTTAGAGGATGCAGATTTTGACAATAAACCCATGGTTCTGTTGGTGGGCCAGTATTCCACTGGAAAAACAACTTTTATACGGTAACAACACTCATAATCATAAACACCTGTTCAAACTGAAAGATGTTTATTGTTCTGTGAGTGACCAAAGCAGTTATTTTGTCTAATAGAAGTTAGAAATAATGACCTCATGAGGAGTTCTCTTTCACATCTTCAGATATCTGCTCGAACAAGGCTTCCCGGGAGGTAGAGTGGGACCTGAACCGACAACAGACACTTTCACTGCCCTCATGTATGGGGATGTGGAGGGCGTCATTCCAGGAAATGCATTGATTGTCGATGCCAATAAACCCTTTCGCAAACTCAATCCATTTGGAAACAAGTTTCTTAACAGGTAAATACAGGGGATGGTGGTAGCATAGTGGATAAGAAGCTGGGCTTCTGCAGTAGCCAGAAAAGTCTGTGGGTTTGATTCCTGATTGCCACCGTTGTGCACTTGAGTGAGGCACTTTACCCTGAGTTGTTCTGAGGAGACTGAGTTTGTAATGCTTGGCGTACATGTATGTATGTCACTTTCGACGAAAGTGCTAGCTATTTGGTATAGGGTAAGGGTGGGTGAGAAGAACTATGCAGACAGTGAAATACTTCTGAGGGAGGGTGTAATAAGAAATCAGATATCCCCAGCACATACGAAATTCTTCATTTTGAGCTTGTGGGAATGTTTTTTTTTATTTATTCTTTTCAAATATCCCAGATGGACTTGTCTGTCCCAAAAAAATCTTATAATACTAAGGAGCACAAAAACAAAGAGCACTTTGTCAGATTTATTTGCTCAACTATTTTTTCCAACAAATATGGACTGTAATGTTCCAGAGGCTCCAAGCGCTAAAACAACAGACAATGTTATCTATTTCATAAGATTTATTAGGTGACAGAGTATGTCTGACAGACTTATTGATAAAATACTGTACGCTGCCAGATGTTTTAGTATTTTAGCTGAGGTCAAAATGATGAGGTAGGCATGTTTTTTTTCTTTCTTTCTGTTTTACTGATAATTTCTCTTTTGGTATCACAGTATTTTTACAGAAATGGTTGGCTATGCAAGTTTTCTAAATTAAGCATTATCCTCTCTGATCTATTTTATTTAGTATTATAAGTAACATGCATCAAACACTTGTTGGTCTTGTTGTTGAACCTCTTGCAGATTTCAATGTGTTCAACTGCCAAATCAGGTTCTGCAGAGTATCAGCCTCATCGACACACCAGGAATTTTGTCTTCAGCCAAAAAGAGACTGAGCAGAGGTAAGACATTACAACCATCAAACAACACATTCATACCTCGCTGCATTGCAAAGCCGTTGTGGCATTTTCTGAATTGGTTGCTGTGATGTATCTTTCTTGAGCATGCCCATGTCTTCTGGAAGGTGGAGTTGTGGGAGTCGGAGTTGTTTTAGAGGTGATGTCACTTGCACCCCTCACATTTAATTCTCCCTGCAGGATATGATTTCCAAGCGGTCCTTCAGTCATTTGCGGAGCACGTTGATCGCATCATACTCCTCTGTGATGCCAACAAACTGGATGTGTCCGACGAGTTCTCACGCACCATTGGGGCGTTGCGGGGCAATGAGGACAAGCTGAGGGTGGTGCTCAACAAGGCCGACCTGGTAGACACCCAGCAGCTGTTGCGGGTCTATGGCGCCCTCATGTGGTCGCTGGGGAAGGTGTTCCGCACTCCTGAGGTGCTGAGGGTTTACATAGGGTCCTTCTGGTCATCGCCGCTCAGGGTGCCCGACTACCGTCGAATGTTTGAGAAGGAGGAGGAGAGCCTCTTCAAAGACATCCAGGATCTGCCTCGCAATGCTGCTCTGCGCAAACTCAATGATCTGGTCAAAAGAGCTCGTTTAGTGAGGGTGAGCGCCAGATCTCCACACTTTGCATTATATTAAAGATCTGTGACAACTTTTGTATTATATATTTTTCGTTAAGCTTGACCCATTTTGTGTTTGAACAAATACAGGCCCATGTTTACATTATTAGCTATCTCAAGCAAGAAATGCCCTTGATGTTTGGAAAAGAGGCCAAGAAGAGGGACCTGATCTATGACCTTCCGGACATATTCGCTAGGATCCAACAGCGGCATCAGATCTCTCCTGGTGACTTCCCAGACTGTGCCAAGATGCAGGTTAATGGCCTTTACTATAATTTGGCGGTGATCTAAACTATGTGAAAATACTTCACTTACACCACTCTGTCTGTTCCCTCTCCATAGGAACGACTGATGAGTCACGACTTCACCAAGTTTAAGGTGCTGAAGCCCAAACTAATGACAGCTTTGGATGATTTTCTGACCACTGACATTGCGAGACTTATGCCTCTCTTGCGCAAGGAGGAAATCGAAGTGGCCAGCCAACCAGGGGTGCAAGGTGGGGTGTTTCTGGGGCCACACAGAGGCCCTTTCAACAATGGCAACCCCTTTGTGCAACTTCAGGAGAACATAATAGAAGGGGACATAGCAAACTGGATAGTTGCTAAAGATAAGACCAAATACGACGAGATCTTTTACAACCTCTCCCCCACCGATGGCAAACTGAACGGCACCAAAGTCAAGAACTGGATGATCAGCACCCAGCTGCCCACCTCAGTCCTGGGCCGGATCTGGAAGCTTGCTGATGTGGACCGCGATGGCATGCTGGATGAGGATGAATTTGCCCTGGCGAGCTATCTCATTGAGGTCAAGCTGGAAGGTCATGGCCTACCTCCAGTGCTTCCTGCTCATTTAGTGCCCCCGGCAAAGCGCAAAAGGAAGAGCGTGAAAGAAGAAGAACCAGAGACGGTTGCACCAGTTGAGTCAGAGCAACCCACTGCTGCTGCAGATGATGATGGTGGCAATCATGATGATGAACAATAAAAAGGAGACATGGATATTTTGATTTTATTATGGACTTAACATACTATTATCATTGTACATTAACATATTATTATTATTATTATTATTATTGTACATTAATTCATTTAGCAGATGCTCTTATCCAAAGTGACTGACAGAATAACGCTCAAGCTACAGTGTGGAAGAGAATTTAGGTAGGAAACACCAGTGCATCATTCAATACCATTAGAGGGTGACAGTGCAGACGTGATAAGTAGTATAGAGTGTGGTAGAAGGATGAGGTAGAGGGAAGTGTGGCTGGGGAGTAGGAAGTGCATGGTAAGTGTGTGTGCCAGGTTGTTATAAGTGTTTAGGAAGGAGGTTTTTACCATTCTGGTATTACCGTCAACTATTATAGCCTATTGCATGTAGAGAAACACTGCAAGAAAAAAAGAATCTAGTGTAAAGGTATTGCATGCATTTTGGTAAGAAGACTAAACCATTAGAAAACCAATTTGGTTTGGTAATATTCACGGCAATGAGTCTGTGATATGGAATCAGATTTATATGTTGAAAATAAACTTTCCATCTTCCTGTCATTGGACTCTAATGGCAAAACGTCCTTAATTGGAAATTACTGTCTGATCTATCAAGAGTAAACTTCTATAATTAGACCATCAGTGTGATGTTTTGAATTTATGTTGCACAGAGCCAACACTAGGCCAACTAACGATATACATTCCGAGGTAGGTTCAATTTTGATTTGTAGGCCTAGAAGAAATTAATTGTATGACTTGGTGAAGGTGTAAAGAAATAGGCTCTATTGAATACCGATGGTCATAATGTAAAAAGTGTGTCTGGTAAGTTTTGTCTGACAGTGGACCAATGTGTTCATTTAATTCAAAACGACTGATGTTTAAATAGGCCAACGCTACACCTCATTCGTGAAATTCCCATAGACATAAACATAACCGTCCTTCGACATAAGACACCTCAAGTTCAGAGCAAACCATACAGTAAATACGCGCATGCGCAAAACTAGCACGATTAGGCGTGTAAATACACGAATTTAGCTTAATATACAGCACAAATTTACTTTATTACAAATATGGTTCACATGCCATAAAAGAGAAGATAATTGCTGTTTTTAAAAGACTGTCACGTAATCGACATAGTTGTGGTCGGAAGCGTGCTTACGTGTTGGTTACATATTTGGCTACGAAGCTCCGATTTCCTGGGCTGATCCACTCAGAATGTATCGGCCCATGCTCCGCCTTGGTTCCACAGTAATTAAGGAAATATTACCTACTCGTTTCCTCAGAGTGAATTCAATCTCTAACAGTTCACTACCAATTTATAGCTGCTTTCCGCATCCTCTAGTTGCTTTCCGAGCTAGTTCGACCTGCGCCATGGGTGTGAAAATTCATGTTGTTTACTGGTACGTACGGTTTATTGTGCAGACCATTTGTTTGATACAACGTTACATCGATTTATCGCGTTGTGACTAAATAATCTGTATGAATTAAGTGATTGGACGTTGAACTGAAAACGTTTCATTTGTTGTGTTCTTCACGTGTTTTGCTTATTGCATAACCAAACGTTAGCAGGAAACATGCACGCGCCCTCTGTGTTATATGAAACGTTTTTTTAACATGGGAACGATTATGACCCAATTAGTGCAAGAATAGCCTTCTAAAGTAGTGGCATTTTTATTAATGGTTTACACCTTTGTGTTTGGCACATGTGCGTTGGACCTGCGAGGTTGCACAACAGCCTGCCTTTCAGATCTTCCGTTATGCTTTTGTAGCCTCCATAGGCAGAATACTGTATAGCCTATACTGTCTACTCGTGGAGAAGTGGCCTTTCAGATCTGTTTTTTCTTGATGGACAGTAGCCTATTGTTTTCACTAATGATGTTGTCTTTACTTTAGTGGTGGATGAGGGTACAGGCCCAAGGTAAGTTTGTTTATTATATTCTAGTTCATGATCTATGCACATTTTCAGATACAATCCACGTCTAACATAAATGCCGTTCACAGTTCACCAAATTCAAGACATTGCTTGAGGATGAATTCCCGGGCGATCTTGACATAGTAAGTTGACCACCATCATCCCTTTCAGGAGTTTCCTCACAGGACAATATGTTTTCTTCTAGATATAAGAACACTCATTTCATTACATTTAGCAGACACTTTTTTTAGTCCAAAAGTGACTTCTATAATTGCATTGTCCCCCCCAAAATGATGCAAATGGTCTTCTTAAACCTTGCAGACTGGTGAAAGTACTCCTACATCAACTGGGTATTTTGAGGTGGAGGTAGAGGGGAAGGTGGTGCACTCCAAGAAGGTTGGTTTAGTCATGAGTTGTTTTTGTAGTCGTAACATTCTTTCAATGCAATCATAACAGGTGATATCCTGAAGTACTAGTTGTGCTGCTTCAGATAGACTTGAAACTCCTGTTTTATTTGTTTTAGAATGGGGAAGGGTTTGTTGATGATGACAAGAAGATGGCTAAAGTTGTGAGTGCCATTGAGAAATGTCTGGGGAAATAAGTGTTTGCTGACAGAGGTATGAAACCTTTCCATTACTGTTCAATTACATCATTAATGAACATTTTGCATTGTTATGGTTACAGTTATGTTGCTTAGCAGACACTTTTGTCCAAAGCGACATACAAACAAAACTCAATAATTGAATTTAGCATTGTCTGCATGTCTGCTGCTCTACTCTTTGGCACTTTATCAGTCTGACTGGCATTTCAGTTTTAGGTTAGTAGCTAGCTTTAGATAAAGCATTCTGAGTACATGTGGATGTATGTAAACATGTAAAACGTTGAATCTGTTCACTTTGACTTTAACCATTTCATTTGACTCTGTCCTCAGTTTTACTTCTCCTGTTGTACTTCTTCCTGGGAATTGCGAATGATGGTGTTGCCTGAAGTGTCTATGGCACGGGTAGCACTTGATGATCTAGACTCTTCCTTCGAGACGGCCAGCAGTGTGTGTGTGAAACTCCTACAGTTGCACTACTTTATAGGAATTCAATTCATAGAATAGCATTTTTTTTGTGTGACAATTTGAATTTATTGACGGGCATTGTAATGTTTCTGCTACCATCCCAAAAAGTAAATATATGATGTTCAAATGTTAATATACCATCCCAAAATAAAAAGAAACCACTGTTTTGAAATGTTTGAGCATGAATATTTTTTTGTTGCAATAGAGGTGATCTTTCTGAAGGACCTGGGAAAAGGAAGAGTGCAGCATTTCTGTGGAACATTTTGAACAGGCATGTCAATGTCTTAAAGAAAAGCTGTGTAGTTGTACATCCTGATATGGTTGCTTACTGGAAATCTAATTTTTGATTTAAGTTGGAGAAATGATTGGAAAGATCCATCCGAATACTATCCATTTGTGACCCTCTGAGTCCATAGCAAGTAGGGCCTATGTAAACAGTTCTGTTAAGCCTAATCAGGGTGTGCCCAGAAATGATGACTCATGATGACTCAGGTGAACTGGTGAATACAGGACTACAATAGACCCAATGATTCATTTTTTCAATCAATAAATCTCAAACTTAATCGCTTTGAGTTGTTCTCTGTGAATTCAAAAGTGTGCTATACAAACAAATGTGATGTGTGCTTTACCAATAATTTGCCTGATGCAAACAACTTGTGGCATCACGTTTTTAAGATTCTAAAGACATGCAAATACTGGACCACATCACTAGATTTGCCTGACTTGGTTTCATGTCATTTGATTCCCAACGACATGTTCATGTCCAATATTGCATTTATGTTGTGAAGTACAGTAGTACTGCAATGCAGTTTTTTCATGTTCAAAATATTGCATTTCCTGCATAAGAACTTCAAATAATTCCTCCCAAACTCCAGTTTTGATATTTAGAAAACTACAGTTGCAGTAGTGCAGCTATTATTTTGTAAGGGTTTGACAAAATAGCATTGTGCTGTAGCATTGTGCTGTGGTACTTTTATAATCTGAGCATTGTAGTCAAGTTACTTTTATTTCTATAGTACACTTAACAAACAACAGCAGTTGACTCAAGGTGCTTCCCAGCAAAAAGATCATGGCAGAGTACAATGTTAAAGACACAGTTCTTACCCGGTTAGAGTAAAGCAAATAAAAATAGGACTAGCAATGCAATATAATACCGAAATAAAACAGGTAAGCTAAAGGGGTAAAAACACAAAATAAAATTGAAACAGTAAGGCTAAAAGGGTAAAACATATAGTCAAGTGAGACAATAAAATATGTAATAAGAAAATAAAATTAGTAGTTAGTGAGAATGGATGATGAAGCCGGAATTGTGAGAAGGGGTGGGCTTAGGAGAGCACGAGTCTTAACTTGGGGTAAAAGTAAGAGTAAAAAGATGGGTCTTCAACTTAGATTTAAAACTGGCAAAAGTGGGGCTGAACCTGCATCTGGGGGAGGTTGTTCCAGAGCCTATAGCAATGACAGGGAACGCTTTCATCCACCTTTAAACTTGAAGGCGTGTGTGGGGAATAGAGAGGAAGCGTTGAGATGATGACCTGTGACCTAGATGTGGAGTATGGTGTCAACAGATCAGTCATATACTGTATAGCTATGTACCTACAGTACAGGCGGTTAGATCTCTACACACTGTATGCTATATATAGGCCTATGGGTTTTTTTTTGATCATTTGGATTGAGGCTGGGCTTCTTAAGAAGGGGTTACACACACACACACACACACACACACACATATACAATGGCGTGCTTGAAAGAGGAGAGGATGTTTGACAAAGATCAATGTATAATATAAGGGGACTGATTGCAAGAAAATACGTCTTTTAAAAGGCGTGATGGAATAACATCAGAGGGACAACATGTTGCCTTCATCTTTGCCACAACTTCAAACCGCTGCAGTGAGTCTGGAGAGACATATTGGAGATAGCTATCTGAAAGAATTTGCATCTCAAGTGAAGTTTAAGTTTATCTTTATAGTGCATTACACACAGAGGTCATTCAATGTGCTTTACATAAACAAAAAAACAGTGATAACAAATAAAAGCATAGAAAGGCAATATCAAAGAACAGTTTACAAGGTAAAGATCATAATAAAAAAGAATAGGCCTACATTAACGCAAGGTAAAATCATTTAAACTAAAGAATAATTAAAAAGACAAAAGAAGAGACATAAGGTAGGATTATTTTCAAAGCAGATTTAGAATTTGCAACTCTGTGTTAGAACAAAAGCACAGTTTGGTCTTAAGTCTAGATTTGAAACCTTAAAAGGCCTTTTTTATATATAAAAATGTCACCCGAAAGTGGCTTTGGTGTCTACCAAAGAATTTAGATAGGCGGGGCCCATGTGAAATCCTTGTTTCTACTGCCCTCGTCTGTTTTGATCGAGTTATTGACGTTTCCCACAATGCTGCGGCAGCATTCCGGAAGTGAGACGTTTATTGACAATATGGCGACCGGGCCAACTGAGAAAAGAGGGAGGAAAATTGGGATTTGACTGCTTCTGCACGCAGTTTAACACGATTGTTATGAATGAGGGGACACATGATTTCACGGGATGCTGTCACTGAGCTGAGAACATATTCACAGCGTTTTTTCAACGATGTCGTTTTTTAAACGGAAAGGTAAGGAAGTAGCCAGCTAGCTATATTCCCCTTCAGGCTAACGTTATCTGTTTAGTAGCAGCTAGGCGTAAAGATATGCAACCTGACCCAAGCCCAGCAGTACCCGACAGTGAATGCCGAATCTGGGTCCTGCCCGGTTGGTAGATGCTCGTATTGCATGACAATCGTTCAGTTTCGCCCCGTGTTTCCAAGCACCATCTGCAATTGTCGAGGCTAATCAGGGTGAACGTTGCAGTGTCAGGTTAGGTTATCGCGAATGAAAAGTCATCGAGGCTTATATGTATGAGAACTCCCCTCACCCCTTATTGTAATTTAATTTCACGTTTCCATGATGCATCAACATCTCGAAGGCATCTTGTTTTACTGTCGGTCGCCTTTTCCAAGACTGCACAACAACGGGAAGTCGAGGGTACATAAGATGTGTAGCTGATAATGCCGACCGAAAATCAAGTCGTTTTACAGTCAGGGCAGAAACTGGACAGATGGACTGGTTTCACGCCTGAATGGTCTTACACTGTTAGTCCTCAGTGAACGTCAAGGAGCAGAAGAGATCCATAGAGGTGAATCTGAATCCCGTTGAAGTGGCAGCATCGGTGGGACATAGCTGTCCTTCAGATTAGCTGCTATTGAAACATAGGATAATATTATCTGAATGGCACCGAAGCCAAACATAAAGTGTTCAAAGTTCTTAAGGCTATCCGAAAGGCCTGCTCTGTAGATTATCTTCCAGTGAAGTTCTCATTAAATAACAGTGAAATATTGTTCTTTTTTGTAGAGCAAAGAGGTTTGTTGTAAGGCTTAAAGGTGCACTAAACGTGTTTTCCAGGCTAAACGAAAAGAGCAGTATGATTTTTTGTTAATTTCTACCCCCAAGCTTTTTTCAACCATGTATTGTGTGTTTGTTCTGACTTGAAGATGCTATCCTAAAACAGCCAAGGGCAAAGTATGTAGTGCTGTTCCAGATGTGAAACCGACACATTTTTTGACAGCAAATCTGACAAACAGCACACTCAAATAAGGATGTCGGCCTATTGCTCTCTACTGTCAATTGATATGCTCTGTATTGACAAACATACATTTCCTACATATGAATCTGTGCATTTGCTGTCTATCACTGGTTGTCTGATTTTGAACAATAACCACAGACTTTACAATAGTCATCATCATGGTCAGTAAATTCAGGAGAAATCCTCAGCACCTTTGTGTTCAAGTTCAACTGTGTAATGTGACAGTTTAAGGTAGGTGCAGGCTTGATGATGCTGTGACCTTGCAGCCTTTTTTATGTGCATGGCTTTATATAGTTTAAGGGGATTTTTTTGTCTTGAACAGAATGAACATATGGTCCCTCTTTGACAACTATGAAATGGGTATCTATTTTGCCCATCCTTTACAGTTCGCCATTGTATTGGTATCTTACAGTGCATTTCCAGATCTTCTTTGAATTCCTGGAGTCCATTAAAAGATTTTCCCTGTTTTGATTTTTTGTCTCTACTTAACCATATCCTCCGGGAGTGAGGTTGTTAAGTGTGTGGGGGCCTGCAAATGCCTGAATCATGTGAGGGAGGCCTGCCTGCCCAGTTAGGGAGCACATTCACAGATAGCTTCCACTTTAACTCATCCATTCTGGTAAAGCCGAAACGGTTTATTGCATCATATTTGATTCACACAGATACAAGAGTACATATTTGTCTCTTAAGTATTGTGTAGCTAATTTTTTTTTGTGTGTGCATGTTTAAGTTCCTTTTGCCTACATATGTTTTCTATTACTTGCATTGTATCTTGTGAAATAACTTGTTTTTAAACTCTCCAGGTCTTTAGTACGGTTACTACATGCATATGCACATACACATGCTTGCTTACTATATAGGCATACACATGCTATATTGCATACTGTATAGGCTGTTAATATATATGCTCAATCCTGTTTGTTTCTCTGCAGCAAAAGGAAAGGATCTTGAGAAGCCTGCCGAAGTTAAAGCCAGTCGAGGTAACTTTTAAGCTGAAATAGAGAGAGATTTTTGCTCATAAATGGTCATTATTTGATGCATAGTCTGTTCACAACCCTCTTGCCTTGGACTGAGGGCAGCATGCAAGTTCATTTTACATTTTAGCATGGTTGAATGGAATACAGAGTCGAGGCAAACCCTGCCCACCTTAGTTCTCTACCTGTACTGAAAGGAGAGTGAGAGGACATCAGGGCTAAGTTGTGACGAATTGAATATATATGATTTGGATGTAAATTTTATTATAGAATCACTTAGTATGGTTAATATGCTCCATTAATATGAGACTGTTTGTAAGGAAATGTAAGAGACAGACTGTGTCGTCTGTAAGCGTTAAAGTCAGGTCACATGCACAAGAAAATCCTTCACAAAACATTAATGCTCATTCAAGCCAATAGTTCTCTATTATTCATTATCTCTCTCTCTCTCTCTCTCTCTCTGTCTGTCTCTCTGTGCCTCTCTGTCTGTCTCTCTGTCTGTCTCTCTCTGTGCCTCTCTGTCTGTCTCTCTGTCTGTGTCTGTGTCTGTGTCCTCTGTCTGTCTGTCTGTCTGTCTGTCTGTCTGTCTGTCTGTCTGTCTGTCTGTCTGTCTGTCTGTTTCTCTCTTCCTCCTCAGGTCCAGTGTCCCCACACTCCCCGTCCGTCAGCCCTCGTAATCAGCATGCTATCCTGGAGGCAGCCGGCCCCAGTCATGTGGCCATCAACGCCATCTCCGCCAACATGGACTCCTTTGCCCGGGGTCGCACCGCCATCCTCAAGAAGCAGCCCAGCCACATGGAGGCTGCGCACTTTGGGGACCTTGGTGCGTTTCCCTTTTACCTTATCAGTGGTTATCTCTTAGCACTGCCGAGAACTGCTGAGAACTGCTTAGAACAGCTACCGCCACTAGAGATAAAGACTCTCCTGAAACACACAGTGAATTTTCTTTGGTTTGTTTCTATTTTGAATTCAATACATGTGGTCCCTCGTTTATGGTTATTGTGTGGTGTTTTAATAGGTAATCTTTTTTCTCTGAAATGGAAACTGTTCAGTCATCTATGGAGAATATGTAACAAAGTTGGTGATTGTGTGGAGTGCTTCTTAATTTATGGATTTGATGGCAACTCTATTCAAAGAAAGCAGAGGACTTCAGTTTAATCATGAGATTAGTGATGCTTGTTTTTTGGTGTTCTGATCGGACAGTTTGGCACCTTCCCTGCCCTCAAAGAGCATACTGGAACTTTGGGTCAAAACATCTCTGTAAAGTGGGCTCATTTTTTGTTCAGATTTAACTGAACGATAGCATCAGTTGCCCTCTAGAAACACACCACCCTTATTGTTACCAAAGATCCTTCATTACTGCTCCGCTTTAACCCTCTCTGCTGTTACTTCATGACCTCGGCCTATGATTCCCATGCTTCCCATAGCCTAAACACTTTGATGGACTGAACGCCTGAGAAAGACGTAGGAGGGGAGATGATGGAAAAGATCTCTGTTGTACCTCAGGAGAACACTTACGTTGCAAACCTCTGGATATAAATATATTTCATTCTGGTAAAAATATCATCTCTACCTAAAATAAAAAAAAAAAGGTTGACCTTTACATCAGCTTGGTTTATAATGCTTATACTTCCCTAGCGTACTTGGGCAAAATGTAGCGGTTAGCACTGTAACAGGTGTGTATGGTTCCTGCTGTAATTGCTGTAATTATAGGCCGCTAGTCAGCACTGTATGCATCTCGGTGTTGAGGGGCGAGGCAGGACACCTCAGCTGCGCATTTCTTGTGTTGTGAAATGGGAGGTGGCTGTTGAATGCCTCAACAGACAAACCTCTCTGTCCTCAAAGAGTTCTGGGGCTGCGCATGACTTGGCTTGACTTGACCTCCCGGTGTTTTGACTGTAGTGCCTTTTCTGTTGGTTAACGGTAGAGTTACTGTACTCGCCTGAACCAGAGGCCTGCTAACAATAGGTGTCGGTTGCTGTGGAAGAACCAGTGGTGCAGTGCGGGGGTGTGGGAATGCCGCGGGGCCACTATGAGCTAAGGGCCTCGTCAGTCAGTCGGGCTAGTTGCTCTTGTTGGATTGCTAATCCTGGTGTCTACAGTGCGGCGCACACCCCGCCTGTGACACTGGGCCGAATAATACAGACATTGTGTGTTGGGCCCTGTGTCTCTGGTGGCTGCCATTGCCCCTTTGTAGACAGTGACTGACCTCTCTCTGTGGACTGATGTTGTAATGTGATGCCGGGTCTCAGGGGAAGGGCTTCGCTCCAAGCTAGACTTTGTGACCTCCTTTTGGGGGGGGGGGTTATTGTTGTTTCTCTATTTGGGTGTGTTGAAGGGCCGCAGGAGGGGCAATGCCGAAACTGCTTGAATGTGAGGCCACGGTTGACATTTGACTGCTGTTTAAGTAATGAAAGTGGAACCTCCAAAAAAGCTTGGCAGTGATTTTTTTTTTTTTACATTCAAAAAGTTTAAAAGAGCTTGTCAACTGCTAACATTTAATAAATGTATCAATCTTTTAATGTGGTGTCCATATTCCTACATATCCTGTTAAACGGATTTTCTGAATCAGTGAAGCAGTGAAGTTGTCAACTGCTAACATTTAATAAATGTATCAATCTTTTAATGTGGTGTCCATATTCCTACATATCCTGTTAAACGGATTTTCTTTGCACTTTGGCTTATGCAGCATGTACTGTACAGAGCAGCAGGTTGTGGTATGCAAAGCTGGCTTGTGATGAAGTTGAATGAATGCAGAGCCATATAAAGGGAGAGTTGCGACAACCCGGGTACAGAAAATTGTCGCAACTCTCTCTTTATATGGCTCTGAATGAGTGACTTGTTTCACGCAGGCCGCTCCAGTGTGAACTACCAGGCCCAGGACACGCGCTCGCGACTGTCCAAAACGGTGGACCAGGTGCTGCGGGACAACGTGGCGATGCCCTACTACATCCAGTTCATGGAGACGCGCTCGGCCGACCACCTGGTGCGCTTCTGGCTGGAGGCCGAGAGCTTCCGCGCCACCAGCTGGTCCCGGGTGCGAGCGCACAGCCTGAACTCCGTCAAGCACAGCTCCCTGGCCGAGCCGGCGTCCGGCCTGGGCTCCCCGGGCTCGCCCGACTCCCCTTCCGACGTCCGGCGGACCCTGGCCGACGCCGTGGCCGACCTCCCCGACCCCTTCTCCTCGCAGCCGCCGTCGCGGCCCCTGACGCCCAGCCCGCAGGACCCGAACTCCCACGGCGCCGCCGCCGCTGCCGTCGCCGCCGTCCTCGTCCACCGGAACTCCTTCAGCTTGGACGTGGGCCAGCGGCCCGGCACGCCTCAGCCGCACTCCAGGGCCGACACCCCGACCCGACAGCCCTCCTCCCGCACCGGAACCCCCCTCAAGGTCCCCTCCACCAGTGCACTGAGAGAGCTGTCCGACAAGCTCATGAAGAGTAAGTCATGAGTCCTGGGTTCAGTTGGGAGCATGCGCAGCCTTTACCCCTCCAGGCTGCTGAGGGGTATCATAAAATAAAGTCCGTGAACACAAAGGAGCTGTATAATCAGGTTTTATTGTGCGTAACTGCGACCATTATGCCTTTTTGCAGCTTATCAAAGCTACGGTGGTGGTGTTTGCAAAGCAGTTCTATAAAGATATATTTCTGTACATGTCAGTCCTGATACTATGATATGACAATGTAAGGGAATGTCAGTGGGAAAAAGGGAAGAATCTAGTTTTCTGCGTAATGAGATGTCTCAGAGAGAGAGAGAGAGAGAGAGAGAGAGAGAGAGAGAGAGAGAGAGAGAGAGAGAGAGAGAGAGAGAGAGAGAGAGAGAGAGAGAGAGAGAGAGAGAGAGAGAGAGAGAGAGAGAGAGAGAGAGAGAGAGAGAGAGAGAGAGAGAGAGAGAGAGAGAGAGAGAGAGAGAGAGAGAGAGAGAGAGATGTGGTGTTTGTTTTGACGTGGCGTTATCGTGGCTACTTTAAGTGAGTTGTTGAAACAGTGCTGATAAGTGCTGAATCGTAGATGATATATGCGGCTACTACAACCGATAAGCCCGAACAGCTTAACAGTCGCAGCGCTGTTTGTTGCCTTCATTGTGGAGTGACAAGTGATAAAGCCTGGGGCTTCTGGGGCTTCTGGGGCCTCTGAGAACTCGCTGGAGCTTAATGACATCACGTCAGTTCAGCGGGGACGACCAAGCCTGATCAGCCTGCAGGTCAGAGTGGACCCGGAACAGCCCTGCTGTAAAAACACAGCTAGCTGTGTGCACATTGTGTCTGTGTGCGCACTGTGTGTACTGTGTGTGTGTGTGTGTGTGTGTGTGTGTGTGTGTGTGTGCACATTTTACTAGGCTCTTGGAGACATTTCCTCCGTAACCTTAATCACACTCAGCAGCACATAACACCAATGGTCAGATCTTTTTAGGTCACGGAAAGTGTACCATTAACTGAAAGAGAAAGAAAAAGCACATGACACTTGAAGGCTCACAGTGTTCAAAGTCTGTGGTGCATCTTTCCCAGAATGTATGCAGGATCAATTAAATGTATACAGGATATAAATCTATAAGGATTTAAGAATGTCTTGCCATTTGAATGTCAGTACTTTGTGTCCTCATTACCAGTTGGCACCTGAAGACAATAGATATGTGTATACCGTAGTAACATTAATTTGGACTAATAGAGTGTAGTATGTTATCCACGTTAGTGGAATTAACTTGCTTTGAATGGCAGCTATCATTGTTTTACAGTAACATATATTACTGATGAAAATACATCATTCATTATAAACATTTTGTCTGAAAAGATCATTTTAGTGAATGCGGGGTCTGGTATATGGAAAATCCTGATAAAAATGGTGTGATCCAGGTCTTTTCCATTTTTAATGTGATATTCCCTTTTCTCTCCAGGTATAGAGAGGGATGCCGTGAACATCTTCACCAAGTATATCTCTCCAGATGCTGCTAGGCCTATTCCCATCACAGAGCAGATCAGAAATGACATAGTGGGTAAGGCCTCCGCTTTATTCCCAACTCCCGCTTCTCATCAGTGAGTGGAGAACTGAAGAGTTTTGATCATGTTTGAATGCTTATAAATTATTAAGACTGGTTTGCATATGCTCCAGGCTTAGAGCCCTTTTGATACTGGCTTAGTGTTCAGATTTGTTTTTATTGATACTACAAAGGAATGTTCTGTGTACATGACCCTCTCTTTTTCACTCTCTCTTTCTCTCTCTCTCGCTCTCTCTCTCTCTCACACACACCCACACAATGGCTTTGGTTAATATTCTTTTCCTTGCGTTTCCCTCTCTTATCTCCTGTAGCTAAAATCTGTGGGGAAGACGGTCAGGTGGATCCTAACTGCTTTGTTATTGCACAGTCTGTAGTCATCACTATCATGGAACAACAGTGAGTGTCTGTCTGCGTCTTAGTCCTTTAAATCACCTCTCATTTTTACCCGTATATTTTTATGCATGTAACATTGTCTCCTCTTAAAATCCATAACAGGCACTTAAGTGAATTCATGCGCAGCCATCACTTCTGTAAATATCAGATCGAGGTGCTGACGAGTGGATCCGTCTTCCTGGCGGACATCTTGTTCAGCGAGTCTGCCCTCTTCTATTTCTCCGAGGTGAGAGCAGAGATGTTGTCAGACAAAGGGTGGTCTGCTACTAAGACAGCTGATATTACAGAGACGGGATTCAGACAGAAATCTGTATGCGCTTCCAATAAGAATGTCTCAGTAATACCTTTGATTTTATGTCTCCACCCACATCTAAGAAGGAGCGCAGTGTAGCAGAGCTACGTAATTTGCTGAAAATGTGTTGATACTGACATTTACAACCTATCACTGAATTAATCTAGCTCATGTTGATTAATTAGTTACTTTGCCCCAGTGTGTGCATTCATGAGTTGTCTACGTAGATAACAGAAAATACTGTGTCGTGCTCACGTGCCTCTGCCCTGTCAAACTGACGCTTGTCAGAGTTCACGCAAAACCACGTTGATGGCATGAATGACAGGAGAGCAAACACCATCCAACAAGCCTTGAGCCAAGCAGCTTATACCGCAAAAGAAAGCAGTGCTCATCATTGTTGTGTGATAACTATAAGGGCAGTGTGAAATAAACGATCGCTCACAATTGTCGTAATCAAGGTAAAAGTTTGAAATAATGATGTGGTTTGAAGTCGTATGGGCCGGCTAGACTCTGTTGGGTTCTCTCCTCTCCATTTGGTGAGACAGATAGGCATCAGAAGGAAGGGTTGCTTAATGAAGGGTGTGGACTATGACTACATGAAAAAGGGAAGTTCTGGGAAAGTAAACGCTCTTGTTTTCCCCCTCTGTCCACTCCGCAGTACATGGAGAAGGAGGAAGCTGTCAACGTCTTGCAGTTCTGGCTGGCTGCAGACAACTTCCAGGATCAGCTTGCTGCTAAGAAAGGCCAGTACGACGGTCAAGAGGCCCAGAACGATGCCATGATCCTCTATGACAAGTGAGGCTTTCTGTTTCAAAAACTGTTGCATATGACGGCATGCAGGGGCAAGCAATGGAGTAATTCCCTGTGATCTTTTATAGCATATGTTATGTGTTAGCAGTACAAATATTTTGACACCCAGGCCTAATTGTAAAACAGGTCTTGACTCACCTGGTTCCCACACTAATATCTCTCTCTCTCTCTCTCTCTCTCTCTCTCTCTTTCTCTCTCTCTTTCTCTCTGTCTCTCTCTGGCTTCTCTGCAGGTATTTTTCTCTCCAAGCCACCAACCCTCTGGGGTTCGATGACTCGGTACGAATGGAGATCGAGTCCAACATCTGCCGGGAGGGCGGCCCTCTCCCTGACTGTTTCACCACTCCCCTCAGGCAGGCCTGGACCACCATGGAGACGGTAGCGTAGCACCTCAGATTCAGAACCCACCAGGACAGTCTGTGGACTTTACTTGCGTTCCCCTATTTTGTTATTTGAGCTAGAGAAGAGGATATAGCTGGACTGACACACTCATGGAAAAAATAGCATGCATGAAGCAAAAGAAAAATGAACACATTTCTCTCTTGCAGTGAAGGACAACAACATATAGATAAATCTTGCATTCTGTTTCTGTTTCAAGTTCATTGTCATGTATTGTTTGTGGTTGTCTCGTCTGCAGGTCTACCTGCCTGGCTTCTTGTCTAGTAACCTTTACTACAAGTATTTGAGTGACCTTATCAATTCGGTGCGGGCGGATGAGTTTGTCGGGGGGAACGCCGGCGCCCCTGGAAACAGCGTGCCCTCGGACAACGAGCGAAGCACAAATGCCTCCGAGGGGTCTCAAGCCCAGGTAACTTCCTCGGTCCATCCCGGCTTCCTGGTGACGGACCCTTGCTCTCCCATTCGCTGACCCCTGAGTCTGTGACATTTGATTGGCCTGCTCTCATGTGACCTGTTCAGTGCAGGTCACTGGGGAAATCCTCCTGTGTAAATGTTAGTGGACCAGTCTGGATGGTAGGAGACAGAGAAGGGCACCAGTGGTGTCCACTGTGTTGAATTACAAATGACAGCCCTTGTTTGTTTTTGTTTTACATTGTGAAAAAACAGAGATAGCTTTAGGACGGATATCTTATGCCGAGGTCACAAGGGGACATCATGTCTTCTCCATAGCTGTTCAGCTAGGGTGTGTTTCCCAAAAGCATAGTCACTGCCAAATCTGACCGTATTTGAGTCACACGTTACAGATACATTAACGATATAGAGATACGGTGTTGAACTTGATGTTCGGTAGTATTTGGGTCACATTTTAGTAAGAGCTTACAAATATTTTTTAATTTTCGAAAATGAAAAACGTGATCTGAGACAATATGACGCCGAAATGTTTGTGCATGCCATGCGTAACTCCAATCTACAGACTCATATTTGGCAGTGAACCAAGGTAGTTTCTATCATAGTTAGCAACTATGGTTTTTGGGAAAAAGACCCCTGAGTAGTTGTGTGTGTACTATTTTGAGGCTGTTATTCTCCTTCTCCACCCATTGCTGTTCCCTAACATAGCTCTGGTGTTGGCAGTGACGGAGTGTTCTGTAGGTGTGTCTGTCCCTGATGTATGAGTCTTCTCTTGGCAGCAGGGTACCAAAAGAGCAGCCATTAAGATTCTGAAGAACTTTGATGAAGCAATTACTGTCGACATCGCAAGTCTGGACCCGGAGTCATTGTACCAGAGACCCTATGCTGGGTCAGTATTAACTCTTTAAACTTTAATTATCTGTATGATTATTATAATTACTTATTGTAATAATTGTAGTATAATTATTTTCTTCCATCCTCAATAGCAGTGTATGCACAATCTGTTAAACAATTAATATTTCATTGAAGAATGTTATTTTCATTTTCCATTTTGATGTTTGAAAGCAAATAGAGTATTACTACTGCTTCTCAAGTGAAACCCCAACACAGAAAAAGTTGGGACATTGTGTGAAATGCAAATGAAAACGGAGTGTAATAATCTACAAATGTCATAAAGCCATATTTAGCTGCAAAAAGGACAAACATATCAAATGTTGAAAATGACAAATGATTAATTCTCTCTCACACACACCACACACACACACACACACAAACACACACACACGTTCTACAGTACATGCATAACAACGTATTCCCTAGATTCAAATAAAAGACTGGATGACTGAGAGGGTATAGGTGGCCTCAGGCGCTGTAAAGGAGATGTTCCACATGCTGTACATTAAGAGATGCCGTCTCCCCCTTCTGTTTAGAAGAATGACGTTTGGGAAGGTGAACGAGCTCGGCCAATTCATTAGAGAGGCTGAACCGGAACCTGATGTGAAGAAATCTAAAGGTGAGACAAAGACACACACACATACATACACACAAACACCCACACACACACACACACACACACACATACAGTGGCACATACTATGAGACATCAAGTAGACTAGAAGAAGAGAAGTGTGCCATACTTTGAAAGGAATTTATTATTGCCAGTCCATTGGTTACTTATCTCTGAATGAACATGACGACAGAGCCTTGACTTCTTGACACTCTGAAAGTGGGGAATAAAACACTCTTTTTCATGCGGTTTCTCCTTTTCTCCTCTGTGTTTCTCTCTGTCTTTATCTCATTCTCTCACAGGCTCCATGTTTTCTCAAGCAATGAAGAAATGGGTGCAGGGAAACTCAGACGAGGTGGGTCAGCTTATCATTGTCGGAAAAATTCAGTTTATACTTTTCCATTCTTTCATTTGCTGTTATCAGAAGTGAAAATCGGCCCATTATAAGTTAGAATAGTGTGTCATTCAGAATGAACAACAAATGTATCTCTTTAACCACTGTGTTGGTGGTAACTCCGATGAGCTGAAGGGGTTTTGATGTGTCCTCATTGTGGTCTCTTGTAATTGTTGGCGATTGCAGGCGCAAGAGGAGATGGCCTGGAAGATAGCCAAGATGATTGTGAACGACGTCATGCACCAGTCACAGCACGATAGCCCTGGAGTCAAATCCACTAAGGTACAACAGGGATGCCATCTGACTGCACTTTAACATACCTGTAATAACATCATAACATAACATTACATTTCTTTACTCTACTGTAACTGACCCTAGGCAGGTGGGTTGGGATGCCATCTGACTGCACATTTAAGCAACACTAAAGAGTTTTTCGTATCTTAAAGTAATGTTTGCCAAAATCATTTCAGCGGTTCATCAACTCTCAACAGGGTGAACGGCACTTGTGCATTCACTTTGCAGCCCTCTATTGGCTATAACCGTGCTATGTAACTTTACCAGATCAGGTAGCGTACCTGTAGTTAGATGAAATGAGACATGAGAAACTACAAATTTGACTTAATGTGATGTTGCAATGCCCCATACTTTCATAAAATCATGCAACATACTCTACATTGTCTGTGGACATCGTTATTTGCTGGATAAACAAAAAGCGTGCGTGCAACAGAGGAAGTGCTTTAGTGTTGCTTTAACATAACAAGTCACACAACTCCAACAAGCCAGAGACCTTGCATCTGTGAACAAGCACTGTACATATTTCAATACCAACATTTTATTTAAAATCTTTGGTCTGTATAGCTTATGGAAGACATTTTAGACACATAAGACACATACTGTATTCCTGGAAGTGCTGGTGGGATGTTAATGAAGTGAAAGGTGAACAGTCTGAAAATAGTTACAGACTTTTATATAATAGTTACATATACAGCTGTGCTCATAGATTTACGCACCCTGGCAGAATTTGTCAAATGTGTGCATTTGTTTAAGAAAACTCAAGTGTTCAAACAAAACACATTACTTTTATTATAATGGGACTCAACAACATAGCAATTAAGAATATATTACATTATCCCTGTTCAAAAGTTTACAAAAGTAGTTGTAGTAGTATATTGTGTACTGCCCTCTTTAGCATGAATGATGGCTTACAGTCTTTTGTGATGGCTGTGTATTAGTATCTTTATTACTAATAATAATACATCAGAGATCCATCTTCCTGCTTCCCAGTAGGGATGGTACACTTGTTGGCCATGTTGAGTCCTCTCCAAATGTAGCCTTTATGGTTGTGACCCATTAAGTTCAGTTTTGGTCTCATCCCTCCAAATGGCTTTATTCCAGAAGTTCCGAGGCTTGTCTAAGTGCTGTTTGGCATACTTTAAACATGTTCTCTTGTGGCATTGGCACAGTACTCACTTTTTCTGGCAGCCCACCTTTGCTCAAGTTCCTCCTTATCGTGGATCTTGAAACTATGATGATGTTACTCTCTTGCAGTGAGGCCAGAGCAGGGGTGTCCCTTTCTGCCTTCAAAAACTCCTGAAGGCCCAGCTCTTTAGAGAGTTCCTCCTCTCCTAGCACTACCAGCAACTGCACATCTAGCACTTAATCTAGCATTTATCACTGGACTATCCCACTTATTATGGCACTGACATGTCCTTGTAGGACTGTACCTTGATTGTCTTCCCTTTTTTTTGTAAGTCGCTGTGGATGAAAGCATCAGCTAAATGTCTAAATGGCAAAATGTCTAAATGTCTGAAGCCTGTAGTTCAGATGGAGTAGCTTGAGGGGTTTTCCTTTGCACTCCAATCAATGTTCTTGGCAGTTGAGGCTGAAATCTTTGTTGGTCTCGTGCCTTGGTATTAACCAAACCACTAATTCTGACTTTGAACAATATTGACTAATATAAGTTTAAAAAAACAAACGAAATGAGCAAAATGGCTACATCCCATATTCCAGTCCGCCTGTTAGCTATGAATTCAATTATCCGCTAATTTCAGTTATGGATGTATGAAGTGGATGTCATAGAGTGTGAACGCTGTTTTCAGTTTTTCTATTTAAGTTTGCTTAATTTGTAAGGACTAGCTGAGGGTAATGACCAGGATACACAAGAACAAATACCAAGATGGTTTAAAGGATATGCAATGGGGTTACTGTCAGGGGATAGTGACCAACTTCTAACCCAGTGCATCGCTCATGTCCATGAATGGCACTGCATGACTATACTTAGAATATTTTATCTGGAAGGAAGCATATTTTTCCTGGTTGTGTGCCTTGCATGATGATTCCATATCCTAACAGTCGGTTTGCTTCTGTGTGCAGCTATGACCCTTGTATCATGAAGAACCAAAGTCGCTGTCCTTCCCCCCGCCCCCTCGCTATAGCCTGGAGCTGAGTGGCGACGTGTGTCATGTGATGGACCTGCACACTCCACACAACCGCTAGAACAACTTTCCTTATGAAGATGTGATCAAGGCATTCCATGACTTCCTGCATTTCGCTGCGCTCTATTGGAAGGAGGTCGTGTGGATGGGAAGGGAGCATGTTTCTATCTATGTTTCTCAGTTCAACAACAGAAGAAGAAGAAGAAGAAGAAGAAGAAAAAGTAGAAAAAAAACAAGGAATCATCCACCGTCTCCATATCAAGCACTAAGAAGACTTTTTTTTAAGGATGTGAAGACAAAAGCAGTGCGTAGCCAAGTGAGAGAGAAAAAAAAGCAAAGACGTTGCACAACAGCATCAGACGTTACTGAACAAAGGCCCGAGGGAAGCGTGCTGGGAGGAACATTTGTAGGCTGCAGAACTTCAAAAAGCCTCGGTGTTGATATTCTGCTGTTACTATGCCAACTGGGAGGGAAGGAAGGAAGGGCACAGGCATGGACGTGAAGGAGACTTCCAGTCGTAGTGATGAAGACCAGATCATTCACCATATTTCCCCCTCCCTCTCTCTCTCTCTCTCTTTCTCTCTCTCTCTCTACTTTCCCTTTCCCCTGGCCATCTCTTCTGCTCTTCCTCCCGACCATTCATTCCTTTTAAAAGAAATCTTTGAAGTTGTGATGCATTTTTTTTTTTTTTTAAATGAAAGGATTACTATTTGTGAATAGGCTCCATGTCCAGAATTATTTACAAATGTAATTCTTTGCTCTCCTGGAGTAAAACTCTCTTTGTTGTACTGGTCATAGAAGTGAAGTCATTTCCTCTTGTCTAAGGTTCAGGTGAGCATTACAGAGTCTCTGTAAAACTGGAATGGATATTACTGATCTTCAAGTCTGGCAAAAACTCTGCCTGCTACTTGTAGCAACTTCCTGTCACCTTCCCACTGATATAGGCCATTGTTTTTTTTTTTTTTTTTTTTTTTTAAATGTGTTGATAAAGGTTCAACTCCAGTGGACTGAAGTGCTAGTTGCAATGTAAAACTCCAGGCTGTGTGCTATTAAGATGTAGATTTCTGGTTTATCCCATGTATTAATGTTAGTTATTTTATGGTGGTTGTTGTCCTTTTTTGTTTTGTTTTTGTATGATATGGAAAACCAATGTTAAAAACATGTCTCATTGATGACTGTTCATTTACAAAGTGTACTCAGTGAATATAATGTTAAGATTACGTTGGACCTCATTGAGATATGGAAAAGAACCAGAAAAAGACTTTTGGTACTATGTACCTGTAATATGTTTTCTGACATATATATATGTGTACCTAATCTATAATATATTTAAATTGTGTTTGATTTAAATACATATATTATTGAAATGCTGCATCTTGTCATTATTTGGAGTTTTAACTATCAAGTTTGGATATTTTTTTTTTTTTTTTTAAATGACTATTTAACAAGCCCAGATATGTTGTTAAAATGGGGGGGGGGGACCCTTTAAAGCACATTAAAATAGGCATATTAATTTTGTACATTCTAGAAATAATTACATCCTCAAAAAAAGTCAAAAGGTCAAGTAGCTGCCTCTTTCAGATGAAGGTTACATAAAGCAGCCAGATGATGGCGCTCCGGTCCACGTCGTGTCAAATGAGTCAAATCATGTTGGAACGAAAGTGAAGCTGTATACGGATCATCATAATGTCAAGGTAAACTAAGGTAGACGACGTTATGGATGGTGCAGAGACAGTTTGTCAGTTAAACAATAGAAAAATGTTGTTTTCCCTCAATTTATATTAGTTTTTTAACCAGCGTAATAGCCTATGTCCTGTGGACCATAACGCACGGACTATGTCACGTTGTGGCAATGCTTTCTAGATAGCACTACGCTTGTAACACAATCACATGAACTGTAAAAAGATGGTAAAGATAAATGAAAACAATGAGCCAGGTATGTTTCCGTGGTCCTGCGAGGAGACTCGCGAAAACATCCCACTTGAGGAGGAGACGCCCACTCCAGCGCGCGACGCTGGCCATGTACTCTAAACTTGACCAAGCTTCTTGTTGGCAACCACGCTCACGCTCGAGCTCTCTCTACTGAACCTACAACTCAGCTGCCGGGACAAGTGGACCGTTGCAATCGAACTGAATTGGACTAGCCCTCTATTACCTTTTATATGCCAGCAAAGAGCTCGACACCGATATTCTCAAAGGCTAGAGACTACCCAGCCGCAAGATGACAGTTGCGCGTGCTCCGTGAACGGTGTTCAGCTTATGTTTAGGGTGTGACAAACGTTTCCGTCTGCACCTGTTAATGACTATACAATTGTTGGACATTTCATCTAATGGAAAATGTTTTACAGAGGAATCTTAACCCTGCCAACATGGGACTACTCATTCTTTAGAAATTGAATTTGTGAACTGAGGCGGTAGTTTTATTGAACCCATGCGTGGGGCGTTCATTTACCTTTTTTGGCGCATTTGTCGATAGAAGGGCAATATTTTTCCACAATACGAGTGATGATTATCTGATGTAAGACTACTGGAGTGCTTCTTTTTTGTCTACCTGGGCAAGCGAACTCCAAATGCATTCATTGCTGGATAGAAAGAAGAAAGAAGCCGGGGTTGGGTTTGATCTGTCTCCGAGCCTGTTCCCCCAAGCCGCGAGGATGTTCAGCTGTGTTGGTTGCTTTTGGGTTCTCCTGTCGTCCGCCCTTGTTGCTGTCTGTAGTTTCAGTTTTATCTCACCTGCATGGATTGTGAAGGACCACCTGAAAAATAAGGATTCTGTGAGCTTCGGGTTACTTTGGCATTGCTCCGAGTCTATGGACCATATGTACAGATGTTACACTTTCGGCGGCCTCGGAAGATTTGATGAAATTCCATCCAGTTCGTGGCAGGTAAAGTGATATGAAAAATGATGATGTTATTTAGGAATGGACTTGTGTGGACGGGCTGTCATTTTAAAACATGCCTACTTTTACCTCTTGATAACGGGTAGTTTTACTTTTACATCTTGCAACGAGAACACCTTATTTTGGAGACACTGTTCTTGTGATATAACTGTAGCCTAAATATGGCACCATACTGTGCAAAACGAGTCCCTATGGCCATAATATGCATCTGAATTATTTAAAAGGCTAGGAAGAGGATGCAGTGCCGTGATGGGGCCAGTGCACTTATGTAAATCAGGAAGTGGCAGGTGCCTCTGAAGGTGTTTATGTAAATCAGTTTTTAAGATTAATCTCCACAGTTCCAGATGGGATGCTGTAAATCTCAGAACCCAAGGTCTGTTTTTGTCATGGCACATCATATAACTTCCCCACTCAAATTTATTGTGTGTTGTGTGCGCGATGAAAGATGACCAATGTTCCACGCCTGTCACCTGTGCCGAGAGTCCATTTTCACAACCACATTTACAAGTGTTCTGACTGACAGATTTGAATGTATCTGCCAGAGCCTATTAGAGAAGAAGTCACTGTGTTTTGTGAGTGTCGACTAGCCCTTTGTACTTATTTTAAGCAAATAGCCTATATTATATGAACTGTAGATAGAGAGGTATGTCCTATTGTCCCATACTGTGACTGACAGTAGGGGAGAGGCAATCATCTTAAGACTGGCTTCCCAAATGATTGAAACAATGGAGATTTTCATGTGTAATTGTTCTTCTAAAATATGTGAGACTTGTGATACTGATGAGAAAGATGTGATATAGCTTGAACAGAAATGTATTGCCTCATGCTGGCCAGGTGTGTAAGCTTTGCATGTCTGGAAGTTTCTTAAGTTTCTGAAGTTCCTGAACACTCCAATTACTTATTAGCTACTTTTGCTGCCTTATCTGTGCAGCTGGTAGCATTTAATATGGACTGATAGTCATCAATGGTCCACATTTGTTGATATTATCATCAGCAATTAAGTAGCTACCTGCAAATAAAACGCCTTCACAGAGCTTATTTCTAGTGTTTATAGTTAAAAAAAAAAAAAAAAAACCTTCTCTATCTTTGTCATTAAAAAAACATTACAAGACTTGGACAGAATTGTAGTCTGATTGAGTTTGTCCGTTTGTCCTCTTACTTAAAATCGGAGACTAAAACTTTAGTCCATAAGTTCTATTCTAGGGCCTTGATGTACACTTCATAAGGAATGATAAAATATAAGGCCAGCCCTGGCATTTGACTGCATAGATCAGCATATTAAAAGGCTTCCATTAAGCTCAAAACTCCACGGACAGACAGAGTTTCTTCACAATTCAGTCAGGATGCTTTGTTGTTGCAGATTCCTACAGAGCTGCCCAGTTCTTAAATAGGCTCTTTTTTATTTCAGATTACAGAGCACAGAGAACAGGCCGGTTAGACCCCCCTTTGTGTCAGAAAACGCACTCACTTGCCTCCGCAACACCAGCAACCTCTGGAGTTATGATTTATGCATGAAGACAAAAAATTAGCATTTGAAAGGAGATATTAATAAGTTGCCATTTTTTTATATATTATGGGATTATGGGTGGAGTAGAGTAAGATGCAGCTTTTTTTTTATTCTCAAGGAGTTCTTCTGAATCAGGAAAGCAGCAGTCTGTTTACTGAACGTTATGTGAATGCAGTGAGTGGACATATCCTTTGGTTGCATTCACAGTAGCAGCCTGGCACCCTCGCTGCTTTCTTTATGCAACACTTCGCTATATGTATTTTGTCAGTTTATCTGGGTTAGCAGGTTTGGTGTTGGTATGGAGTGCAGCGACATGCCCTCAGTGTTTGTTTTGCTTTGCATACATTTTCTCAGGCTGTCTCAGCTGCTCTGCCATACAATCAGCAACAGCTTGTCATTTCCAGAGCAATTCCCATTTTGTCCCTCTGTGTGAATTGCTGACAGGGGCAGTATTTTTGATATATCATATTTTGTACTGTGGGTGCATCCACGAGCACCATGCATGAAGCACTGTGGTGGAGGGGAAAAGCAGCATGCCCCCCCACAGCCATTAATAAAGGTGAGGAGGAACCCATGCGATTTCCATCACGCGTACGTCTTGGAGGTCCTGGCACGGCTCATTGATGTGCAGATTATTCTTCTGTGTTGTCGGCCTCCTTTTCAGCACTCTCCCTCGCCCTCTGGCCACTGGTTGGCACTTTGCTGGCTGTGTGTGGGTGGCCCACCAACACATCTTCCCAGCGTCCATAAAGGCCCGAGCAGACTCTCTTTTTTACTGTCTGTCAATGAAGGCCTCGGACCTTTGAGTGGGTGGAATAGTCAAACGTACTTCCCAGGGCCCCAGGGAATAAAAGAGCTCAGTCTAAACACATGTCTCACTGATGAAGGAGAAACAGGACTGCCAGAGCTCTAGATATGGACTCAGCAGACTCAGAGATTGCACACCTGCCAAACATACTGTAGTCATCTGGAGCTTCTCTCATCTGGTCGTATTCATGTCCCTTTTAAAAAAGGAAGCACTTCTGTAGTGGGGTGTGTGTGGCTGACATGATGGGTAGGGATTGAGCTCTTTGGTGCTCTGAGAGTAGTCTATTCTACCCTTATAGAACACTTTGAATGACCCTCTGCCTTTTTGGGTCAACCTGCGCTTTGTCCCCTCTCTCCATGTTTTTGAAGCCCTCATCTGAGACCCAGTCACAGAGCAGAGTTGGCTTGCCCTCAGGTAATGCTCCCAGCCTGTAGGTGCAAGGCTGACACCCTGAGCATCCGTCTCTGGGGCCTTAGACACATTAGCTCTCTACTCTCATTCATGAACGACTTGGATGACAAAAGCAAGGGCAATGCAGGCAAGATGGCTGATTCCATGACATACTCTCAGACCAGTGATGTTCGTAAGTTGCTCTTGATTTTGTCAGTATTGAGTCGTCTCATTTCTGAGCATAATGGCTTCCATCAGTGCCCCCGCCCCTTGAGACTTTGTTAATGGAAATTGTCTTTTTGTCCCATGATGGCTGTCACCGCATGTTGTAGATTACAGTAATCCAGAACCGCATGAACTCTATCCTCCATAATCTGACTCTGTTGCTTTTGTGGCTGTTGTTTGAACTCCTGGACACTAGTGCAGATGGCCTACCCTGCTGTGTGTTGATATGAGTAGGAGGATGAAGCCTTTTTTTGTTGTTGGTGCCTTTTCTCCAACTTCTCGAAAGTTGTTTATGTTGTTGTTTGGCCGATGGCTGATTGGCTCTGCTGCTGCAAACTCTTGAACAGGAGCATGCTGGGTAAAACTCCAGGGTACTTTTGCTGCTCAGAGAATAAATAAAAACTAGTGTCTCTTTCCGATCATACACTAGCCTGTTAATATGATTTCTTTCTCTTCTTTTTAGAGTGGCCTCATGGTAGACAGAAAGTTTGTCAAGGTCTTTCTTGTCAATTTTTATGTGAGTGGCCTTAAACACAGTGGTTAAAAACAGTGCAACAGATTACTTTACCCTGACCTTCTCTCATATGTACTAATTAATTGAATCATTTTTCTTTGTCTCTTAAAGTATTTCAGGCTCAAACGCATACACAACCAAAAAATCTTCGAGGGAAAGGGGTTTCTGTCTGGTTTGTGGTCTGGGAACATTTATTGATATGTGACGGACCACCAGTTCAGGTTATTTCCATCTCGTTCCACCTTCTCTTTGCTCTTTTCTCTGCGGTATATCATATCACAAGGAGGCAGTAATTTCCTCCTTCTGAGCCTGTTAGAGTCTGTGCCTGTGGAACCGAACTGTGCCAGCCACAAGTTTTTTATCGCGCTCGCTCACCACTCTGACGGCTAATAAAATGATGGATGAGACCCAGTCTCTATCTCCGCCAGCCGACCCAAAACAAGGGAACGGAGCGGGGAGTGGCAAGAGCCGTGCGCAAGCAGCATCAGAGAGCTGAAAAGGCCTGGGCCCATAGCTTTCCATAAGAGCGTGGGGAGTCAATGGATTCCCTGTCAGGCGGAGATATACAATGCCTTTGGCCTGTGCACATTCACGGTAAAGAGGCCGCGGATAGAGAATAAATATTGAGATCGAACCCATTCATGCCACCCGTCATAGAGAGTCAAAGGGCCTTTCTCTCTATAGATTAGCAGCGTCCCAGCCTGACATCTTTCTCCTCGGGGCTATGTGGCCTGTTCTTCATGCTCACTCATCAACAGAGACCTCAATAGACTTTGGCTCGCAGTATGGCTAATGGAGTAGTCACACTTATGGTCTGAGATGTTGTTTGTTGGTGGTGTTTCAGATAGACATGATGGACAACATTTCTAGATAAGATATAGTCAGTCTGTGTAATATTGGTCTTATTGTTTCTTTGAAAGGATGTCCCAGAGCACATTTTGAGAGGAAAACATGAAGAATATCCTTGAATAGCTCACTGCAGATAGATAAAATGAGGCCAAGGAAAAGAGAGGTAATGTGTAGCATTACTTCAGCACATTCACTATTTTACCTGACATCCTCTCCGTAAGGTGATGGGTTTTTATGAGCAGTGAAAATGCACAGATGCAGAGCATAGTCTTTGCACTTTGAATTAACCAACAGTGAAGGAAACAAAGGTCTCCAGACAGACCACAGTGTAACAGCAGTGTCATGGCATTAGATCACTGTATCAGATCCCTTCACATGTTCAACATTAACTTACTAAACGCTTACCGCTATTATTATCATTATCATTATTATTCATATCACATGGCCTGTGGATCAGTCACTTCATAAACAGTTGCAATGTCCATCCCACGTTTGGTTCAGCTTCTTGCAACAGGAACACAAAGAGGGGGAGAGAAAGCGAGAGAGAAGGAGGGAGAGAGAGAGAGAAATATGGAGAACATTTTGCGAGGTGTATTTTGTATGCATCATTAGAAACTTGCAGTATAGAGCCCTGTATCTCAACATAACCACAGTTCACCATTAAAAACATATGAGTCACTCCGACTGCATTAGCATGACTTGTCCTCTCAGCAGCACTGCGTTGGTACAACCCCGAGGAACAGCGCAAGTGATTACTTAGTCATTTCATGTCATGGCACACTCACTCGAAATCCATTTTGTTTCACAAGCCTGGCAGTGATGCAAAACCAGCATTAATGAAATTATGCACTAAAAATGTGTCAGGGAAGACTACGCTGGCAGCCTAAACATTCCCCTTCCAGGGGCATCTGTTGGTGTCTAAACGGTTTGTTGTCCCCCTACAAATACATGGCTAGTGGATAACTAGATTTGTTTGGCGGTTGCTAGGAGAGTGTTGATGTCTCAGATTATCATCATTCCAGAATGACAAGGCCAGGTACCCTCAGTGAGAGGAGAAGCGTCAGAATCATCCAAGGGAGCTTCTAAATAAACCGATAAAACGCCACGGGTGTGTTTTGACAGCTTGCCTTGAGGGAAATCAGGTCAAGAGATGTTTGTGCCAACTCGGCTGTCACGTTAACCCCGCGCACCCCTGATGTAACAGCACAAATGGCGTCCGAGGTGAGAGTTTTTAATATGAAGAGATGCGAGTGAGATGTGCGGGGGACGGGGGGGGGGGGGGACGGGAGGGTTTTTGTGGAATGGGCGATGGATGTGGAGATACAGGCTCTTGCCGCTCTGGCACAGTCTGCTCCTATCAGGGCCAAGGTTTCATTTATATTTGATGGTGTTTTAATCCGGTTGCAGCTCCATCAGTCGTGCACACTGAATATGAAAACGGCTCTCGAGTCTCCTGGGCATGGTGGTGCTGTGTGTGGATCCTGATGGATTGGACTCACACTCATCGTCTGTTCAGCTGGGGCCCCTGGAGAAGATCAGGGAGGGGGGGGGGGGGGGGGGGGGGGGGGTGGATCTAATGTCATGAACTACCAGATGGACAAACACATTGGGGGTTGGGGGGGAGAATGATGTTATGAGCTCTCAGATGGACAAGACATTATTGCCACAGTCATAGAACGTGTGGTTTACTGATATCAGTAATACCAGCAGTAAACCCACTCTCACATTTGGAATGAATAGAGAACTGCTGACATTCAGAACAAATGCGTAGCTCTGCGATTTCTTTAGCTCTGTGTTCCGTATCTAGGCTGCATGAGCATCGTCTTTAAACAGCTACTTGAAACAGCCTCACGCTGATACCAGTGAAAGTCTATAAACAATATCTGTGAGTGAGTCTGAGGCACTCCTCGGAGACCGAACCACCATTACTGTTTTATCACAACCTTGCTGTCTGCAGGGGTCCTCAAAGGTTCATTTGGGATGTGACCGATTTTTGTGTCCACACTCCAGAAGGCAATCCAATCTGAAACCAATTTGGCACACACAATGGAGAGAAACCAGAGCATTTGTCACCGGGCTAAAGTCATTGGCTGTGGTATTTTAGATTTGTCCTGCTTGACTTAAGATAGCTAAAGTGTTTCAGGGCAGTGGTTCGGGGTTGCAACTCAGACTGAAGCAGGTATGGAACAGCTGCCCTCTCTGTAAGTGACTTGTGTGTGTGTGTGTGTGTGTGTGTGTGTGTGTGTGTGTGTGTGTGTGTGTGTGTGTGTGTGTGTGTGTGTGTGTGTGTGTGTGTGTGTGTGTGTGTGTGTGTGTGTGTGTGTGTGTGTGCATGCATGCGTGCGTGTGTGTGCATGTGTGCGTGTGTGTGTGCTTGTGTGTGTGTGTGTGTGTGTGTGTGTGTGTTTGAATGTGTGTGTGTGTGTGTGTGTGTGTGTGTGTGTGTGTGTGTGTGTGTGTGTGTGTGTGATGGATTGATAGGCCATGCCGGTTAGAAGCACTCATGGGGTGGGGTGAGTGAAGCACAGCTGTGAGAAGCTGCCTGTAGAGGTGTTGCCTGCATCCATGATGACCCACATGCACAATTAGAAAGGCAGCATTGCCAATGAGGACTAATTCCTCTAATTCCCATGAATACACCAGCTTAGCAGTATCAGAAGTGCATCTAAGTCTTTTCTCCCTCTAATTGATTGAAGGGTAAATTAGGGGCTTCACAAATGCATGATCAGACACCATAACACCCTCTATCTCATTTTTTTTTTTTTGCTCTATCAAGATATATGATAGCAGAAGATATACGATAAGATATATGACGACTGTGGAGGTCATCAAGAAAGATCAAACAAGCTGATGCCAAAATGATAGCAGGGAAAAGCGTTCGAGCCGCACAGTAGGGGCGACAAACACGGAGAGGGAGATGGATACGGAACGACAGGGAGAGGCTGATAGAGTGAGAAAACGAGCGCAAGAGAGCCGCTCGGTGAGGTCTTCCTCTCTGCGGAAAACGCTGAGTCAGCGTTTCCTGTGTGCTTCATGTCCATCCCTTAACTGCCTTGTCACTTTCACTGCCTCCATTGTAGAGCGAGAGGGTAGTTTATGTATTGATTTAACTGGGAGTCCAGCGCCATTTCTCCGTGTAAATGATTGTTCACTTTGCTTGATGCATGGAGCCTAGACGTGGCCATAAACTGGATTCCATCAGTAGTCTTCGTACTGAGTCCATTTGTAATGAGGGAACCAGGTACAGGAGAGAAAAGCACTGTCCGTTGGATTGCCAGATTTAAGGAATCACCTCCCAACACTGGACACTGCATGTGTCTCTCCACCATGAGATGTCCAATGTTGTTATTTTGTGAAATATACAGTATATAAACTTTTATTTGCTGCATGGTTCACTACATCTCCACCCAAAGTTATTGTGGAGGTCTGCTGTGGTGCTGAGGTAAAAACTGGGACGGCTTAAAATGTTTTTTTTGAAGGTCGTAAGCCTGCTAAATGTTCATTATTTTTTAGCGAGGTTCCTCAGACTGAACATTCACAGGAGCTTTTGATACATTTTGAGGAGAGTAGCCTTGCGTCGCCTCCAGGCTAAAAAAATGCTGACCACTGAGATTTGCTGTGCAAATTAAGCTTCTTCATCTGAAATCTGCCTCTTAGTTGAACATTCACAGAGTAGCTACACAAACTATTTAATACAACTTTTCTGTACTTCTTTGAATAAAAGTTAAAATTGTGCCTTGTCGGCCTCTGTCATATAGCATGGTATGATGTGGAAATGTAATTTTCACTTTAGGCTAGTTTCGATCAGGTTGAATATTTGTAATACAACATTGTCCATTATATTTTGTGTTTTATAGTCAGGTTACATTACCACACATATGGAATTGACCTATTTCCTAAGGATTATGTGTTGTCAATCATTTTATTACGAAGGTGACCATGTTATAAATACTGAAACGATCAGCTATTTGATGCCTTTCTGGGAAAAAGAGTAGCTGAAAAAAATGAAAGAAGGCTGCCTCTGTCAGTTTTATTTCATGGCAACTGTCAGTTGTTTGAGATATCATTGGAGAGTTCTTCCTCAGAGTCAGGAAATGATTGGTTTGATCAGTCTGATGCAAGGATTACTCTCCACAAGTAATTCGCCTCATTTTCAAATTCAAGGCGGAAGAGCACCATTACAGCCTTGCAGGTTGTGCACTGTGAGGTGAAACACACGATTCACGCAGTTGCAGGTACTGTCATCAATATTTGAACAAGGAGACTTTTTCAAAGGCATGCTTCATTTTAAAGATGCAGGTTTTTTTTGGTTGTTGTCAAGAAATAAAAATGCTGCCTAGACCTATCATCCTGATGTAATTCTGAAGAAATGGAAAGGATAGTGCTCTGTAATGTTCTTACATTCTGCACAACTTGATTCTTAGTTTTTAATGAGGTTTGAATATTTCAAGGACTGACAATTCAGTAAAATTAGTAAAACAGGGAAAGTACTGTAAATGCTTTCAATGCACTGGAATTGATATTGGCATCATTATTATAGAATCTACATTTTTACACTGAAAATGTGAGACATCTAGGAATCTCTGTTTAATTTTCAGTTAAGTCATTACTTAGTTTAGACAGTGTTCCATAAGGTGTTAAGATAAGGTTCTTGCTGTGGAGTTGATGATTTATGATATTATGATGTGGAATTTCATGTGAAAGCATGCATCCAAGCTACGTCTGTTTTCGTCTCAGAGAGACGGCATGAGGAAATGCAGGTCAGCTGTCCATATTTTAGTGGCGTAAGTGACCTATTTATTGCAGTAGATATATGCAGAGCGCCAGCAGATTTCCCCCCTGCGGACTCGAGGATGTCTCAAGTTGCTGAGCGGTGGCCGTTTAAGGTTGTTTATTTGGGCTGGAGAGGGGGGGTGGCGGGGCTGGGTCAGAAGCACTCTGGTGCCAATTTAAGTGGATTAGATTGGCTCCTCTTGAAGTTGCTGATCGCCTCGGCTGATTGAGCTTCTCTCAGGGCTTTGGGCTTCATCTCTCTTCACCACCACCACCACCAGCAGAGCCACCCCTTGTTTAGGTCTCAGAGAGTTGTAAACATCCGCTGTGTGTTGATTGAGCTTGTTTGTACCATACTGGGCTCCCTTGATTACTGATGGCTGTGTTGTTGTTGGGTTTGTCATCACTTGTGTGTATCAGAGGGCTTTAATATTGAGGGGGGTCTTGGGCGGCAGGGGGGGGGTTGGGGGGGTTGGTGGGTTGGTTGGGGGAGCGCTGTGGATACTGAAACATTTCCAGTTGCTTCAATATACATGAATAATGTACGGAGCACATGGGAGCGGTGGCAGGCCGGATCATGCATAAATGCAGGAGGGCACAGTGAGTTTGGGGAGCGTGCGTGAGGGGGGCACTCAAGGACACTTACCTCTGAGCAGAACACGTTCTCTGTCACCGTCACCACCGCCGCTACAGTACATCCGTAGGCTTGTTCTCACGAGTTACTGCCTCTGCTGCCTGTTTTCAGACGCAATCGAATAACCTTTAGCTCAGTCTTCTGTTATGGGTGACATTTTGGTGGGTTCACACATTATTAGTGTGTTTCAGGGCATTCATTAATTAATGAGAAGGCATGTAATGTAATGATGAGAATGTAAGTTAGGTTGCAGCCCAGTGGCCAGGTTGCAGCCCAGGCTTTGCTGAGTTTGTGTGATGGTTGGCTTTGTAGAGTGTCGGATGTTCTGTTCCTATGGCTTGGTCTGATTACACTTGACGAAACTAAATAAAAACAATAAATAAAATGTCAGAATGTTGTTGGTCGGAAAATTGGTCACATTGCAAGATCATCTGTCATTCCCATCGTGCGTCGCCGTAGTGTCAGTGTCAATGTAGGAGTCGCTGGAGATTCCCCCAAAATATGAATATGGTAGGTATTTGTCCTGGTGTTGTGGAATGTCACAGACAGTAAATCGCTGGTTGTTGAATATGTAACATTTCAAGATATGCTCCTTCGATTCAAATTGATTGGCTATGACAAAATTGAGCTGAAATCGTATAATCTGACCAAGCCATTAATTAGTCTGTTCTGTGTCTTCTTAAGTAAGGAAGTGAGGAAATGGGCTCTTTCATTTACCTTGAAAGTGTATTTATAATGAATCACTCTCAATTACACATGCAAGCATTCAAACACACGCACACACACACACACACACACACACACACACACACACACACACACACACACACACACACACACACACACACACACACACACACACACACACACACACAAGCTCAAACACACACTTAGGGTTTATAAATGCTCCAGTTGCCATGTGTACGTTCCACTCTAGTCCGTCTTGCATTTAGTGCTCAATACAGGACCTGTTGCAAACCTAATCAGAGAAATGCTGACTCATCGTTGTGACTCATTATCCGCGCCCTCTCTTATGCTCAGCCATCCATTAAAGTGGGCAACGTCTTTCTCAAAAGTGCTACACCTCTCAGGGTGATTCATTCTTTATTTGTTTATTAGCTGATGGATATGTGTAATTTCCTGTTCAAGCTGTTGCAAACAACCAATTTATTTATGCGTACATTATTCAACATATCCTTTTTTTTTGTAGAACTGACAGTAAATACTCCCGTGAACACCGTGCTTTTTGTTTTGCCTGTGGGAACTTGTGTCACTTGATCAGATTATTTTAAAAAATAATGATGTACTGTAAAGGCAAGATTCAGTTAAGGAATAATGGATGGAGTTCTTTTGAGTTCCCTTTGGAAGGAACTTTTCATATTCGGAAAAGCTTGCTAGCCTGCAGCCAAAGGGATGTCTTTAATTAAAAGTGCTCTTTTGGCATCCCAAATCTTTCAAACTGGCTTGCTGTGATCATGTCATCATTAACTCTTCGCTCTGGCCCTTTGCGCGAGCTGAAATCTCTCATTTAAACTGTGATATGATCTGCCATTTTGATCTATTATTCACCTCCCGTAGCCCAGGAGGGACAGGAGAAGAAAAGAAAGGGAGGGAGGGAGGTGGCAAGGGGGGAAGAGAAGAGGTGAAGAGGGCTCTGATGAAAGAGGTAGAGAAGAGGAGGACAGCAAAGGGGCAGTGGAGGAGAGGAGAGGAGAGGAGAGCAGAGTGAGGAGGTTGAGCTGTGGCTCTCCTCCTCTGTGCCTATGCTGGTGGCAGAGAGAGAGTGAGTGAGAGAGAGAGAGAGAGAGAGAGAGAGAAATGAGATAGAGAGAGAGAGGAAAAGAGAAAGAGAGACTGTATGAGAGAGAGAGAGAGAGAGAGAGAGAGAGAGAGAGAGAGAGAGAGAGAGAGAGAAAGAGAGGGAGAGAGAGAGCGAGCGAGCGAGCTGGGTCTCCCGGGACATCAGCATCTCTGTAATTGAGCGGCCAGCCGGCTGCAGAGCTGTACCACTGGAGAACTTGGCCGTGGCGCGGTGCCCATCTGAGCCTGGGCTCGCTGTCTGCTAATGGGGCGCTTGCCCAGGGGCTCTGTGCCTTTATCGCCCGCTGCCCAGTCAGCACCGGGGCCGCAGGCCTGCCCGTCTTCACTGTGTGCCCGTCCGTGTGTCATCTCAGCCCCTTTAGCTGGAGCTCCCACTCGACTCGCTCACCACTGGCTGGTCATTAGCCAGGGCCTTTCAGACCCCACTGGGTGGAGGGTAGACTAGAGAGAGGTATTTTTCTCACAGTGTTATTAAAGCAACTCTAAAGAGTTTTTTTGTACCTTAAAATAATCACTTCGGTGGTTCATCAACTCGTATCAGGGTGAACGGCACATCTGTATTCGCTTCATGGCCCTCTATCGGCTATAACTGCACTACTGTATGTATGTACTGTAGGTTTACCAGATCGGGTAGCGGATCTGTAGTTCGATGGAATGAGACATAAGAAACTAAAAATTTCACTTGCTTTCATACTTTTTATAAAATCATGCAACATACTCTACCTTGTATGTGGACATCGTTATTTGCTGGATAAGCAAATAACGTGTGTGTGTGTGTGTGACAGAGGAAAAGTGCTTATAGTGTTGCTTTAATGCACAGCATTTATCAGACATTCTGATTCACATTCGTATTATCTGCATTACCTTCTGATCTCTTCTGTAGCGGGTAGGTGGTGTTTGTGGAGGAGTAATTACCTGCTGAATACCTGTTACAATCATTGTCCTTGTCACCTCTGACAGCAATCAAGGCTGAAGCTGCTTGGTGTTAAAATGGAGTTGATGCGTGCAACTGTGGCAAAAGCCTTGAAAGTCCCCGATTAAACGCCACAGGAGAGTGCAAGAGATCTATATCTCGTTGAGTGCCTCAGTAACTGCCATTGGATATTCACCCCTAAACCATTAAAGTGGATTTCCCTCCCTTAGTATTGTCAAGCATACATTTATCTCCAAGTCCCTTGAACGCTTTAAATGATGAAATAACAATAAGCGTTATAATCTGGTGCTTGTAATAGCGGCTAGTAAAACTTCATCCAAGTCTTGTTCTGTCTTTCCGCACAGCGAGGGACTCCAAGCGCTCTCTTTTTCACAAATACTGACTGTGGCCAAACACCCTCTGGGGCTTTTCATTGATATACAGAAGGAGAAATCTCACTTGGTGGTGCAGTCAGTGATCAAGAACTCTCAAGTTTTACCATTTTACTGTAGGCCTACTCTTTAAAACAGTGCTAAAAAAATTGCCCCAAATGTGCTTTGTGAAGAGGTACCATTCTCCCTTATCCCCAGGCTTGTTTATTTAAATAAATAAAAGAATAAAAACAACTTTTTTACCTCCCATGCTCTCGGCCCAGTGGCACAGCGCGAGCGTCTTGGTGGTGGCGAGCAAGCAGGCCCTTCTCTTAAGAGACTTACGTAAGAGGCCCATTGAGTCTGTTTCTATAGCGCCAGCCTCTGCAGCGCGATGTGCAGTGCGCACCTCCGCTGGGACGCCGAGGGATTGATCCTCTGCGTTGTGCCGCCTCCCACTGCAGAGTTAAAAATACACATGAAAGTGCAGGCACAGCCAGCGCCACTTCCTCACTTCTTACAGCCGCTTGAACCCAGCCACAGACCTCCTGCTGCCTCCAGGAACTCACCTTCCCATAGCCAGTCCCCTGCCGCCTGCTAATACATGCACGGAGCACACTTAAGCCACCTCATCCTTATTTCCGGTGGAGCCAGGTGTGTTGTAGCCACCGCTAGGCTATTGGTAATGTAATTAGTGTGAACACAGACCCAGTTGGGTGTTGCATCTTGTGATCATCAGCACGTTACGATGGAGAAGCATTTTATGCGTGTGTTAAAAATGTGGATTATTGGGAAAACAAGATATTCAGTGTTCAGTATTCAGAGTGAACATGAAAGGAGCAGAATATAACAGAAGATTCCGTTGCAACACAGTTAACACTCTAACCGGAAATAAATGAGCTGGCTTAAGAGGTCCACTGAACAAAATCCATAGAACGGTACACCCTGTATTATGGGACTAAGACTAAAACTATATTGTATAAAGTTCTCCTCTAGGTTTGGATTAGTGGGGGTCAGAGACTGTTATAATAGTTAGTGGTTGGAGCTGATAAGCCAATTCAAAGTGCTTTACACCGTTATGATAACAGAATAACAAACAGTGATAAATAAAAGCATGAGGGACAAATAAAAAACTAAATTAAAATATATAAAAATTTAATCACATATATTGAAACTCATAAAAAACATAATTAAGTCATGAAATTCTTAATTAAAAGTCATAAAACAGAGAGTGCAACTGGTTACAAATAAATACATTTAATGAGATTAGGAGAAAGCAAATGTGAATGTGAATAGTTTTGTCTTATGCTTTGATTTAAAACTGGTACTGGCTGGAGCATATTTTATGTCAGATGGAAGTTGGACCCAGAACTGAAATGCATAAGCAGCTAAATGCAGTTTCACCTTGTTTTGTTCTGACAGAGGGTTTTACTGTAATAGCAAGTGTTTCTCCTGTGATCTGAGACCACACTGTATGGTGTGTGTGTGTGTGTGTGTGTGTGTGTGTGTGTGTGTGTGTGTGTGTGGGTGGTATTAGTTGGGAGGCTGGACAGCCCCTCAGCAGGGATGACAAGAGCCAGCTGTGGGGGATATAAGGGAGTGGGGGGGGGGGGGCACACTGAGGAGCACACTGTGACTGTGACTGTGGGCCGGATGGGAACCTTGGGAAATCTGCCGAGTGCGCTGTCACAGCACTACAGAGACACTGTGTGTGTGTGTGTGTGTGTGTGTGTGTGTGTGTGTGTGTGTGTGTGTGTGTGTGTGAGAGTGTGTGTGTGTGTGTCCCTGTCGGCCCCCCTGGTCAGCTGTCCTTTGGTGTTCAATTGTGCGTGTTGACAGCACGAAGAAAGGCAAGGAGGTGGAGGAAATATCACACGGAGACCAGCACCACTGAGACCTGCATTCCACCCCAGCACCCGTAGGCTGGGAATACACTCGCTGGTAGACCAAGCGTACTTGTTGCCCCATAGTATACGTGGCCAAAATTATAATACTGGAGGTCTTTGCATCTTGCGGATGCGTCATGTTACTTTGTGTCGACGTACACGACCGACGCACCAAACGAACGCAGAATGCGCATGGCAGCCATGATGCGTATGCATCGTTAGCAGCAAGTATACTGTAACCTGCACCCTGCTTCAGGGCCACTGGGAGCATGTCCTGCACTGTCTGTGTCCTGATCTGAGTCAAGTAGAGAAATCTGTCTGAAGCTCTCCGCTGCTGTGAGTTTGGCAAGTGACTGCAACCTCGCACTTTGAGTCACAACAATGGCCCTTCAGTTGCCTGAGGCCCCTTGATGCGGTGGCGATGCTCCCTCTCCGGGGGTGGGGGGGCGTTGTGGTTTGAACTTGACCTCTGACCCCTCCAACGCTTTGCCCAGGGGAGGGGGAAAGGTCATGGTGGGGTGAAGCGGCTTGGGAAACACACACACACACACACACACACACACATATACATATGCACTTGATATGATAAGCACACAAGCAGACACACACACATGCAGAATGAGAATGATTTGATTTGTGTCATTTTCAGTCTATGTCACCTTATCCACTGACATTAACATTAAAAGGTGGGTTTCCCAGCCAAGAGTTTCATCCTCATAGAGCAGACAACAGGTTAGTGTTACAACACCTGCTGGCTTCCAATGGGAAACTACCCTTCAGTGGGGGATGTTTATGGGAAACTCTGTGGCAGTGTAATGGAATCCAAAGCCTTCTTATGTGCGAAACCAAAATCCATACTGCTTTCTTCATCAAAGGCTGGGAAAAAACCTGTTTCTCTGGACTCTGTGGCTGGACAAAGACAAGCTTTTATGATTAATGAATCACAGCTCTCTGTCAGAAATTCAACAGCAACTCTTTGTGTTACTCTTGTGAAAATGTTTTGGTTTGGAAAGTCTGAGTCTGAGTTGATGTTGTTGATTTCTGTAACCGTCCTTTTATGATGTCTACTGCTCATTGCCCTCCAAGTGCCCTTAGATATAGGTCTTGCCTTAAAGCATGACTGAAATTATGGACATAGATTACTTTTCTAAAGTGATCATAGCACTTTGTGTCACCGTAGATAGAAATGTGGCGGCACTAGAATGCCCTTCGGAAACTGTTCCCTGGCGCGATGAGGAAAAATGTCTTGTGATTTCACATGAAGCCGTTTTCCTGGTAGAGAAAAAAATGCGTTATCAGTAAAGCGGTAATTGAAAAATGTTGCACAGGGCTAATTCTTTTTGGTTTTTGGTCTCATTGTACAACTGTCATCTGTAACAGTCCCAGGGACAGAAATAGCGGCTTAATAGCTTGCCTGAGATATCCACATGGATGTGTTATAGCACTGTGGCCTTGCAGTGACTTTAAAGCAATAAAGAGGGAGAGGGATGCCGAGCTATTTCGCCCTCATATATCAGCGGGTTGTTATATCTCAGAGCCAGGTGGAAGAAGTATAAAGGCAGTAAAAAAAAAAAAAAGGCTGAGCCCAGAAGCGATGATTTGCATTATCTAATCTCAGAACTGCTCTCCAGTGACACAGTCATAGGCAATCAAAAGTCATGGGCGTGAAGTTGGGGGAGAAAAAGAATGAGTACTTGTTTACCGTGATTTTTAAAGATTGAAAGAGAGCTGCTCATGGTGAGATGTTTGATGAAATGAGCATGATCGCACCTGAATAGGTGACATGAATATCCAGTGATACAGTACCTTTCGTGCGCAATAGACAAAGTAGCCATTGATGTACTGAGCAAAAGCAGCTCTGAGGACTTACAGTAGCAGCACACTTAGAGTAAAGCAGCTTCTTCTATAGCATCTTTTCAATTCCATGCTTCTCACTTTTGCATGACACAAATGCATTCACGTACAGTACAACACGCTGGGTTGGCTTTATCCTGCAGGACATATACTGTAAGCTTACCCAACAATGTTATGGATCGTACAAATGAGACGTTAAAGGAAATCGATACTTCCCACTACTGCGTGTACTGTAGTTAACCTTCTGTTAGTAAACCTAATGCAGTAAAAAGTGAGGTATAATGTGAAATTGGTTCAGTGTCCTTCAGGGTTTCAGCTTAACTGGTCCGGTCTAGCATACAACAAGTCTCTGTATAGTAGCCTACCTAACATTAGGCTTCATCAAGAGTGATGAGGAGAGAGGTCTGCCCAGCTTCGTCCATTTTAATTAAAGTCAAATAAATGCTCCCATTGTTTGTTTCTCTCCCTGCACTACTGTTTCCATCCAACGTGCCACTTTATGGAGAGTAAATAAATAATTAGCATCTATTTAGGCGCCTATTTCTGAAAGAGTCAGCACAGTTAAAATGTAATTTCATACCAAATTGACTCCATCTTTGAGATGCAGTAATGGGGCGGG
>NC_084998.1:6941206-6956206 GCF_963854185.1 Sardina pilchardus
AGGCATCAGATGTCAGCCCGTTTTACACCGAACACCGCCACCGTGGCGCTCGGCAGTAGCGCTCGCTTTTTAGAGGTGCGGTGGAAGTCTCACAGTTCACTGTGTGCAGTTCACATCCAGCTATTGATTAATGCAGTGACTCCATACCTGTGGAGTATCTCCTCGCTTGGCCTCGGCTCGGTCTTCGGCCTTGGTTTTGACTGATTGACTCGTACATTTTATTTATGATCTTTGGATATGATTTAAATACATCACATACCGTAGATTTTTTTTTTATCTTCAATAAATCAAGTGGCTGAATGAACGCCCAGTGGCTTCCCACATTCGGTATCACATACCACATTATATGGCGCATTCATATATCAGATCATTCATTCCTCTCTCTGCTTTCTTTCCTTCTACTGGCTTTCCTTTAGTCTCCTTCAGATATATTGATTTGTTTGTTATTTTGGTTGGTTTATTCATCCATCCATTCATTCAGACATTCATTCATTCATTCACTAACAGAGCCAGTGATTGTTTGTTATTTTGGTTTGTTTATTCATTCATTCATTCATTCAGACATTCATTCATTCATTCACTAACAGAGCCAGTGATTGTTTGTTATTTTGGTTTGTTTATTCATTCATTCATTCATTCATTCATTCATTAATTCACTAACAGAGCCAGTCTCCCCAGCAAAGCCAGGGTCCTTTGCTGAAAGATACATCAGTGGCAGCCGGGAATCAAAGCCACAACTTTTCGGGCTACTGCATGCTAGTTGTTTCATCCCTGGATAGATGCTTCTTTTCTCTCTCTCTCTCTCTCTCTCTGTGTGTGTGTGTGTGTATGTATGTGTGTGTGTGTGTGTGTGTGTGTGTGTATGTATGTGTGTGTGTTGTTTATCTGTGTGTGTGTGAGAGAGACACAGAGAGAGAGAGAGAGAGTGCACAATAAAGATAGACCGAGCGAGCTCTTTTTGTGGTGGCATGACTGGATGGTTTACCTTCGTCTCCTCTCAGCACAGGCATTTATTGATCACACTGGAATAGATGGGCTCGTCCGGCTCAGGGCATCCGTTTCTCGCGTTTGTGTCTCTGTCTCCCTGTTCCGCCTGGTCGTCCGCAAGACGGAGGAGGAGAGCCGGGCAGGAGTGGACAGGCGGCCCCTCATGCTGTCAGTGCAGCGACTGTGTACGTGTGAGCCATGTGAGTGTCACACATGCCACCTGGTGTCAGTACCGGCAGAATGTCAATACTAATTACGCACGGCAGCGAGAACGTCCCTTTTATCTCTCGTTTTTTTTTCCTCTCTTCCTCTGATGGTGGGGGATTGTGTGAAGGGCTCAGCGGTACTCGCCACCTGCTAATCATTTAGCATGCTCACTGCACTCTTATCTAGATAGGGAGAAGAGTCTAGTCTTAGCCACGGTCATCAACTGGCAGGCCTCTGACCTCGATGAAAGAGGCATAGCAAAATTGGCAGCGAGAAAAGCGAGCTAACTTACTGGCTGATTCGTTCTGGTGCTTATGATATTTGGTATGTGGAGTGGTGTGAAAGCTGTTAATTTTTCAGAATCAAGGTTTTGTGGGGTTTCTGATCTGGAGCTACATGGTGGATAGCCTGGCTTACTAGTGGGAACAGCAGGCGTGTTACAGTAACCCATCTTTCACATGACCGTCTGTGTGGCATTGCAATCAATTTGAGGGTGTCATAAAAGCAACATTCTTTAAAACCGTACATTTACTGCTTAATGCTACTGCTGTGAGATGATTTAATGTTTAATACCTGAACTAAATACAGCCAATCTGTTGGTGTGTGTGTGTGTGTCTCTGTGTGTGTGTGTGTGTGTGTGTCTCTGTGTGTGTGTGTGTCTCTGTGTGTCTTTGTATGTATGTGTGTGTGTGTGTGTGTGCGTGCGTGCATGTGTGTGTGTGTGTGTGTGTGTGTGTGTGCGTGTGTGTGTGTGTGTGTGTGTGTGTGGTGTGTGTGTGTGTGTGTGTGTGTGTGTCTCTCTCTGTGTGTGTGTGTGTGTGTGCATGTGTGTGTGTGTGTGTGTCTCTGTGTGTGTGTGTGTGTGCATGTGTGTGTGTGTGTGTGTGTGTGTGTGTGTGTGTGTGTGTGTGTGTGCGTGTGCGTGTGTGTCTCTGTGTGTGTGCGTGTGTATTTTCCAGACGAGCGCCGTGCTGTGCTCCGGAGGCTGTGCTCTGCTGGCGGTCAGCTCCCTGCTGGCCATCATCACCATCTTCCTGCCCAGCGGGACGTGTGAGCGGAGGGTCTGCACGCTGGCCGGATACATGCAGATGGCCGCAGGTCAGTCCATTTCCCTCCCATTAGCCAAACGCTCCCTCTGGGCCAATATATTACTACACGGCAGACCAGACCCGACCGCCGACCCTGCCGGCATCCTCGGTCAGATTACCGCACAAACGTCCGCAGTGCTGAGTCAAACGCTCTTATCGCTAGGCTACCAGACCACAGGAGACACGGGGATGGGCACGGCTCACCCACGGGTCAAATGCAGGACAGAAGCAGAGGGAGAATGTGTCAAACACATGGACTCACTGCATGCTTAGAATAATCTGACTCACAACATACTTCCAGTACTGCATATGACTTACAGAGGGCTTAAAGTGTAGCCTATAGGCACTGTGCCTGAAGTCAGGCATGGACTGGGTCGTTTAAGATGTGAAAGCAGGCAATAATGCAACATGGCCTAGGACATCTTCAAAACTGACTTCAGGCACAGAGTCAATATACTGACTCACTGCATACTTACAATATATTGATTTACTAAATACTTAGAATACATCTTACAGCTCAAGTTTAATAGTATAGTGTTTAAGCCATTAGATGCTCATCAAGCAAGTCCAGATCAGACAAAGGGTAGCCTATGCTTGAGTACATGAGAGGGGTGATGGCTGGTTTTAGGACCATGTGGATGGGGCCATGCCAGTTCTCTCAGTGGAGGTAGGAAGGTGAAGGGTGTAGCTCAAACGAGGTAACAGCCCATCGTTTTCACAGCTCTACTCCCGCTCTACGTGCTGTGACTGTTATCTCCCAAGAATGAATGTGGCTCAATAATGTGGCTCCAGGTGTGTAATGTTCCCTCTCCTGTTCTATTCTATGGCTTCCTACATCCCCCCCAGACGTGGTTACCTGCACCAGAGGCACCCATATGTGTGTGTACGCGAGGTCTACGTAGGGGGGTACACGTGTGTAGGTGTAATGCTGGTGATTAGCGACAGGCTGTTCATTGATTATAGCCCTGTGTGAGGGATAAGATTATAGCCTGCTCGGGACATCTACTCACCGCACCCGTTCCGTCATGAGCATTCTTCCACGATGAGACTGAGAACACACGCGCTACTGTGACCTATACATGTGCAGAAATTCTCCTGAATGTCCATATCTCGTTGGGCTGATGTGATTTCCCGTACGTGGATTAAAGCCAGTCCTAGACTAAAAAAAAGCTTTAGTCAAAGGAGATTTTTTTATTGAAGTTTGCTTCCTGTGTAGGATGAGGTTTAATCTGTGTACAGGAGACTAGCACCACCATCTCGGTTATGTCTGTAGCATCCACATCAGTGGTGTAATGTGCAGTATTTCTATCTGAAATTGTATTCTATCTGAAAACACTTTACCACTAAGCACACACACACACACACACACACACACACACACACACATACACACATACACACGCACACACACACACACACACACACACACACGCACATCAGGACGAAACAGATGAAATAAATAAATAAGCAGAAGTGGTTGCTCTCGAGTGTTGGTTGCTAGGAGACGAGTCGAACTGGAGTGTTGTGATGGCGTGGCGAGGGCACTCAGGGATTTAGTGCCCGCAGTAAAAAGACAATTACAGCCCCTTAACACAGGTCATTGGTTGAGGGTGTGTGTGTGTGCGCGTGGGTGATGGGGTGATGGTGATGTGTGTGTGTGGGGGGGTGTTGGCGCGTGGCTTATCGAGGGCGTCCTTTCATTCAACAAGGAAACGGCGTCATAAACAAAGCATGATGGTTCATTGTACGCTTCAGCCACCATCCACATATACACAACCATGTAAATTAACCATCTCTCTGAATGCAGATTTCCTTTGGAGTCCGTCGTCATCACGTCTGTTGTGATGTTTTTTATGCGTTCGTATGTAGAACCGACTGTCAACATCGCAAATGTGTTTTGTGTTTGATGTTGTCTCTGTGTAAAGCACCTTTCAAAAACACTGTCAGTCTACGTGGCATAACAATGAGGGCTTAGATTTTAATGGACTTATTCATGGCGCACTCGCTCTCTCTCTCTCCACAATCATTATTCTGTGGTGGTACGTCTCTCACTGCAGAGAATTGCTTCGCCCGATTGATGTGTCTCCCTGTTCTAATTAGAAAGTAATGATACTGTCATTAAAATTATTACAGTAAGGACTCGCATGTGCTCGCGCATCTATGCAAAGCACGAACACAAATTGCACCCCCAATCTGATCATTGCTGACAAAAAGTCGAGGAGGCTGTGATCTGTGTTGGAGGAGAGATCAAGTTCTATGGAAAAACATCAGTGTGGAGGGCCTTGTGTGTTGGGCCCCATGCTCTCTTCTTGTCTTCTTGACCAATGTGAAATCATACACTACAAATTTGTAATTTGTCAAATTTGTAACACTGTGGCAAATTTTGCCACAGTGTTCATTTTGACACCAGCAAAGTGTCTGTATACATCAACACTCTATAATGTTAGATTAACATTTTTGAAAGTGTTTAGCTTTAGTTGATTTAACACGCTACATTGTCAAAAAAAGGAACGGCAATGTCAAGACAACAACAAGAACACAAATAGCTCTCTGATGGTTCTAAAACATGGGGAAGCTTCATGGAGCACGTTGGAATTAATTGCTCTCTGTGGTGTTGAATTAGGTATTTCCTGCTGATACACGCTTGAAGCAACAGCCAAAATAAATATCAGATATTCTGATTACTGATGAGAAAAGATTATGTTTAGCAATTAAACACATGTTTTTCTTATCATCCTTTCTCTCCCCCAAATAAGCATCCCGCATACACACACACACAAACACACACACACACACACACACACACACACACACACACACACACACACACACACACACACACACACACATACCCCACCCTGCACATCTTCGTGAGATTCCCAAGCAGCAACAGAGTGCCGTTTAGCACACTGTGATTAGTGGCTAATGAGTACGACTGTACATTGCATCTGTATGGAGAGAGCATGCAGGGAGTTGAGACTGCGCCTGGTTCGGCTAATTGCCTGTTTTTAACGTGCTACCGTGCCGGCGTCTCGGTGAGCTTGGGCTGGGCTCGGCGCTGCACTCCTCACCGCTGCTGCGCTTTTGGAAGGAGAAGAATCAGATGTGTGTCGTGTCGACGGTGCCGTTTTGTTTGTGTGCCGTTGCGAGCTTGGCCTGGAAAAAAAGAAACCAGACCAGCTGGCTGCTGGCTCTCTGTAATACTGCAGTCGATTGTTTTTGTTGTTGTTTTTCTGTGTGGAGTCACAGTACAAAAACAATATTAGCTTCAAAAACTATCAAGCTTTTTTTTGTTTACTTCATTAGCTGGCCAGGTGCACATTTGTGGACTTTATTAGGGTTGAATGAAATGAGCCCATTGAGGGCAGATCGGAACAATGTCTGTTTACTTATTTGCTTGTTTATTGTAATGAAAGGCACTCTTTATGCACTGATATGAAACAGCAAGCAGGCTGATAGAGGTTGTGTGAGAACAATGACGGCATTACAGAGAGGAAATGATAGCATGTCTTCACAGACATCTCTCACACGGTGTCTAAAGTGGATAATGGCATTCGGTCCCGTTATTCTCCGCCAGTAATGAGCAGAGTCTTTCTGGACGAGTGAGTGCGAGTTGTGTGTTCGCTTTACAGACATAACCATCTTGTCAGAGAGTTGAACAATGAGGGGGAGAAATTGTCTTTCACTGAAATGGAGGAACATTTTCCCCAGTAAATCATTCCAAATGGCCACGTTCTTTGTTTGTTTATTTTTCTGACTATTTAGCTTCCCCACAGAAAGCGTAAACTGTAGATGTCAAGTTGTGATAGATGTCTCATGTCTCAGACTTTCAGTTGTGTTACAAGTTTTTTTAACAGCTTGTATCTTTGTTTTGTTTGTGTGCGTGCAGTCAGTGGAGCAGCCATTCTTATTATCTCTCCAGTCACCCCAAATAAGTGTGTCTCAGTAGACGAGTGCTCTCCCTGACCCAGGATCTCTCTCAGACAGCCTCGGGTGTGAAGGTGTAATTACGTTTGCTTTGTTTGTGTGTGAAGGCTTAGCTGCTCTCCGGCGAGACTGGTGTCCTGCCAATTGGTGGTGCGTTGACCAAGAGGCCCTTCTGGTGCTCCTCTTTACCTGGTTCCTGCCTCGGTTGGCACAGGGCTCCTAGGGGGGATTGGGGGGTACAGAAGCAGCTGCTAACCACTGTTTACAGTCATGCATCTGTATCTTCGAGAGTTTAGATACAGTATCTTTCACGCGAACTGGGATAGAATTCGGTATTCTAAGCGACGAATGGCAAGGAGAGTGAGAGAGTCGGAGTGAGAAATAGAGAGTGAAAAGGAGAGAGAGAAAGACAGAAAGATAAAAAGAAAGACAGGATGATAGTTGCGGAATATGTCATGTGGCCTACCGTATCCATGAATCTTTTAGCATGAGAAGGGAGGAAGCATTTTATAAGCAAGGCAGTACGATTTCTCTTTTTCTGTGCCCTGAATGTATATTTTATTGCACGCTATTTTTTCCTCTCTGCAACCAAGCCAAGGATGGCTGTCTCTGTTGAGTGTATTTGTAGGCTATGCACACACACACACACACACACACACAAAAGGCAACTCAGAAGCATTCATTTTTAATCTATTGATGTCTTTGCTGTTTTTTTTTTTTCTCCTGGCATGCAAAAGTGGTTCAGCAGTTGTCCTGGAAACCCAGTCTGCTTCCGGGCTTTTGTTTTGCCCCGTTTTCTCCTTAAATAGGTGAGGTGCATCTCCAAAGGCGTAATAATCACTTGATATTCAAGACCTTGAACTCCCAAACATATTCCTCAAATGCTCTCCTGTTGAGCTGCCTTAATCGATTCAAGCCCCTCAAGAGCATAATAGCCTTTGTGAGGAAGCTGTGAAAATATTTGTGTCCACTGAAAGATGTTGTTAAAACCTTGTACTGTGGCATGCTTCCAGCAGTCAATAACAAATGGTCACAATGAAACCTGGAAGTTCAGCTGATGAATCAAGGGGTCAAAACAGACCCAGCTGAGCTCCCCATTAACGCTTGTAAAAATGAACGACAAAGAGGTTGCAATTTGGCCATGGGTAACGTTTTTTGGTTTTATTTTTAGTTCAAAGTGCCAGTGCATCCATCGGGTTGCTACACACACCCATAGACTCTTTTCATGTCTATTTTGTATACGTTTGTTTGTTAAAAGCCACTCGCAAATCAGCCAATAAGCCAATAAGCAGTCCAAGTATCAAAAGAAGATGAAAGGCCTTTTCATCATGCACAGTCTGTTGAAGCTGAACATCTTGCAGCGGTTGAACCCAAAACTATCATGAAATATTAATCAAGCATAATCAGAGAGAAAAAAATCTATTTGGAGCGCTATATCTCAATTCTGCCGCTCAAAGCACCTTACCTGATCTCCGTGTACCAACAGTACTCACTGTATATTATGCCAAAAGCTGCATCAGTGTTTTTCACTTTCTCTGTGAAATAATCTTTATCTCCTCTCTCTCTCTCTCTCTCTCTCTCTCTCTCTCTCTCTCTCTCTCTCTCTCTCTCTCTATTGTTATGCACCCTGCCTCATTCTCCTATTTCCTTCAGTTTATTTTTTGTGTGTGTCTCTCGTCCCCCCCCCCCCCCCCCCCCACCTCCTTCTTCCCCTCCGTCTTCCGTGTCGTCTTGGCGGTGATTCTGCTGAGGGTGCACTGGCTGTGCCCGCTGCGTCTGTCTCTCTCTCTCCCTCCGGGTGCCTCAGCTATGCAGATGCCCTCAGACACATGAATGTATAAAAATATGAGGCGAGATGAAAAGTCCCGTTTCATCACCGTCGCTGCTCTCGCTGCAGGCCCGGGGGGGGAGGGGAGTGGTGATGGTGGTGGTGGTGGTGGTGGAGGGGTGTGTGTGAGGGAGGGGGGGGGGGGGGATGGAGGTTTTGACGACGCTATCCCCCCAGAGTCTCAAACCAGGGGGATACCTGCGCCACTTCTGGCATAATTACCTGCTTCCTAATCAGCTCATCCCTTTGCTACAGTTGCATCCAGCGCTAACGTCGGCCCTTTGATCCGCCTCAGACTCTTGGGGCGGCGGAGAGGGGACGCGACTACAGTAAGAGCACCTTGAGCCAGAGATGAGAGGCTCGGTTCATTAGGGGCCCTTTTGGACGGCCGCGCTGGTGAATACAGTATTCATACGCCGTGATCCGCCACTCCTGCTGCTGAGGCTGAATGCTGTCTGGAGGACACTGATGACGTGCAGGGGGGGAATCAGAAGCAGAGATGGATGGATGGATGGAGGGATGGAGAGATGGAGGGATGGATGGAGGGATGGGTCTGAATGCACAGGGTGGGTGAGAGAGTGAGAGGGTGGAGGAGGCGAGTCTGCTAGCGCCATGTCTGAAGAATTTTGGTCTGGCACACAGCCTGAAAGAAAGAGAGAGAGAGAGAGAGAGAGAGAGAACTCCCTGCTTTGAGCACTTTCATCTCTCTCGCTCTCTCTCTCACTCTCTCTCTCACACACACTCACACACATGCTGTAGTTCTCTCTCTTTCAGTCACAACACACACACGCACACACACACACTCACATAATCACATACTCTCTCTCGCTCTCTCTCTCTCTCTCACACACACTCACACACATGCTGTAGTTCTCTCTCTTTCAGTCACAACACACACACACGCACACACACACACTCACATAATCACATACTCTCTCTCTCACACACACACACACACACACTCCAGGACACACATTCTCTCTATTCTCCTTCTATCTGTCTCCCTTTCTCAGCTTTTCTTATTCAGAGAAACATGTGCACTTCACCCCAATAGTCCCCAAGTCTATGCCGCTGCAGAATAGGAGTGTGTGTTCCTTTGTGTCTCCCGCCCAGATGTGTGTGTGGAGGAGGTTGCGCTTTATTTTCTCACTAGTGGGACAATAATAATAATAATAATAATAATAAATTACATTTATATAGCGCCTTTCAAGATACTCAAGGTCGCTTAACAAGAGTACAGGCAGCGGCAGAGCCTCCGAGATTCTTTTGACTCTCTCTGAAACGTAGAGACTCTTGTTATTAGTCCATGAGAAGTGAACCTCCAAAGGTAGCAAGCTAGTGCATCAGTGCAGTGTAGTAGAGGAGTGCTGTAGAAGAAGCCAGACGAGCGGTTCAAATGAGGCAGTGCCTCACAGCTAAAATCATTCAAAACCGGCTTGCACATCTTCAGCGAGGTCATTTGGTGTGAGAGTAGTTTTTCTTTCATGTTCCTGGTGCTTTGTACGGATGAAGGGGGATGTGCGATGAGCTTTAATGTGTGCCTGTCTGTTTGTATATGTACTCCAGTCACTGTGTGTGTGTTTGGGTGTGCCTGTCTGTTTGTATATGTACTCATGTTTGTCTGTGAGTATGTGTGTGTGTGTGTGTGTGTGTGTGTGTGTGTGTGTGTGTGTGTGTGTGTGTGAGAGAGAGAGAGAGAGAGAGAGAGTGAGAAAGAGAGAGAGAGAGAGTGTTTGCATGCACAGTTTTTGCCACCATGATGAAACTGTCACTCAGTTGGAGCTGTATGCTTAGAGCAGCATTAGTGTCTCTCTTTGATGGTAATGTCAGCAGTCATATCTCACATCTCACTCAAGCCTGCAGATCCCTGGCAGCCCCAGACTGTAGTCTCTCTCTCTCTCTCTCTCTCCATCCTCTCCTCCCCTCCCTCCCTCCTTCCCTCCACTGGCGGTGGCTACATACTACTGTACGCACTGCATACAGAGATGCAGAGATGCTACCTTGGTTCTTTTCTCATGGGATTGTGTCAGGACCATGTCAGGTCTGTGCTCTGCACCAGCCCCTCCCTCTATCTACTGCTGTCTGTCTGTTTGTTTGTTGCAGCCAGAGCCATAGAAAGAGAGAGTTGCGACACTCTTTGATGTTGCCGACACTCGTGCAAAAGTTCCAAAAAAACTGTGCTGAATGGCTGAATTGCAGGAGGGTTGGGATGTACTTCTGGATGCTGGAAGGTGTAATCAATTAACTCATTGACTACTGACCAAGAGATTGGCTGTAAATAGTTCCAAAAGTCCCATTGCGAGGAAATAGCCTGGAAAAAGTCCTGCCATTTTTTCCTATGGAGGTCCATGGGAGTGTCGCCACTCTGTTTTATCTACCGCTCTGGTTGTAGCTGTGTGCGTGGAGATGTGCAGGTGTGTGGAGTTGGGCCTGATCACTTCTTTTGATTCATACTTCTAGACATACATTGCACTACTTTTTGCTTTTCTACTCATTATGCTAATATTTATCTAATACTTTGATAAACATTCTTGATTCATTGTTATCTACAGTACGTGTGGACCTCCCATATGTTTCTCATGCTTTGAGCCAAGCATTTCTAACAGATTTATATCAGAGATCACATTCATGAAACAGCGACTTTCTACAATCTGTGTGGGAATCGGTTGGAGACCCATAACCATAAAAGGCTCATTATAATATTATGATAGGCAAGTCATGATATGATTTTGCTGTGTGAGCGTATGTGACAAGTATACGGAGGTATGCAAACATATATTGTGTTTCCTTTTTGAAATGCAGTCTGTGGTTCTAACCCAGTGAACTTTTTGTCAGTCATTGAATTACTTGTCCTCTGGCTGTATGCTCTGTGCTCTCTGCTCTGAAAACCTCCAGTGTTCAATTCAGTCCTGGCTCTGACAAATGGGAAGCAATATGACTCTGACCAAGCCTCGGGGGTGCAGAAGCAAGGGTAATGCTTTGATTGGCTTTGATTGGGCTTGATTCAGCTGAAATATCAACAACTTTTCTCCAGAATTGTGGACTCCCCCCACCCCACAGTCACACACATACACACACACACATTCACTTTCATCCAGAAGGAGAACTGTCCATGTAACATCAAATGAGAGCAGAACCCGAAGAAACAAAAGACCATAATCTTGCCAAAACGCCATTAAACTGTGCTAAGATGATTGTGTCTCTAGTTCTAGCACCACTTAGGCAATTGCACAGGATTCCATGTTCCAGAAATTCCATATCGCTAAGTGCCAGTCTGAACTCCATTCATTTCCCATGTCTCTCTGTGTATTCTCCCCTGTATCTCTAGAGTCTCTCTGTGTGTGTGTGTGTGTGTGTGTGTGTGTGTTTTATTGTACAGATTTGTTCCCAGTCTGGCTGTGTTTGTAATCCCCCGGTGTTTGATCTGCAGGCCCATATTGCAGGACCACCTCATCTGCCTCTATGCAGTAGGTAGTAACGATAAAGTTAATTGGTCTTCCAACCAATTAAAGCCTGGCAGTAATTAGCTGTCTGCTTCATTGCCTCTGGGTCCATGTGTACCTCGACGACAGGAGAGACCACTCAAAGGCTTTATTAAGAGATATGAGAACATCAGCTCAACAACGGCAAAGAAAAAAAAAACACTGCTGAAAAAAAGCGTAGTTTGATTTAACAGGCACTCTTCACTGGTCTGCTTCATTCCATACTTATAGCTGCAAATCTCCAGTGAGATTAGATGGTGTTCTAGTTGGCTCAGGGACATTGCAGATGTTCATGCAAGCCATTTTAATCTCCCAACCTGCTCTCTAAGTGTGTCAAATCAACCTACTATTCTCTGTGCATATGCTCACTTCAACACTACAATTCCTTTTTTTTTTACATTTTACATAAACTACTCTTATCTTTATGATTTGCCAAATCAGTGTTCTGTGTGCAGTACCTACGGTATTGTTCAGCACTATTATCAGTTGAGAGTGTGCACTGTAAGAGAGGAAGGAATTATTCTTAACTTTAAGGTTTGAGCTAAATCTGTCCTCATTGTACCTACAGTATGCTCAGTACTACTGTAGGATTACGATCAGTTTAATCATTACTGAGATCTGTTCAAATTATATGCTGTGGATGAACACAACATGACATCCCAGAGGCTATATTTCATTGTCACTCAACCCTTCTCTCTGTGTGTGTGTGTGTGTGTGTGTGTGTGTGTGTGTGTGTGTGTGTGTGTGTGTGTGTGTGTGTGTGTGTGTGTGTGTGTGTGTGTGTGTGTGTGTGCGTGTGTCTGTGTGTGTGTGTGTATACTGTATGTGTGTATGTGTGTGTGTGTGTGTGTGTGTGTGTGCTGTGTGTATACTGTATGTATGTGTGTGTGTGTGTGTGTGTGTGTGTGTGTGTATGTGTGTGTGTGTGTGTGTGTGTGTGTATGTATAAGATGGTGAGGAGCACGGGCCCCATCCTCTGAGCAGGCTGACACAGGCGGAGCTGCTCTGCTGACTCATGCTGTAGCTGTAGCCGTAGCGGTAGCTGGTGTATAAATAACCGCCAGAGCTGTGTGTGTGCCGCACGGCGACCCTCCTGAGCCACGCTGGGGAGAAATGCCCGGCGCTCCTCCTAAATCTTTGATGCTCCACATTAACTCAGCAGAAAATGTCTGTTGCCGTTTGCTGTTGCTTCGAGGGAGGCGGATGCGTCTGCTTAGAAGATTTGCTTTTTTCCCCTCCCTTTCCTCCTCATTTGGCCTCTGTGGGTTTGTGTGCCATCCTGCAAGTTTTTTTTTTTTTTAAGTTTATGCTGAGTGTTTCCATTTTTATCCTGGGTCAGTCAGTCATACATCCTCCTCCTCCTCCTCTTCCTCCTCCTCCTCCTCCTCCTCCTCTCCACCTTGTCATTCCTCTCCTCTCCTCTCCTCTCCCCTCCTCTCCTCTCCTCTCCTCCCCCGCCCCTGCCAGCCTCTTGACTGTAAGCCATCTCAGAGTCCCAGAGTTGTGTGTCATCCATATTCTATGAGCGCCGCTGCCCTCAGCCCTACACGCCGCTTTAATCTGCCAAGTTACAGGCCCGCTGTAAAAGCTGATTGGCTGAGTGCTTCGGGTGGACTTGCCGCTTGGAAACAAGGCTCCTGAGTGTTGCCACCGTGACCCCCCCACCCCCACATCGTTCGTCCCCCCCCCCCCCCCCCCCCACACACACACACACTCTGCCCAACAACCACCCCCCAGGCCTCAGGCCTGTTACAGTGATTGGCATGAAGTTCCTGCGTGTCTGTGAGAGGAAGGCCCTGGATGGCTGTAATCTTTTAAAGTGGCTTCTTACAGGCTAATCACTAATCAGACATGACTCATCTGAGGTTGTAGTTTCTCCTTGATTGGATGTGTGCGAGTCATTCCCCTTTTTATGACTCTTGGTATCTGTCTCCCTCTCTCTCTGTCTCCCTCTCTCTCCCCCCCCCCTCTCTCTCTCTCTCGCTCCCTCTCTCCTCTGCCATCTCCTCATTCTCATAAACTCCTCAGAGATTTTTTATTTAATGCTTTCAGAAGTCCGTGAGTCATTGACCCACATATAACGACACAAGTTCAAACCCAGGAGTACTTTTTACATTCAAGTGGGCATATTTGGGTGAGCACACAGTGGTACAAGTCCTCGGCTAAAAGGCTGCCTCCATTTGGTGTGTGTGTGTGTGTGTGTGTGTGTGTGTGTGTGTGTGTGTGTGTCCAATTCTGCACACGTCCTGAGCAGCGCAGCAGGCTGTCGTGGCAGGTTAACTCTGACTGCACTCAGGACCCCCCTCTGACTGCTCCTCTCTGACCGCACACACACACACTCTGGGTGGGTCAGCGCCCAGCACGGCACACTGCACCACCACACACACACACACACACACTCACACACACACGGGCAGCACACACACACTCACACACACACACACACACACTCACACCCCCACACACACATACACACTCTGGGCAGGTCAATGCAAAGCATACTGCGCTGCCAACTCACACAACCACACACACAACCACACACACACACACACACACACAACACACACACTCTGGGCAGGTCAGTGCCCCTGTGTGGCGAGCTGCGCCACCTCACGCTCACACACACATGCGGTTGCATCTGGGTGGCGTCTGGCAGGTGCGGTGGCGGTGGCATGATGGATGGCACCGTCGCGCTCCATCGGTGTCTCATCGCTCGTGCGCACGAGAGGGTGGCGCGCCGTTGGGTGTGTGTGTGTGTGGGGGGGGGGGTACATTTGCATTAGGTAAATGGATGTGCTCCCGGGGGCTAAGTGAATTAAAGATTCTGGGGTCCCCAGGCAGAAGTAGCGGGGGGTGGGGGTGGGGGGGGGGGGGGGGGGTTAACTTCTAGAAGGCTCCTTGCAGTGTCCATCCTCCCGCGGCGTGATGAGCCTGTGATGTGTGATTAGTCGGCCTGGTCGCTAGAGGGATGCGAGGCACACACACACACACACACACACACACACTCAGCTACAGGTGAGAGGAGACCTGCAGAGATGAGGGACGCAGGCTTTATGCACAAGCTGAGGGAGACCTGTCAGGTGTACACGGTGTTTGATTGACAGCCTTAAGGGGCCACTCTAAAGTGCAACTCTGAAATGTTCTGACAATCACCATCTGCGGGAAAATGGCTCACGTCTGGGGATGTGATTGAAACAGTACATGTTAAATCAGTGGGTCCAATTATGGGGCTGACGCGACTTCACTAGACGTTCAGTTCTCAGTGTACTTTGCGCCGTTGCTAATGGCATTGCTACTATTAATTAAGTGTTTCAGATCAAATGGAAACTTGTAATTATCACAAAATGGGTTCTTACCTAACTCTAATCTTGTTGCAAGTCTCGCCATTCTCCACTTAACTTCAAGACATGGTTCTGAGCCATATATTATAAAGTGTCACTTTATGTTGAAGCGTCTGTTCTATTGTGTTGGTTGGTTTCAT
>NC_084998.1:6963706-6971206 GCF_963854185.1 Sardina pilchardus
AGGAGAGGGGAGGAGAGGAGAAGAGAGGAGAGGAGAAGAGAGAAGAGAAGAGCAGAGGAGAGCAGAGGAGAGGAGAGCAGGGGAGAGGAGAGTTGAGGAGAGCAGAGGAGAGGAGAGCAGAGGAGAAGAGAGGAGAGAAGAGAAGAGGAGAGGGGAGGAGAGCAGAGGAGAAGAGAGGAGAGGAGAGAAGAGAAGAGGAGAGGAGAGGAGAACAAAAGACAGCCTGATGTGGGCCGCTGCATTGAGGGTTTGTGGTTGAGGCTGAGAGACCGTAGTACAGGGCTATTCAACTTCAGTACCAAGAGGGCCGAATGGAAAAATCACTGGGTTTTCAGGGGCCGCATAAAATAAGACGCCGCAAAATAATTGTATCCAACAATATTTGATAAAATCAGAGTAAAATTCAGTTCAATTCAATTGAATTTTATACACTGGCATAGAAACTAAGAACATAGCCTATTATCCATATCCATAAAAAAAATCTTCTCAGACAGGTGATAGGCTGCCACACAAACTAGGCTATACAAGTATTTGAAAACACCCAGGCTAACCATAGTATTTCATACCTGATGTCTGATAGCTGCCATATCATGCATCAGTGGGAAAAATTGCAGTGTTGATTTAACTAGCCTACTTCAAGATAATTAGGCTCATAAGTGTTTCAAACACACACAGTAGCCTACAGCGCCAATCTCTCAAATATACTTAGCATTGAATTTAAAGAAAAAGTAATGCCAGCTCTGCCTCTGTTTATCTATTTCACGATGTCTTACCGCCAAAGTTTCTAAACTTCGAGCCTGCGCAAATCATTGGCCGGGTTTCCCAAACGTCTTAGGAGCGTTGTAAGAATGTTCTGAGAATGCTCCTAAGAAGTTCCTAGGACTTAAGAGCTTCTTAACGATTTTGGGAAACCCGGCCAATAGCATACCCACGAGTGGAGTGAAGATGGCTCTGTCTAAAGAAACGTCTAATTGACAACGAGAATCGTTCATTTTACCCTCTGCAACAAGTACGAGATTTTCATGTTTATTGTGCAACGAATCCATCGCTGTAAAGAAGGAATATAAAGTCAAGAGGCAATTCTCTACAAACCACAGCTCCTTCACTAACTTTCCCGAGGGCTCGGAGGAACGGAGACCGGGTATGATTGTAACATTTTTGATTTGCGCACGCTCGAGGTTTAGAATCTTTGGCGGTAAGAAATCGTAATTTAATCAACATTTAATGATAACATTTAAAACGAGTTACACATTTGGAAATGTCAGTTTGTGTAGTGATGTGCTGTGTTCTCTGAGTGAAGATAACTGGAAGAATTAGTCTGGCCAATAGGGGCGGGCCGACAGTGCGCTACTCGCCAATCATATGAAGATCTATGCACACCCGTCAAAGCGAGTTCATTCTCATGACGAGACACGCGGGCCACAGGAAATTTGAAGCGGGCCACATCTGGCCCGCGGGCCGCTAGTTGAATAGGCCTGCCGTAGTAGCTCCACTCCTGGAGTACCAGAACCACATGAATTATTCACCGCACTGAGACTTTCAGGAAGAACCCTTTCAGTGGGGAAACTGTCTGGAGGGGAATCACAGTCCAAACATAGAACAGCACTCTTTAAAAATCCATTACCATACACCATCTTTAGGATAGCTTTTGAAAATGAAATAGGGACGCCATAAATCCTATGGATATTTAAAAAAAAAAAAACAAGATCAAAGAAGGCTTGAGTTGCATCAAGTGCTTTTATCTATTTTATGTTTAGGAGTGTGCCAGCCTCAGCCAATCATTGGTGGCCATATCATAATGGGATTTTTACTTTGAAGGATTATATGAATCACTGTTGCTTTAAACACTCCTACCTTGTTCTTAGTCACTGCAGTGCTTTGCATGGGATTTCATTAGTAGCCCTGTTATCAGCAGTGCATGGTGCTCTCTGTTCTCACCTACTCCAGCTTTGCTGCCAGCACAGCAGCCCTGGCATCCTTTAGCCAGCTGATGCACATTACTGTATTGCAGGTGAGCTGACTCTGGAACGTGGAGCCGGAACACTCTCAGCGATGGCTTGATTCACACACCCTGCAGTGTGTAGGGGTGGCAAAACAAAAGGGAGTGGGAAAAGCCAACGTCTTGTGGCGTGTGTGATATTTTTTAAATTCCCCCTCCTCTCCTCTTCTTCTCTCCTCTCCTCTTCTCTCCTCTTCTCTTCTCTCCTTTTCCACTCCTCTCGTCTCTGGTCGCCCGCGGCTGAAGGAGGGGTGCGCTCTTTGATGATGAAGTGAAAACTCCCACTCAGTCTCGGCTCGCACTGATCAGGGAACAGACAGCGGGGGTGGGGTGTGGAGGTTAGGGTGGGGGGGGGGGTGGGGGGGTCCTCTGTGGCCTCAGCTCTTTTCAATCTGTCAAAACAGACAGCACATCTGAAACATAATGCATGCTTAAACAACACACACACACACACACACACACACACACACACACACACACACGCATATATATGGGCACTAGAAACATTTCAAACCCAAAACACAAATGCCCCTGAATGCATTGTACTCCTGTCAAAAATCTCTCTGATAAGACAGAGGCAGGAATGTCTTTGTCTTTGCTTTGGCGTTCACTGTTCAGGTAAGTCAGGTGACTGAAAAGGCTTTTATGCGTCTGCTGTTCGGCAGTCCCTCCACACAGCGGCTTGGCTAAGCATCGCCGGAGGCTATTCCTGACTGCCGCAAGGCAAGAAAGCTTTTGCCTCTTTCCGTGGAGGAGGCGTGGGGGGGTGGGGGGGCAATTTCTCCCTGTCGCTAAAGCGGAATGCCTTGCTGCTTGGCTCGCTTAAATCTTGATAATCCTTGTTAGTATAATCTTTGATTGGAGTGACACAACCTCCCCTTAATCCTCCCCCTTCAGCAGCCCAACGGAGGCCCGTGACTTAAATGAGTTTGCTGTCAGAGGTTAGCGTAATCCTTCGCCCCGCACGTCGGTGAAGGTCAGGATGAAGGGCACTGGCCCAGGACGCCAGAGAACCTCAGGTCCGTGTGTGTGTGTGTGAGGAACAGGTGGGGAGACTGCTGCTACTGCAGATGTGCTAAGCTCTTATACCACATCTGTATTCACACACACACACACACAGATAACCCATAACGTTGGAAATTCCACAGTAATAGGGATACGATATGTTTTGGAAGGACTTCCGAAGCAGGGGTTTGAATGACAGATTCAGCTTTTCTTGCGTGATGCTGAAATTGCTGTATGTTGCGAGGCGCTTCTAGATTCCTTTGAAACCATACATTCAGTCTACAGTGACCTACTTACAGCGTGTGCAGAAGCCGTAATGGAGTTGGACTGCATTTTTTACAGTGTAAATGCCAGAATATGGTGTTTTCACTTGGAGCTAAAAGCATACAGTATCCCTCAGTATTGTGGTACTAGCGAAATACATCTCTGTCAAATTAAGCAAATTCATTGAGTTTTACACGTAAGTTAAAAGAACCTTCCAGAAACATGGCCATAAGCCACAAAACACACACACACACACTCACACACACACACATATGCACGCACAAACGCATGCAAAACCACACACTCACAAAAAAAGATCTTAGCAATAACGTATTTTCGTAATGTGTGTTTTGTTTCCCTGGCGTTTTTGATTTCAGTGCCACCATTACTAGCCCGAGCGCTCACAGCAGCCAGACTTCCATCAGTGGAGGCGTTTGTGCTGCTCACGGCTGGCTGTTATTTAGCTTAGCTAGCTGCCAGTGGAGAGAGAGGTTGTCACACCATGGCACTGTGCCGTCTGGAGCCTGTCGATGTCGTCGCTGGGCCTCTGAAAAGAAACACCGGGGCCTGAAAGGAGACATGCCACTGATAGTTTGAAAGGCCAGGAACATTGAATGGTGCCCGCGACTCTTCTATCATCTATTGTGAAAGAGGAAGGGGGAAAAAGTCTGGCAGGCATGCTGCAATTACCTTGTTGTTGTGATGCTTGCTGTGAGGTTTTTTTTGGAAGAGACGTCAACAGAAAAGTCTCCAAAGTGCACTTCGTCTTCTTCTCTCTCTCTTTCTTTCTCTCTCCCACTCTCTTTCTTCCCTTTTTTTCTTTGAAGTCCTGTGTTAGGGGAGTAATGGAAATTAAACTCACCCTAATAGATGTTTTTCTCCTCCGATGGTTCACTAAATAACTGTCCAGGTTGGAGTGTTGTAGATTAAGGTCCTGTCACTCACACTGAGTAGTAATCACATGGTAATGTATTAGGGAGTGTCTTTTTCTGGATATCTATGGGGCTTTCAGCCTTTACTTGACAGTTAAGTGTGTGTGTTTGTTTGTGTGTGTGTGTGTGTGTGTGTGTGTGTAAGAGAGAGAGAGAGAGAGAGAGAGAGAGAGAGAGAGAGAGAGAGAGTGAGAGAGATGTGGTTGCGCTTGGGAAATGACCTCTGGTTCAAAATCAAACCGGGACCCCCATGGGTACTTAGTTGGGATACTGCAGTGTTCTCCACAGCTTCCCTCAGTCTGTGTGTGTGTGTTTGTGTGTGTCTGTAGTCGCTGCAGTGTTCTCCACAGCTTCCCTCAGTCTGTGTGTGTGTGTTTGTGTGTGTCTGTAGTTGCTGCAGTGTTCTCCACAGCTTCCCTCAGTCTGTGTGTGTGTGTGTTTGTGTGTGTCTGTAGTCGCTGCAGTGTTCTCCACAGCTTCCCTCAGTCTCAGTCCACACTCATCACAACTGCGACCAAGCTTCAGTCACCACAGACAATATCAGACAGGATACTACTTTTAATCAAAGGGCTGTGTGTGTGTGTGTGTGTGTGTGTGTGTGTGTGTGTGTGTGTGTGTGTGTGTGTGTGTGTGTGTGTGTGTGTGTGTGTGTGTGTTTGTGTGTGTCTGTAGTCGCTAGCTTAATTGTCACGTATGTCTCTCTAAATATAGGTTTCGAGTGTGCTGAGGTTCTGTTTGTGCATGTATGTGTGCGAATGTATATGTCTGGCCATTAATCTTGCGCTCCTCTGAGAATAGACTTTTGTCTCGTTAATGAGCTCTGTATATCAATGCATGCTCACTACTTCCTTTAATTGCTTCAGTGTGGCTCTATTATTGTGATCCGGTTTAATTATAGCTCGCCGCGTTGTGATTGAGCCAGGCTGCGTTCCTGTTCCCGTGCCCGTGCCTGTCTCAAATTAAAATAAGAGGGAGTGCTCGAGCGGTGCCAGGCTCACTATTAAAGTCTTAATTGCTCAATGGGAGGCCCATCCTAAGTTAATGCCTCACCACTTGCCCAAATGAAGGGGGGTTGGGGGGGGGGGGGATCGATAGGAGAAGGGGATGTGGGTTTTAGCATCTGCACTCTGTCTCTCTCTCTGCTTCAGTCTAAAGAACTTGAAGCACTTCCTGATACGGGCTTTTGGCTGCTCTATGGCACTGACACGAATCCATTCAATTCAGTTCAATTACAAAAAGCCTCATTGGCATGACCATTTACAGTACAAAGAAAGTGTTGTCATGGCATACAGTATATATACTCGTAAACAGTGTATTTTCTACCTGTCTACGGGACTCGAGGTGGCCTAAGCAGCCCAGTGATTACACGACAGTGCTCTCAGCAGTATTGTAACTGTAATGCAGTCTTTACTATTCTGTACTGTGTCTGCACTACTGGGGCCGTATGCCTGTCTTGTCCATGGAAATTCATCCGGCTCGTACAAAGTCACGCTGGGCCATCCGTAGCCGACGGGCAGCAGTTTCGTTTTCCTCGCCGCGTTCTGAAGGCTGGCGAGCTGAGCTGAGCGGAGGGCGTGTTAGAAAGAAAAGGCTCTTGTTGTGATTGCGGCCCTTGAGTCGTCGAGAGCGGACAGCAGCGCTCGAGCACTTGAGCGTCGGGCCCGGGGAGCGGACTGCGCCCAGCGTGGCGTCCATCACCGTAATGGGGCCGTGGCTCGCGATATGATGCACGCCGCTGAATACTCACAAGAGCCGTCGCCGCTCCCGAAAAGTGGGCTTGGCTCGGCTGATAGTTTTCAACTCTTCTCTCTCGCTCTCTCTGTTTTTTCACTCTCTCTCTCTGTCACTCCTCCTCTCACATTTTTTTTCTCCTCCTCTTTAGTTTCTAGTGTCTCTCTGTTTCTTTTTCCTCCTCTTCTCTCCCTTCTCTCTATCTCTATCCCTTTCTATCTTACTCTCACTCCCCCCTCCCTCTCTCTCCTTCCCTTTCTCTCCCCATCTCTCTCTCACTCCCCCTCTCTCTCTCCTTCCCTTTCTCTCTCTCCCTCCATCTCTGCGGAGTTGTCTGTGCATGCGGTGACAGACTCCCCCTGCTGAGTGTGTGGGGAGCCGTGACCCTGCAGCAGGGCCGGCGTGGCAGCCTGACCGCGTCCGCTGAGCCTCCGCCGAGAGAGAGAGAGAGAGAGAGAGAGAGAGAGAGAGAGAGAGAGAGAGAGAGCGACGGGGGCCCACGGGCTGCCAGAGCGCCTCAGGCCCGTCCAGATAGAGACGTCAGCCCGAGGTGGCATGTTTGGAGCAGCGCGGAGCAGCCCAGAAGGCAGGGAGGGAACGAGAGAGAGGGAGGGAGAGAGAGAGACAGGGAGGAGGGGAGAGAGAGAGAGAGGGGGGGAGAGGGAGAGAGAGGGAGAGAGGAGGGGTGGATGGAGAAGGGAGAGAGAGGGCAAAGAGAGAGAAAGAGAGAGAGAGGGAGGGAGGGGGGGAGAGGGAGAGAGAGAGAGGGGTGATGGCTGGTGGGGTAACAGGCATGGATGGAGGGAGAGAGAGGTGGGACAGAGAGAAAGAGAGGGAGGGAGAGAGAGAAAAAGATGATGGCTGATGGGATAACAGGGTGGGATGGGCAGAGAGAGAGAGAGAGAGATGATGTGTTGGTGGGACACCAGAAATGGATGGAGAGAGGGAGAGAAAGGGGGATGGGGAGAGGGGGTGGATGGAGGGAGAGAAAGGAGGGAGAGAAAGGAGGGAGGGAGGGAGAGGAGCAGAGCTGATGCTGTGCGGCGGTGTGTCAGATGCCTGGTCTAACAGGCCCCGCAGATCTGATGGCCGTCAGACACACTGTGTGCACTGAAGTTTCACAGCCGTTGCAGAAGGTGATGTCAGCTGGTGTGTGTGTGTGTATGTGTGTGTGTGTGTGTGTGTGTCCTGTGTATTGGGGGGAGGTGGTGGTTGCACATGACATAATGGGATGGGCCTGAGCGTATTCACAGTATGTGTTTGTGTGTATATATGTGTTTATACAGTGTGTGTGTGTGTGTGTGTGTGTGTGTGTGTGTGTGTGTGTGTGTGTGTGTGGACATATGTGTCTTTGGGTTTCTGTATGTGTGGGCGTGAGGGAGTGTGCACAGTATTGAATTGGTGTCAGATGTACTGCACTCACTCCACTCAGTCTGTGCTGAGCAGATGTGGACACAGGCACCCCCTCACTCCTCTTTACAGTGTGTGTGTGTGTGTGTGTGTGTGTGTGTGTGTGTGTGTGTGTGTGTGTGTGTGTGTGTGTGTGTGTGTGTGTGTGTGTGTGTGTGT
>NC_084998.1:6978706-6983706 GCF_963854185.1 Sardina pilchardus
AACTCAATTAAGACACATTGGCATTCATTACACCCCTCCTTTGACAAGCTCATCTGCAAAAAGCTTCTAAAAATGATTTACTGGCAGGTCTCCGCGTAGAACGACGGCGGAGAAAAGCTTGACTCGCTTTGATTTTGTTGAAAGGGCCGCCACATGAAAGTTGATGAGCGCATATTTGGCTCATACCTAGTGGACTCAATTCAATTTTGTAATTTTATTGAGGAATGTAGCTCCTTCTTCCATTATTTCTGCCCATTTTCATCACTCTTAAGCCGCCATTTAAGCACGAGTCAATATTTATCAGGCAGGGCCTATCTATCAAATAAAGCCGTGGCGGTTATTTGTCTGGGCAACACAGGCTGATGCAAGGAACATTGTTCGTTATTTGTTTGATAACTTTTGCAGAATTAAGCTACAGTCTAGTCCACCCCCCATGCTTTTTCTCCGAGCATGTAGTCTTTGACTGCAGCAAGCAGGCCGGTGTGTGTTTGTCTGTGTGCTTAGACGTCGGGGGACACGGGCGCCTCTCTGGGACCTGCTCATCCGTCAGAGCTTGATTAGGCGCCGCGCACCCGCGCGCAGGTATCAGCCCCGCGGCAGTGAAATTGAATTAAACACGGACCGGTCCCCCCCCCCCCCCCCCCACTCAAGGCACACAGAGGTTTTAATGATCGCAGACCTGGGAAGCACTCCAAATGGCGCGGGGAGCCTAATTGAGAAAAATGAAATGGAATGGAAGGACAATTCACTCATTTATGGGAAGGAAGGAGTGATGGAGGGGGGAAACTGGGACGAGGTGGCAGAGGTGGGATGGGGGTGGGGTAGGTGGGGGGAGTGGGGAGTGGGGGGAGTGGGTGCTCTTCTACCCTACCAGACAACACACACACACACACGCACACACACACACACACATGCGGATACTCATACACACACATTTCCTCACACACACACACACACACACACACACACATACCCTCACACGCAGACATGCACACAGACACACACACACTCACACACACTCATAGAACACTCACACACACACACACACACACACACACACACACACACCCACACACACACACACACACACACACAGAGGCAGGCAGGCAGGCACACCTCCCCCTTATCCACTTGCCGGAGTGAAGGAGTGGAAATTGCGTTGGTTGGCAACCTGAGCATGAATCAACATGACAGATCCCCTGTCCACGTTTAATTGTGTTTCGCTCAGCACAAAGTCATCAGCGGGGGAGCGGGACGGGGAGGATGTCTGGAGGTGCGCTCTGCTCTGAGTGCAGGTACGATAACCACGCCGGGGGAACCGACGACACACACCCAAACGGAGCGAGAGAGACGCGAAAAGCACACAATGGCACATTTTTAGGAGTGCGAAGCAAAACTGTTACAAAAAAAATAAAAAATGAAAAAAGAAGATTTCCAAAAGCACTCTTCACTGTCGTGATGATAACTCTGGTTTGGTGATTTCGAGGCGCTGCCTGCAGTTGATACTCCATTGATCATAGCCCATAGGGTCTCTGCTGATGGAGGCGTCTGAGCTGTCAGAACAGACGCTGAGTTCCTCCCACTCCACTGCACACTGACACACACTTCAGTAGCAGCTGATGTGGACTCATCATCTCTGGGTATTGTTGTAAACACACACTCTCCTCGTTTAAGTACACAAACCTCAGCAGAATGCCAGCCATCACTCTCCCCCTGCTGCCAGCCCCACTCTCACTCTCTCTCACACACACACACACACACATACGTTACACACAAACAGACACACACACAAACTTACGATTACACACACACACTCACACAAACTTACACACACACACTCACACAAACTTACACTCACACACACACACACACACACACACACACACACACACACACACACAGTCACACAGGTCATGATTTGTCATTGTGCGTGAGATTCATCCCTGGTTAACTTATTCATGAGCTGAATGTGTTTCCCGTATAGTGGATTAGCAGTAGAGTGTGTTTACTGAGGTGGTGAGGGTGAAAGAGCAGTGCTCACTGCTTCTCTGGCTCACTGCTCCGGCTTCACTTCCTCTCACGACTCTACGGCTCCTCTCCAAAGGGCCCGTCCAACACTCTAGACCTCACGCAAGGCCACGGAAGCCAATTAACGGAGCCGGTTAAGTCAAAACTGTCACTGGTTCTCCACGCTGGTCTTCCAGGCTGCGCCCCAGCTGTACCCAGAGTGTGCTGTTATACTTTGTGTGACTCGCGCTAATTCATCTCGCATTAAATATAGATCATTTTTCTATTTCCCCACTTCCTCAGCTTGCATGTCACAGTTTTTTAGATAGCGGTGCTAATCGTGTGAGCATCAGTCAAATCCCAAGGAGATGTTTCTCTCCTCCTCCTTCCTCCCTCCTTCCTTCCTCCCTTCCTTCTCTCGCTCAGCCAAGCTGGGTGCATTTCCACGGCTTTTTAAAGACTCGTCTCATCTCGTCTGTCAGCTGAGCCTGAGAGTTCAGATGGAGAGCTTGTTATTCCTGTCTCCTTTTTCTGACTGGATCCATGACTCTGTGGGAGTTTTGCCAACGCTCCATCAGGGGCTCAGTAAAACAGGAAGAACACATCTCCAAGGCGCTGTTCTCGTAGGTGTGTATGTAACTACATCATTAGAGCAGCTATGCAAAAGGTCAGGGAGCCTGTAGGTGCGTAGCGCCTGACGCTTATCACGGCATTAGTAGGATTCCTGGTCAAATTGAACTGTAGCGGACCCCTCTGCTCCAGAGCTGCTGTCTCAGCTGCGTGCTCCTCGTCAAGACCACCTACACACCTGCAGGCGCTCTCGCTCTTGGAGACGGGCCAGCGCAGTTGCCGTGGCAGCGCTGTTCTGCGGCGGTTTGCGCCTGACCGCTCGGGCTGTCTCTCTCACTGACTGACTGGCTGCTGGGATTCCGCCATGATGTTTTAAATAACTGCAACTCCCCCTAGCACAGAACAGTGGATCAGCAGTTTTAAATACCATTGGCCTTATTCGAATGCCTGAGACCACAATTTCTGCTCGAGCTCACTCACAAAGTATTGTTGATAGCTGTATGGCTAAATAAGCTACTACCACTGGTGCAGCTAGCTGCATTTTCTGCCTTTAATTACATCTGTCTTTGTAAATCTCTATGACATTCCTCTTTATGCTTGACAACATATTGCGTATCATTTTTGGAATCTGACTTTTACTGTTTTTTCGAGCAGCTCTCAGTCCATATCTACAATTGTTAGGGTAGTTTCTCTTCTGCTTGGATGATAACACATTTGGTGTGAATACTCGTATCTTCAATTCAGATTCAAATTCCACATTCAAACATGGCGTGACAAACATTCATTGTTCCTCCTCGTTGGTATCTAATTATAGGTAGCTGGTATCATTCTCTCTCTCTCTCTCTCTCTCTCTCTCTATCTCTCTCTCTATACCTCTCTGCTCCCCTCCCACCCCCTCCCCCTCTTGCTGTCTCTCCATGCTCCTCAGGTGTGTCGTTTTCTCCTGTTTGTCCAGATGTGCCACATTAATTTCACAGCTGCTTCCTAGTCCGTGTTCACTGTCACAGTCTGCGCACCATCAGTCTCCATCCTGTTACCAGTTCCCTTTGTGCAAGAAAGTGTGCTCCTGTTCCCACCTGTGCCTGGCGTGTGTTTCCCACTTCTTGTCTCTTTGTGTGTGTGTGTGTGTGTGTGTGTGTGTGTGTGTGTGTGTGTGTGTTGACTGTGGGAATGCGATCCTTTAGTGACAGCCCCTGGAAAGGTCCAGCTGTTCCTGCCCAGCCATGGCTGAGACGCTGTCAGGTCCACATTCGTCTGAAGTGCTCATCAGAATTCTCACACATGCTTCTGCCGTGTCCTTCTCCTCCTCCTCCTCCTCCTCCTCTTTCTCTCCCTTCTCTTCTTCCTCTCATTCACCATCCTCCTCCTCCTCCTCTTCCTCCTCCTCTTCCTCTCATTCATCCTCCTCCTCCTCCTCTTCCTCCTCCTCCTTTATTCTTCCCTCCTATAGCTCTCAGTGGGTGGGAATGGCCCACAGTGCCGTGCCGGTGTGAGACTTACTCACTGCTCACTGTCTGCCGTATTTCATATGCCATCAAGCACAAGTGCTTCTCTTGCATACGGTCAAGGGTAAGAGAGTGACCTTTATGGTCAGTGGGCGTCTGTTGGAGCTCTGGTCACACAGATGCTGGAGAGTTATGGGTCTCGTCCGCCATCCGGTGTCTCTCCCTGGTGCTGATGTTGATTGATGTTGATTGGTTCGGTGATTGAACTTGTCATGGGTAGCGCTGATTTAGACGGTAGACGTGGATCTGATTTGATTTGTCTTTGTGTTTCAGTAATGTCATGACAGCGGCTGAGACCATGTTGTGCGAAGCCAGGGGAACAAGTCTCCAGTTCATAATTCATGTCAAGAACTTACAAGTTTATGTTTCTGGAGAGTTGCTAAAAAACTCAAAAGTGCACGTGTGTGCGTTGATTCATTATTAATCAGTGTATTTGCGGTGCACTATGCAGTGATGTATTTTCAAGGGGCTCTGAGTGATGTTTACGCATCCCCTCGTTAACCTGCGCTTTTGAATATTTATGCGGCGTGGTAATGTGATTTGTGATCGGGAGATCAGTCGCACTCCCGTCGCTCCTCTCTCCCCGCCAGCCCGGGCCTCTTTATTTATGTCTGATTCGGTTTGTCTGAAGGTCGTCTCTTTGTGCTGCACCCCTCAAGGTAATGAAGGATGGGAACCAATCTGCTTCAGCCCAGCGAGCGAGCAGCTCTTCACGTGCCAGTGCTAACAGCATTAGCGCTGGCGCTAGCGTCCATGTTAAATGCTGGATGGAGCGAGCGCTTTTTGTGCTTGAGGATGTGTTGGCGTAGCGTCTGCTCCGGTGTCTCTCAGTTACAATGTCAATTGCTCAATTGTCCACAGTGGCCATTTTGAATTTGCTACAGTCTGGTGATTGCCGCTGTAACAAATGTTCTATTG
>NC_084998.1:6988706-7006206 GCF_963854185.1 Sardina pilchardus
CCTGAGTGTGTGTGTGTGTGTGTGTGTGTGTGTGTGTGTGTGTGTGTGTGTGTGTGTGTGTGTGTGTAGTGCATAGCACTGCTCTGCTCTTTGTTGGCGTGTTGGTGCACACTGTGAGTGTTGGGAAGGGTTCGGACTGTATATTTTAGGCTTGAGTGTGGTCGTAAAGACTCCCGGTGTGTCAGTCAAAACACAATGATGAGACAGGATTTGGATTTATATTATTCTTTACCTCCGAATGCAATATAGTCTGTAATACACAAAAGGTATGCAAAAGGCATATTACAATCATGCAATTGTATCAATACAAATTGACTGCAAATAATAAAGGCAATACAACATAAATGTGGTATTCATTGTACACCAAACATAAATTGGCATAGCAGCCGACCTAAGATTTACGAAGAGCACCCTCTACTGGTCGCTCAAGCTGAACCATGAAACAGCATAATGGCGGCCGTATGCAAGGACAAGTGCTATCAGAAGTCAATGTAGGAAGGGTAGTTGAACTAACTCTTATACAGTTCCAAAATGTTCCAAATAAAGCTCTACAATTTCGCTAGCATGTAACAATAAAAGGGATACCAGCAAACAGTAAAGAAACCTGTGGCTTGTGCATCTAATCTCCGTCTATAAATCTCCGCTTTTATCACACATTTCTCCGTCGCGATTATAATTAAATTACTGAATTACTGAATGCACATTCACCTCGCGGTTAACATAATCATTCACAACAACACTTTAGAATGTTCATTACTTACATAATGTCATTCACTAGCACTCGGTGGCAACTTCAATATGGCCAAAGGAAAATGATCTGCATGGGATAACTAGAAACTAACTTTCACCGTCTTCTTCTTCTTCTTACTGAACACTTTCGCGGGGAATTGCTGCGCAATGAACATGTGACTCCGCATTTACCAATAGGTCATTGTTACTTAAAGAGATAGTCACACAATTTACAAAGAATGAATGAAATACAAACAGAAACTAGTGACCACAAATATAAATGCAACTGTTAACTGAATTAGTCCCAGGAGCCTTTTCTACAGCCGCCCCCAAATGTGCAGAGCACATTTGATCTCAGGAAAAGGTGACTTGCATCAGCTGGGATGGGTTGAGCTGGGAACGTCGTCATCGTCTCCTGATGGAAGGGCAGGTAGGATCACCAACCGGGACACTGGTCGAGTGTAGACTTGTCCTTTAATGTTCACATCAGCAGATCTGACACGACCATCGTCACTGTGATGGATTGCCTTGACATGTCCAATGGGCCACAAGGCCCGAGGTAGATGAGGATCCATGATCATCACAACCGCCTGGTCCTTTAGGTTTGGTGGGGATAGAGTCCACTTCTGCCTCGTCTGCAAACTCGGGAGGTAGTCGCGGATGAAACGTGCCCAAAACTGATCGGCTAACACTTGGGCATGTCTCCATCGCCTCCGACTCAGTAGTTCGGTCTCAGGATAAACTACCTGTGGTAGGGATCCGTCAGGCCGCCCCATGAGTAGGCTGTTGGGTGTTACAGGGTCAGCGTCAGCAACGTCAGCTGAGACGTACCCTAATGGTTTTGAATTGAGAATGAGCTCCACTTCCAGCAAGACCGTTAGTAGGACCTCTTCCGGCACCGATTGATTCCCCAAGGTGGCATAAAGTGCAGACTTGACGGAGCGAACCTCCCTTTCCCAAACACCACCGAAATGTGGGGCAGCTGGGGGATTGAACCTGAAAGCTATTTTCTGACGGGCAAGCTGTTTCTGTAGCTCAGGAGCCATTCCTTCAAAGGTCTCTCGCAGCTCCCGTTCCCCACCTCTGAAATTGGTGCCTTGGTCAGACCACAATTCGGATGGTGTACCACGGCGAGCGATGAAACGCCTCAGCGCCATGAGAAAGGAATCGGCATCAATGTGACTAAGTAGATCCAGGTGAACAGCTCGCACGGTCATGCACTTAAAGATGATGCCCCAGCGTTTCTCAGTGCGTCTACCTATCTTAATTAAGAATGGGCCAAAACAATCCACTCCTGTTGAATAGAATGCTGGCTTATAGAGACGAAGGCGAGCAGAGGGCAGGTCAGCCATTTTGGGGTTAGTAGGCTTGGCTCTCCAACGCTGGCAATCAGGACAGTGGTACTGATGCTTGCGTATGGCTTCCCGTCCACGGAGAATCCAAAATGATCGACGCATCTCAGCAAAGACGCGTTCTGGTCCGGGGTGGCGCAACCGACTGTCATAGTCACTAATGAGCAGTCTTGTGATGGGGTGTGAGGCATCCAAGACCACAGGGTGTACTGTTGCCTGATCCAGGTTTTCAGCTCGTCTCAGCCTACCACCGACCCGAATCAGCTCAGCCGTCTTATCCATCTCAGGAGACATTGTGAGCAGGCGACTCTTAGAGGACACTGGTTTCCCAGCCATCAGGTTCTGATAGTCCTCTGGGAATGAATCCTGCTGTGCAACCTTCAGTATGAGGGCTTCTGCTTGGCTATAGCTCTCAGCGCTTGGTGGACTGCTAGAATCTGTGAGTGACTGGATCTCCTGTGCCTTAGTATCAAGGAGTTCTTGCCAGGTATTATAAGTCTGACAGTCCAGACTGGAAACTACTGAGGAAGTCGTGGTAGATCCACAAAAGACTGATTTGCGCAGCTCTGTGGTGTCCGAGGGGGGTTCCATAATGGGACTCACAGGCCAAGAGGCTGAATCTTGGAGGAGGAATGGGGGACCCTGTGACCATCTGCTTGGTTCAGTGAGGGATGTCAGGCTCTGGCCACGAGTGAGGTCATCGGCAGGATTGTTCTCCGAGTCCACAAAGCGCCAGGAACAGTGTTCTGTTAGTTCCTGGATTTCGGACACCCTAGTCCCCACAAAAACTTTGTACCGACAAGACTCAGATCTCAGCCATGTAAGGACTGTTGTCGAATCCGTCCATAAGATGGTTTGGTTTATGGGCACTGTGAGTTCATTCTTCAACATCTTGGCAAGCTGAGCAGCAACCAAAGCACCACACAGTTCCAATCGTGGGATGGAGTGGAGTCGTTTAGGGGCCACCCGGGATCTTGCTACGATGAAGGACAGGTTAGCTTGACTGCGCTGATCAATGCACCTCAGGTAGGCTACTGCGCCATATGCTTGTTCAGATGCATCAGAAAAGATATGGATCTCTCGGCTGATCTCACTCTTGTCTGCAGTGGCTGGGACATAGGCTCTGGGGAAGTTGACGCCAGATAGAAACTGTAGCTCTTCCTCCCATGTGCGCCATGCCTGCAGAAGGTCTTGAGGCAAGTTTGAGTCGTCCCAGCCCCGTTGGTGGTCCCACAAGTGTTTGATAATGATCTTCGCTCGGGTGGAGTAGGGTAGCAGGAAGCCCAACGGGTCGTATTGGGTTGCCACAACTTTATAGATGTTTCTCAAGGTAGGCACCTCATAGATCACGGGTCGATGCTTATAACCCAGGGTGTCGGCTTGCCAGTCCCAACTGAGTCCTAGAGTGGACTCAAAGGGATCCGTTTTATCTTGTGCTAACCAAAGCTCAAGACTGTCAGATCGGGCCTCCTGGGGTAGGTGATCTATGACGGTTGGGATATTACATGCCCATTGGCGAAGATCAAATCCTGCTGAGGCCAGAAGCTTCCTCAGATCATCCACAAGAGATTTGGCTTCTTCTGGGGTGCGCACACTCTGCAGACAGTTGTCAACGTAAAAACACTGCTTAACTGAGAATCTCAGCCGGTCACCGTCTTGGGTATGGTCGACAACATGGCGCTGCAGAGCATAAGTTGCGCAACACGGACTACAGGTAGTCCCGAAGGGTAATACTAGCCATTCATACACTCGGGGGGGTTCCTCCACCTTCAGGTCACGCCACACGAAACGCAGTAAGGGACAATCACTGGGGAGCAGGCGCACCTGGTGAAACATCCCTTTAATGTCTCCACTCACCGCCACTGGATGTTCCCGAAATCTTAGCAGTACTCCTAGAAGTGAGGCTCCCAGTGTAGGACCTGGTAGAAGGTACTGGTTTAGACTCTGTCCTTGCATCTGATGGGAACAATTGAAGACGATGCGGTACTTGTTGTTATGGCTGACCAGGTGATGGGGAATAAACCAGCATTCCCCATCTGGCTTTGGCTCCCCTTTAACCTCTTGCACCGTTCCTGCCTTTATTAGCTTCTCCATTTCCTTCTTAAAGGCTTCAGCTCGCAGGGGGTCCTTCATCAGACGCCTCTCTGTACTGCGGAGGTTAGCCATTACTGACTCCTTAGAGACGTTCAGATGTGGCATGTTGCTGTGGCGCAGTAAAGGCGTTGCATATCGAAGGACACCTTCAACCTCAGTGCGAATGGTCTGTACTGCCAGCAGTTTAAGAGCCTCTTGATCTTGTTTGGACCTGGTCACCTCCTTCTCATTTCTATGTGGCACGATGTCCAATTGCCAAAGTCGCTGAACGTGCTTGAATAACTCATCAGCTTGCTGAGTCATGGTTGAAGTGAACAGGCATTGCTGTGCAGGAACTGGCCGCCCCATGAGCTTGACAGGCCCCTGGAGAGTCCAACCCAGTCTGGTGTGGATGGCGGCAGGCCCACCAGGTGGACCAAGTCTGACTGGCTCAACAGGGGTGATCAGATGAGGCTGGTCAGATCCGATCAGAAGAAGTGGCTGAGCATCGTTCAGAGGTTGGATAGGGAGACCAGTTAAGTGCCTATATTTCTTCCATAGCTGCTCTAAAGGGTAAGAATGTTGCGCTAAACTGAGGCGGTCAGCTGTAAAGGCATTAGCTATTAAATAGCTCAGCTGAGGTGTGGCTGGTGGAGAAACTCTAAAGGACACGGAGAAACCCTGCAGTACTTGAATGTCCTGCCGGACTGTGCGCAGAGGGAGAGCTTCTGGGGTCCCTTGGATACCCAGTGACTTTGCTGCAGCTGGGAGTAGCATGGTCCTCTCTGACCCGTCGTCAAGTACTGCATATGTATCCAAAGTCTGGCTTCCGTAATGCACCAAAACAGGCACCACCTTCAGCATGACTCGACTCCCAGATGGTCTATCCAAGTAGAGTGTGCTGGAAGCAGGGCTAGTTGTGCACGGCTCTTCCTTACTGCTAGGATTGGTGGCTGCCTTTACAGGTCTGATATTAACCTCATGGAGTGCCTGAAGATGCCTTCCCTGACAGAGACTGCATGGTTTCTTAAGATTGCACTGGGCAGCTTGATGGGATCTGGCACAACGCCAGCAGCGCTTGTTATCTTGAATCCACTGCTTCAACTGTTCTGTGGATAGTTTCAAGATGGCATTGCACTGGCTAAGGAAATGTTCTGAATTATTGCAGTAGGGACAGTAAGCCTTTGCTTTGAGCTTCCCTGTTCCTTGCTTCGCAGGCTGCTGTGCATCATGTGAGACTTCTGCAGAGGCACCGGCTCCAAGCAGTATGTTCGTAGCTTGCTTATTCGGCTTCTCTTTAGTCCCCTTGACTGAGACCTGGTGGTCAAAACTCTGGCACCATGATTCATAGCGCAGCCAATCTGATAGTTCGTGCAGGGTTGGGGTGACTCCAGAGTGTTGAAGTGTGTAGCGGCGAAAGTCTGCCCGGTGTTCTGGTGGGAGTTTGGTCAACAACCGTGCAACATGTGATCCGCACTGCAATTCAACATCTCCTTCTGGCCCCAAAGTCTTTAACAGGCCCACAAGTGACTGAACCTGTAGGGCGTATCTCTGAAATGCAGACGTGTCCCCACGTCTCACATCGGGGGCATCGAGGACACTTGCTATTTTCCTCAAGGCCAGCTGGTGCGGCTGACCATACTTATCATGAAGAGCTGCCATAGTATCTGTGTATGGCATCTGGGAATTCAGGTATGCATCTGCTATTAACCGGGCCTCATCCAACTTCAAGTGGTCCACTAATATTTGATATTTGAACAGTTCAGTCGCATCCGGTGGTAGCAGGTTATCTAGAGCTATCCGGAGCCGGGCGAACTCACTGGGGTCTGGTCGTACGAATTTCGGGATCGTAGGTTTAGGACCTCTGTAGGTGACTTCAGTAGCTGGTGTATAATTAGGATGAGGTGAGGGTAATGGCGGGGCATGCCTATCTGGTCTGACAGGTGTTGGCTGAGGAGCACTAGGTGATACTTGCTGCCTGCCACCACTTGGAGGTGGAAACTGTGGGACACCTGGAAGCTGGAACTGTTGTGCAGCGGTTCGTGGAGATTGCTTTGGCCACACAGGTTGTGGTCCAGGATGTCCTTGGGCTGGGTTAACAGAGGAATAAGGAGGATAATTGTGCTCTGACTTAGGCCGAAAATTGTGAGGAAAAGGTCTTAATGAAGGGTGGTCACTGGCAGCAGCCCCCTGGTCCTCTAACTCTGAACTCTGAAAGTATGTATCCAGGCCCCCATAGGGCTTTGGATAACGTGGAGTGTCCGGTACATACTCTCTCTCTCTTGGTGCTATCCTTGATGGCATATAGCCCTGTGCTGAGGGGAATGGTGGAGGTACTCTGGATGCCTGTTGTGGCGCATAGGGGTTATGACTCATGCCTGGGTAATAGCCAGTACTAAAGTCAACCTTTAATGCACGGGCCACTTCCATCATTTCCCTTATCTCTGTACGAACCTCTCTAAGTGCTATCAGGTCAGCCTGCAGAGCATCCTGGGCCTGTAGCAGTCTAGCGTTCTCTTGTTGAATGGTCCTGATCCTTTCTTTTGTGTGATACCCTGGGTACATCCCCAGTTGAGGTGATGAAGCAGTCTCAGTGGCGAACTCACCAGGAACTTTCCCAACTTGTAATGGGGCTAGCTGTGGTACCTCACGCTGAGCAGCATCCCCATGGGACTGTCTTGGGTCCATCTGTGGTAAGTCATCAGGATAAAACTGGGCATCGTCCTCTTGTGAGAGTGGACAGTCACTCTCCGGTGTTGCTGGCCTCTCAGACTGGTTCCTCTCTCCATGACCAGAATAAGCGACGTGGAAGTCCTGGAATCTGGCAGGTGGGCGTGTCTGACGCTTGGACCGGACATCCGTCTCCTTGTGCTCCATCTCTCCTTTCAGGAATCAGTATAAACACTCCGGCTCGATGGACCAATGTTGGGAAGGGTTCGGACTGTATATTTTAGGCTTGAGTGTGGTCGTAAAGACTCCCGGTGTGTCAGTCAAAACACAATGATGAGACAGGATTTGGATTTATATTATTCTTTACCTCCGAATGCAATATAGTCTGTAATACACAAAAGGTATGCAAAAGGCATATTACAATCATGCAATTGTATCAATACAAATTGACTGCAAATAATAAAGGCAATACAACATAAATGTGGTATTCATTGTACACCAAACATAAATTGGCATAGCAGCCGACCTAAGATTTACGAAGAGCACCCTCTACTGGTCGCTCAAGCTGAACCATGAAACAGCATAATGGCGGCCGTATGCAAGGACAAGTGCTATCAGAAGTCAATGTAGGAAGGGTAGTTGAACTAACTCTTATACAGTTCCAAAATGTTCCAAATAAAGCTCTACAATTTCGCTAGCATGTAACAATAAAAGGGATACCAGCAAACAGTAAAGAAACCTGTGGCTTGTGCATCTAATCTCCGTCTATAAATCTCCGCTTTTATCACACATTTCTCCGTCGCGATTATAATTAAATTACTGAATTACTGAATGCACATTCACCTCGCGGTTAACATAATCATTCACAACAACACTTTAGAATGTTCATTACTTACATAATGTCATTCACTAGCACTCGGTGGCAACTTCAATATGGCCAAAGGAAAATGATCTGCATGGGATAACTAGAAACTAACTTTCACCGTCTTCTTCTTCTTCTTACTGAACACTTTCGCGGGGAATTGCTGCGCAATGAACATGTGACTCCGCATTTACCAATAGGTCATTGTTACTTAAAGAGATAGTCACACAATTTACAAAGAATGAATGAAATACAAACAGAAACTAGTGACCACAAATATAAATGCAACTGTTAACTGAATTAGTCCCAGGAGCCTTTTCTACAGTGAGTCAAGTCTTTCATCTTTTTTTGTTTTCCAACGCTGTGGTGGAAGGAAGCTACCAAGAAGTAGCCTACTGGATAATTGTGCGCTCACTAGCGGAAGCTAATTTGACCTGTGGAGCGCCGCTGGATAAGAAGTGAGCTGTCTCTCGACCAAAGCCATGGATCACCTGCCAGTTGCTGTCCCCCCTGAGTCCTGAAAGATGTTTTTTCCCCCGAGGTGAATTCATTTCAGATGTCAGTTTTGTTTGTTCTCCCGGTTTGAGAAGAAAAATATCACTGTCAGAACACCAAAAGCATTTGTCACTGTTAGTTATGGCGGCAGAGCCTTGGATTGGTGAACTGATAAAAAAAAGTCCTCCGCTTTTGTCGATTTGACACAGGCATCAGACCCCTGCTAGTTTGGATGCATTTCTCTCTGTGCCCAAACAGAGATGAGAGTCTCTTCCAAATGACATGCCTTTCCCTCGCTTCGTCAAAACATAAGTGTTTGATGATAGAAGTCATAAAACATCCCTAACGTGTTTTCTTTCTCTCATCAAGAAACTTTCAAGCAATTTATTTTTCTCTTTTCAAAGCGAAGGACGGGGAACAATGTCTGTTGCAGTCGGAGTTCTGGATCTGTAAATCTCTCCATTTGGGGAAATAAGCTTCCTCATCAATCAAGTGCCGTCATTAAACTTTATGTCTCCACAACATCGCGAATGTATTCCGTCGAGGCGGGTTAATAAAAAAGTAATTATCCTTTATCATTTAGCAGAGGAGAGGTTTTTTCTTGGAGGGAGAGTGTTTTTTTGTCTCTAGGACCCAGAGGAGCATGTCATGGAATATTCCGAAAGTCCCCTTTATGATGTAATGTTTTTGTTTTTCATTTTCAAAGACTCTGGGAGAGCCAGACATTCCGTGTTGTACCTGATGGAGTGTATTGATAAGTAATAAAATGCTAATTCATTCCATGGCACTCTGCCATCTGTGCCATTTGCACCTGCTCTTCAGACACGAGAGTGGGAGAGCTCCTGTTCTGCTGCGTCTACGTGTCCTCTGAACACAATCACCAGGCAAGGCGTCCGTCCGCCTGTCCAGAATCCCAGGATGCAGTTACTGTCGAATCTGCTGCCAACAACAAATGGCGTACCAACAGTCCATGTTAATGAATAACCTGGGCGGTGCAGCTCTGTGTCCATCTAACCGGCCTACTCACCGCCTGTTGTTAGACGATCACATTTTTCACTTCACCATGCGTCCATGTGTATGTACTGTGTGTGTGTGTGTGTGTGTGTGTGTGTGTGTGTGTGTGTGTGTGTGTGTGTGTGTGTGTGTGTGTGTGTGTGTGTGTGTGTAAAGGGGTGGGGATGGGGGTTGATTGCTTTGCTACGGGTCGACCACCACCATCACCACCACACAGTATGACTAACCATGGGCTAGAATGTCATGTCTTTGTCAGCGCCCAAAAGCCGGAATGGGGCCCGTGTAATTCACCATGCTCCTCCACACTCGTCGGCCCGGCTCGGGTAGAAAATGGCATCCAGGACTGCTCCCCATCGCTGATTCCAATTACCTGCTACGCTCTTCCCACCTCGGGTAGAGGCGGTTGAGTGAGAGAGAGACAGAGATAGAGAGTGAAAGAGAGAGAGAGAGTGAGAGAGAGAAAGAGAATAGGCAACTGGAAATCCATATCCATGATTTATACACGGACGCCTGTGTTCGGTCGTCCGGAGTTATCTTTTATTTATGAGTCCGTTGGCAGTAAAGCACCCAGATGTTAAGCTGCATGGGGATCTCATACACGCCGCAATAAAGCACCTGGGACTGGGAGGTGGATTGGGTGGACTGGGTGGGCAGGGTGAGGTGCCGTCTGGCGGGAATTTTCTCGATCGCCTTTGTCTTCGTGTTTAGACTTGCAGCCGAGTGGGTTGGCTTTTGGAAAGGTGTCGTGCTTGCAGTGGGAGAGGAGGCAGGGAGAGAGAGGAGAGGAGACAAAAGGGCACGGCTGCATTCAGCAGGGATATGGGCTCGCTTCGTGTGCCACGGCTGCATCAAGGGCATCTCTTTTGTTTGTCATCAGAGCGTTTATCGTGCGACATTTGTTCTGATTAAAAAAAAAAAAAACGACCCTAATTTACAGCCCTGTAATTGTGCACTTTTAAACAGCGCCGTATATTTTCCACAAAAGCAAAGGGGGAAAATGTTTGTTTAAAAAAAGAATCTGCCGTTGGCTCCGGGGGTTCCTCTCGTGTCCATAAAAGGTCAACGTGTGAAGAGCTATATCTGTCCTGTGCCGTTTAAATGCGGGACTTTGGCTCAGTGGTAGCGCTGTTCATGTGGTTCGGGCAGGTTGGTGCCCTGCAGGAGTTTTTGTGGCTGTTTGACCACACACACACACACACACACACACACACACACACACACACACACACACACACACACACACACACACACACACACACACAGAAACACACACACCATGACAGTCTTTACATTTTCCCACAGCTAAGCATGGTGAAATCTTTATGAGAAATCACACTGCTGCAAGCGCTGGACTCTCTGTTGTGTGGTCTGAAATTGCGGACGAATGAAAAGGTCAAACGGTGACAGGGTCGTCGCAGCCCTCCAGCGGTGGAGGCCACGGATGCGTGACGCCATCAGCAGGCCTCGCTCCGACTCCTCTCTCTCTCTCTCGCCGCGCTGGCCCTCCCTGACTGGCTGGCCCGTCAGGCTGGTCCACATTTCAAGCGCCATATAACCCCGAGAATGTTATCTCTCTCTCTCGCTTTGTGTAATGACTTTGAGGCAGTTACAGTATGCCTCAGAACGCAGCCCCTCTCTATCTCCGTTACTCTCTCGCTCGCTTCGTATTTCTACCCCTCTCTGTTTTTCGCTCTCCTTATCGCTTACTCCCCGTCCGCTCTTTGTGGATGGAGTTCTTTTTTTTCTTTTTTCTTTTATTAATTCCATGGCTAAAAGCCTTCTGGACTCCTTGCCTGTGGAAGGTCAATTAAGATTTAATCTGATTGAGATTACACACACCGAAAAGAGGGCCAAAGACACACAAGATAGAACCTGGCAGATGGCAAAGTAGAATGCAAAAAGGTTATTTTTACATTCACAAATATTTGACTGTGTTACTGAGAAAAATGTATTCAAACTGCTTCATCAAATGGATTTCTGCTCTGTTCTCTTTGCATCTGGGAGAGATCTGGCTAAATTTGTTTTCCTTTTAGATGAATCCTCTCACAAATGGAAATAGAGCTCTGACGACTGAATCTAAATAGGTTACTTTACATAAGACACACAAATAAACCTAGGAATGAATGTTTTTTTTGCTTTCCCAAAATAAGAAATAAGAAAAGTAATACTTTTATGAATAAAGCAAATGCCTTTGTTTTTCAGTGTGGTCCCTGATAGTTGGTCCTTTAAAGGGGACATTCTAGTAAGTGGCATATTTGATGTCATACTTACTTGTCAGGTACAACCTTTGAAAAGCAAAATGTCCTCCTAGACTGACAGTCAGACAGACTGACTCTCAAATCTAAAGCCTTGCTGTCATACCCTCAGGTCAGGTATTATCACCACTCTTGGCACATGCACTTCACATTTCAACATCAATCAGTTTGGCACTATGAATTCCCTGCTCGATTCCCCGACATCAGAAGTACCTCTCTTTTGCTCCATTACAGCCTTTACTCTCTGGTTCAAAGAGCCCAAAGACAGGCTACACTGCAGCACACAGGCCGAGGCTGATCTCTGTGATTGATAGCCCATGAAGGCAACTTGGAAGAAGGCCTGAAATGAGAGAGTGCCCGTGGAGAGTGGCGTGAACTTTGGAGAAGAGCAGAACCCCATTCAACCACTCTGTCCTCTCATCTCCTCTCCTCTGCTCTCATCTCCTCCTCTCTCTTCTCTCTCCTCTTCTCCCCTCTCCTCCTCTCATCTCTTCTCTCTTCTCTTCTTCTCTGCACTCCTCTCATTTTCTCCTCTCCTTCTCTTCTCTATACTCTCTTCTCTCTCCTCCTCCATCTCATCTATTCTCTTCTTCTCTGCACTCCTCTCATTTCATCTCCTTTCATTTCTTCCTCTCCTCCTCTCTTCTCTCCTCCTCTCTTCTTCCCCCCCTCCATGGTGGGATGCTCTGGCCTGGGATCTCTGCCTCACTCACACTCGCACAACAAATTGTGCCGATTTGTCTCTCTTGCTCTCTGCCGCCGCCGCGCATTTTCATAATGTGTCTCAGGCTTAAGCCCCCGATCCACAAAAGCCAACGACATCTGCATTTCAAATGTGGAATAATGGAGATTTGTAACTCCGGAGGCACCCAGCAGGAGCGGGAAGCCCTGACAGAAAAGCCTGTTTAGACTAAGACCATTAGGGAAAATTGTGGGGATCGCAGGACTTGTGTGGGGAGCCACAGACAGATGTAAACGCGGTAATCATTTATTCTCGTCTAATGGGATTTTCGGGAGGTTGCGGGGAGACGGGTCGGGGCAGGTGAGAAAGGGAGGGGGGGGGGGGGGGTTGGGGTATACAGGTTAGCTGTTGAGCAGCCTGTTTACTGCACCCCCCGTCCCCGGCCCACGTGAATTATTAAAAGGCCATCACAGAACCATAAAGGCATCAGACAGTGGAATCCTTGCCAAATAAAAGGACCTGGACTCCCTGGCAGGGGAGATATTGGGAGCGAGTGTCTAACAGACAGACAAATAGGCAGAGAGAATGAGAGGCAGGGAGCGGGGAGAGAGATTGAGAGGCAGGGCGAGACAGAGATGAGAGAGAGGGAGTGAGAGAGGAGACATGCAGACGGAGGAGAAGCCAGAGTGAGAAGGAAGAAGGGATATAAGAGACAGAGAGAGAGAGAGAGAGAGGGAAGAGTGAGAGAGAGAGAGAGAGAGAGGGGAAAGAAAGCTCTGTCTTCCCCCCGCCGTCTGCAGGAGTCTCTGTGGGCCTTAATTTAATCTCCCACTGTTTGCTCTGAGATTAGAAAAGGTAATTTGCATCTTCTGTCTTCTTATTTTACAAACGATTACTCCTCGCTCTCCGGGGGAGGAGGTGGTGGTGAGGACGAGGGTGGGGGGTTGGTGGTGGTTCGGGGGGGGGAGCGGTGCGTGGAGCGAGAAGAGCGAGCGCAAGGTGTGCAAGAAAGAAAGGGCAAGTGAAAGGCAGGAGAAAAGAGAGGAGATATTGGCTGTGTGTATTACTCCCAATGTTTCTCATTTCTTTGTCATTGTTATTTGTAGACACCCGGCGCCCAGCGTGTCATGGCCGCCTGCCCATAGCAGCCGCAACGTTATTGTTTCTGCCTCCAATTCACCATCCAATAAAAAAACCACGACACCAGAAGCCCAAGAAAGCAAAGCTACTATTTTTTTTAAAAAAAAAAAAAAAAAAAAAACACACAATTGTTATCTTTCTTCTCCATTTTTGGTCAGATATTTTTATTTACCTCGTGCACGACCTTCGAGTCTCCTGTAAGCGTGTTTAGGATTAAGAGGTGAACCTGCTGGGAAGTCCTCCTCCCCGTAGGGATGTGCAGGTGGAAGTCTCCCTCATCCCCCCTAATGCCCCCATCACCTCTCCACAGGGAATCAATCAGGGATGGTTAAGGGCTCATCGATCAGGAAGCAACCCTTTGACATTCCACTTTAACACACTGTGTCCAGTGGTGTTGAGCTGTGCTGTTTGGCTGTTTAAATAGCATTTCAATTGGCCTTGAATATATCAATCATCCTGCAGGCAAAACTCAGATCAGAGCAACTGCGGTGTTAGCTTTCTGTATTGCCTGCAGGTGAGTGGATAGATCAGATGTGGGTTTATCACTGGCAGTAGACTTAAATGTATTACTTGCCACAGAGAATATTATCCACTTAGAATGGGTTGATATGTTTATGCATAATGCCCTCCAGCCACCAGAAAATAAGACTTGAATGCTCCACATCATTCTTTATTCGCAGCCATTGTAGGGCAAGATTAGCTGAAACTGTCCACAGGACAAAGCCCTTTCAAAGCCCTCAGTGCTGATGATAAACAACAACAACAAACACAACAACAACAACAATAGTGAAACATGAAAAGAAAACACTCTATGTCTGTCTACGTCTGCACTCCCTTTGTTCCCACTTATGGCCTGAGAGAACATTCTCTTATAACATAACATATTCATATAATCGTAACATATTCGTATAAGACAATATTCTCGTATAACAGAACATACTTGTATAACAGAATGTACTCGCATAACATAACGTATTCATATATCAGAACGTATTCGTATAACAGAGTGTACCTGTAACTGAACGTACTCGTACTGTATAAGAGAACATACTCGTATAAGAGAACATAGCCTACTCGTATAACAGAACGTAGTATAACAGAACGTACTCGTATAACAGAACGTACTCGTATAACAAAACGTACTCGTATAAGAGAACGTACTCGCATAAGAGAACATACTCGTATAAGAGAACACACTCGTATAAGAGAACATACTCGTATAACAGAACGTACTCATATAACAGAACGTACTCGTATAAGAGAACGTACTCGTATAGCAGAACATGCTATAGCTCAGATGTAAACGGGATCCTCTCTGTCCCATAAAAGGGGGCAGATGAGAGCAGGTAAGGGATAATAAATCATCTCCAGGCTAAAATGAAAAGCTGTGTCAGTCTCGCTGTGTCAATTTGTGAAGCAGTAGGCTAAGCGACGTGACTGTGGCCTACCACAGGGTCATTACCTCGCAGACAGGAGCTGTGCAGCCATCCAGAGTTCACTTGAACTCTCTGAACTCCTGAGCCAACTTCAGACAAATCTCAGGTTCAGGACCTTGGACAGATCTTCTATACAAAATGCCCTATAAAAAACAAGTTGCCAAGACTTGGAATCTTTTTGTGGAAATTGCACTGGGCCATTCCTTCAGATAATCTGTGCCACTCAATGATGCTAAAATATGTTCCTGCCCCGAATCAGTGCCAACCCTACCGTGTCAAATAGCTCTCTATTCAGACTGTACATTACCGAGGGATGATCTCTTGCGTACACAAAGACATGGCTCTGTTGATTCTGCATCTTCAAATAGAGACATTAGCTTCAATCGCTTCTAATCGCTGCCAAGGTTAAACTGTGTTTGAGATGACAGGTGATTATGGATTTGGTTAAGAGTACAAACCAGCTGATCTTGGTTTGTATATTCTCTGCTTTAAAACAAAACAAAACAAAACAAAAACGTAGTCAGACCCAACCAGGCTCGGCTGGAGAGAGGAAAACATCTGCGCCGAGCTCCTCGACACGCTCATGAATGGAAAAAGAGGCAGCGTTCTATTCCCGTCAGGGGAGACTGTGGGAAATGTTCTGAAGCACGGGACAATGCTACACAAGCAGGCTGCACCAGCACACAGGAGGTGTACGTGTGCATGCAAATCGGGTGGCTGTCATAGCTGAATTAGCATCAAACTAAAAACAGGAGAGAACGCGTGCGAGGTTTGCGATTAAAGCGTTATTGCGTCGAGGTGGATTCCACGACCCCATGAGAGGATGTTGCAGGGACTGACTGACTGCTGGCGAGGTCACGTTTCCGTGGCAGCAGTTTGGATTGGCAGCTCTAGTTCCCAGTTAATCATCCCTACTCATCGCTACGGCTACCCAGCTAACATTATAAGCCCAACGGGGTCCTAGAGGAACCTCATTAATGTGCATGGGAGACCACAAAAAACAGAGTGACCCCTATTGCCCCAGCCTTCAACCTTTTAATAGTTTTTTCCCCCACTGTAGGCAATCAGATGAATTCACATGCTAGGATGAGCAGTGTTCCCATCAGAATCTGATAATCACTGTGTGATTGCAGTCAGTGCCCCAACTGCAGAGTAGCCCTCCCTGGAGGGCAGAAACACAGAAGAGTAACATGGATTCCTCTGTCAGCCTTTTTGTCACGAGCCAGGGCCAGCTCTCTAATTAACTGTCCGTCATCATCCTTAACATTACCAACCATTACATTTGCATTTGAGAGTTTAGGAGTAGGGCTGTGTGTGTGTGTGTGTGTGTGTGTGTGTGTGTGGGCGTGAGTGAGTGTGTGTTTGTGTGTGTGTCACGAATACAAAGCGCCTCAACACTGTTGCTCAGTGATAATCCCCTGATATGTAGGACCCCGAGGACTCAGAGCAGTCATTGTGTTGTTCAGATAAACGCCACAATTATCATGCTAATTTGCCGGCAGGGATGGCTGCTCCATTTGTGCAGGCTAACGATAGCCTTTGAGAGATGTCGGGGGGTAGTGTGTGTGTGTGTGTGTGTGTGTGTGTGTGTGTGTGTGTGTTAGTGGGGGTTGAGTTGGGTTGGGAAGGGGTCAGATATTGTCCGCACGATGATTAGCACTAGAAGCTACGATCCGCGGCGGAAACAAAAGGCCTCGTGGGGAAGGAACGCGCACGGCGTCCACGTCATCATCGCATGCTGACGCACCCTCCAGCAGAAAGTGGCTTTCTCACACGGGAGGGACGCGAGGCGTCGTTCGGCGTGTGTTTTCTGGAGTGGCGGCCTGGCGGCGTGGCGTGACGTGGCGAGCGGCGGCGGAGGACACGCGGGTGTGTGTGTGTGTGTGTGTGTGTGTGTGTGTGTGTGTGTGACGCGGAGGCTTTTGTGTGGCGCTGTGGTCACTGCAGGCACCCGCTCTGGCTCAGTGGAGCGCAGAGGCCGATTAGAGCCCTGACTCAACAACTGGCCTGTGATTTATTCATGTCCTCCAGCAGGCAGGAGCTGTGTGTGTGTGTGTGTGTGTGTGTGTGTGTGTGTGTGTGTGTGTGTGTGTGTGTGTGTGTGTGTGTGTGTGTGTATTGCCTTACATTTGGACTTGACAGTATTAAATTGTATGGTTGGTGTGCGTGTGTGTACGTACGCGTGTGTGCGTGTTGCATGTGTTTGGGTATATGTGTTTATATAATCATTTCACAACATTTGTGTGTGTGTGTGTTTGTGTGTGTGTGTGTATGTGTGTGTGTTGTATTCATGTTATTCAGAGACATTCATCTCTCCCTGATAACAGTGTGCCCACCTCAGTAGGTTTGCATGCTTGTGTACATTTGTGTGTATGTGTGTTTAAATCCCTGTGAGAGAGAGTATGAGTTCTCTCTCTTTAAAACACAAACAGACACACCTCTCTAAGCTCCCAGCAGTCTCTATGGCTCCTGAGTTTACTTACACCTAAGCGCACAGCTGCACACCTGTGTGGGAGGCGACAGCAGCAGCTGCTGGAGGCTAGGCGGAAGGTGGGGGTGGGGGGGCGGGGTGGGGGGGCGGTGGGGCTCTGTGAGTGGCGTTGGCTCCTACTAGTGCCAGTGCAGAGAGGAGCATGGGGTTGGCGCCAGCGGTACTACGGGTACTATGGTGGTACTACGGGCCACAGGCTACCAACCACACAGATGTCGCCCATTGTGTGTGTGTGTGTGTGTATGTGTGTTTACTGTATATATATACACACACACACACACACACACACACACATATACAC
>NC_084998.1:7011206-7013706 GCF_963854185.1 Sardina pilchardus
ACACACACACACACACACACACACACACAGTCACACACAGAGAGAGCACACACACACACACACACACACACACTCATACTGTAGAGAGAGAGAGCCCAAGCACATAGTCTGATTAATGGAAGCTCTGTCCCTCGCACAGTGCTCAGGTGTTCCTCCCGGCTCTTCCTCTTTTGTCTTCCTGACAGCAGAACATGCTCGTGCCGTCAGCACAACCAGCGGCTGCAGGGCGCAGGGGCTTATTGTGTCCCATCCCAGCATCAGGAGAAATCTTTGTTCTCACAATCAGACAGTGTGCGTCGCACTGTGCTGTGTTGATGTAGTGTCATAGCAATTGTTACACGAAGGCCAGGTGCCGACGCGAACTGTTTTCGTTGTTTATTGTTTGTCTGTACCTGTGAACACAACAACACGACTCCTGCCGTCTCACCTGCGGGAGGTCAGAGAGGAGGAGAGACCGGCCGTGTGGACACCGTGTGGCCGTGCGTCTGCCATGCTCCTGCTGTACTGTAATCCTGTCAGTGGTGACGGCGGCACGCCTCGCACGAAAAACACGCAAGCCCTGGGACAGATGCTGCGACCACTCTGGTCCCTTTGAACCGCAGACACACACACACACACACACACACACACACACACACACACACACACACGCAAGCCCTGGGACAGATGCTGTGACCACTCTGGTCCCTTTGAACCGCAGACACAGGCCCTGTTTCAGCGGCAGCGTGGCACCATACTGGTAAAGTCAGCTCACTGGCAGGCAGTCATTTGTTTTGTGTGTGTGTGGGTTGGATAGATTAGTCCTTTGGAATGCTGTGATTAGTCAGTGCACAGCTAAAGGCTGCAGCACATAGTGGTACGAAGTGATGTGACCTACTTCGAAAATGTACATACATAGAAATTATATAGAAATGTACACATCTCTATATGGTTCTGATGATGACAAATCCCTTCTTGTATGTCATCATACATCATTATTTATACTTTGTTTATCGACTCCCAATGATCAAGTGTCTGCGTTGACCTGAATATATTAGCATTAACATGTCATATGTTGGCCCAGGCAGGCCTTGAGAATGAGTGACACTGAGTTGCATATTGATATTTCCATTTAGATTATGAACAAGCTGCTGTCTTTAAGAGCAAATGCTGTTGGCTTTCACGTGTGAGGAAAACGTCAAGGACATCCAATTTGTTTGACACGTAAATTAATTTCAGACATTAAGGCATGGATGGTCGTATGGAAATGAAAGTAATTAAGATGATAGATGGGGCCTGGCGCCGAAGTGAATGGCAAAGTAGATGCAAGTGGGTGCATCTATTCAGCGAATCTTTTTTTTTCTTTCTCACAATTTCTTTTTTCGGGCTTATCTGCAGTATCCTTTATGGGCAGGACGGCTAGGAGTAGAAAGGACACGAATGGGAGAGTGGTGGGTTGAGGGACTGAGGAATGACCTCTGGCTGGACTTAGACCTGTGCCCCCCTGGGCGCTAGTATCATTATGTGAGATGGGATATTACTGACAGGAAGCAGCAGTTGGTTGGATTGCATGTAAAGAAGCTTTGAAATATGGCCTATTATTACCTACCTAGTCCTGCATTGAAGACAGTTTTGTGAAGCCCATTGTTGAATTTAATTTGAGGCATGTCTGGTGTATGAAAAGTTAAAAAAGAAATATTTGACTATAGCTTTGCCTTGAAATACTGTCAGTGAGAAGTCTCCTAGACAGGGGAGGAGTGAGGTGGAATTGATGAGGTGTCCATTGCCCCGGTCACATTGAGACATATTGCCATTTAATATCTCTGATTGCATTAAGGGACATTTCATATGCAGAGCAATTCACATGATTGTTCAGTTATTTTAAGGTCCTCGTGTCTGGCCATAGAACGTCTTTCTCAGACAGACGGTTAAGCTGGACAAATTGAACTTTCATATTTTATTAAGCGCCATTGTGACCTCGCATTATTCTCCCCTGTCTCATAGTCAGTGATTTATCATTGAATTCTCCTCTTTCTTTCTTTCTTTCTTTCTTTCTCTCTAGCCCTACCCTTCCTCTCTCTCCATCTTCCTCCCTTTTAATGGATCACATTCCTATTTACAAATCTCGCCCCCTCTCTTTCTCTCTCCCTATCATGTTCTCTCTCCCTCTCTCTCTCTCTCCCTCTCTTTCTCTCCCTCTAATACTCTCTCCCTGGTTTCTCTCTCACTCTCATTCCCTCATTGGCTGGTGTGCATGTCCTTGTCTGGTGTTTTGCTTTGACTCTGTCTGTGTATGAGGGATATGTCTATCAGGACCACTGAGACTCTGTGTCTGTCTGTTTGTCTGCCTGTCTGGCTGTTTCTCTCTGTCTGTGTGTCTGTCAGTCTGTCTGCCTGGCTGCCTGCCTGGCTCTCTCTCTCTCTCTCTCTCTCTCTCTCTCTCTCTCTGTCTGTGTCTGTCTGTGTCTGTCTGTCTGGGGTTTTGCTCCTCTCTTTGTGTTAGGATGATGCCCATGTTGCA
>NC_084998.1:7018706-7043706 GCF_963854185.1 Sardina pilchardus
AGCAGGGCGAAAAAAAGGAAGACTAACGAGCCGAAGACCTTTCCGAAGAAAAATGCACGTTGATGTATAGCTGTGGAGCGCCGACTGTAATTAAACAATATTTCTCTGCATTTCTGGGGGGGCCCCCACAGCATATGCTGTATGCCACTGGTTTTCATCACTGCCAGACGGGGCCGGCTAGCCAAACAAATGAGCAGCGCACCAGCAAATAGAGATTTATTGCATGTTTACGTATTTAGTTTTGGTGCTGGCCAGGCCGCAGTGGCGTGGTGGATTGCAGATAGCATCGTAGCTGTTTTGCAAACATCCTCTAGTCTAGTGCTCTGTTACCGACATGCAGATATGTTCAACATTGCGGAGGCGTCAGCACACGGTGGAAACAAACCATTGCAAGGCGGCCGGTTTGGTGGATGGGGTGGGTCAGTCTTTTTTTCTATTAAGTTGACCTTTTTCAGAGTATGCGGGTTGATGTACAAATGTGGACTTTCTCAAGTCTCTTGGGTGTCAGATGACCCCACGAAGCCATGACTTCGGCTCTGTGTTGACCAATGGTTTGTCAAATGTCTCTCTAGAACTACTGCCAAATACAGTGGCTATTATATGTTTTAATGTTTTAGCTACATTTTTGTATTCATGCCATGCTAACAAACAAACAAACAAACATATTAGTATTAGTGTAGACTCCTTCCAGCACAAGAAACCTTTACATTTGTTCTACCTACTGTTGCATGAATCAGACCTGGAACCGTTGTCGTGGGAACACACACACACACACACACACACACACACACACACACACACACACACACACACACACACACAGATACACACACACACACTCCACACAGTCTAATCTCCATGCAGGGCCTGTTCCCTGTGTGATTGTTGGCGTGTGTGTTGAGCGCCTCCTGTTCTCTCTAGTGTATTTGTCTCTGGCTGGCTGAGGATGTCAGCGCCAGGCTTGTAGGTCAACCCAGATAAGCACAGCAGCATTTGTCCTCATATTTAAATGGACCTCCTACCCTACTCTCCCTCTTTTTCTCTCTCTACCTCTCCCACTCTTTCTCCCTCTCTCTCCCTCCCTCTCTTCTCTTCCTTTCTCTCTACCTCCATCTCCCTTTTTCTCTCTTCCTCTGCCTCGCTCTCTTTCTCTCTCTATTTCTCCCTATCTGTCTCTCTCCCTCCCTTTCTTCTCTCTCTCTCTCTCTCTCTTTCTTCTCTTAGTCTCTGTGAGCCTTGCATACTGATGTGAGGACACGCAGGGTTAAGCAGGGAGTTTCTGCTAGAAGGCACTTATCTCGCGCACAGCCGCTCAGTGGCCCACCGCTTCCCTGGCATCCCGCCTTTACTGGTACACATGGCACATCAAATGTGTCATAAGAATACAATCAATAGTAGACAACACACACACACACACACACACACACACACACACACACACACACACACACACACACACACACACACACACACACACACACACACACACACACACACACACACACACACCACACACACACACACAAACCACATGCGTAATGTAAACACATGAATGATGATTCAGAGAGAAACAAAACTAGATTATTTTTCCAGTATATTTCATGACCGAAGATGGTTCCATCATGCCCATTTCCACCTGCTTAGTAATGACTCGAGTCCTCACAACAGCATATTACCAAGGTGCAAAGAGCTCTAAACTGAAGCGGGGAGATGGAGCAGCAAGTGTTCCTGTGGCTCAGAGGAAGTAGAGGAACTGGTGGCAGCACCAAGATCATAGGCTCGATTCCCAAGGTACACACATAGGCCTCTGAAGAAAACGCATATCTGTACCAGGGGTGGAATTTAACTTTTCTTTTTAAAAATCTACCAGCCACTGGACAAATAACGGTCAAATTCGCCAGCCGCTCGAAAGTAAATCATTATCTTGTGTCTGAAATCTAGCAGCTGCTTCCGTATTTCATCAGCATTTGGCTGGTGGCCGGTGCTAATACCTGTGCCAGATTCTCTACTGTAAGTCTCTCTGGATAAAAGTGTCTGTTAAGCGAATCAGTGCGTTTTAAGTGAGTCATGGGGCCACATGCCACACAGACCCAGATTTGGCACTGAAGCAGGGCTGGGACGATGGCGTCACACTGAGGGGCAAGTGTGCCAACTACCTGTGCGGTGCCCGTTTAAGTAACGTTATGAGTGACAGTAATCACTGAGAGGGATGTGGGCGGCAGCCGATCTCCGCAAGCATGGAGCGATGAAGATGAAGATGAAGATGAAGATGAGCGAGGCCAATCACATCAGTGCCGGCTCAGACAGACCCGAGGATCGGACTTGGACCGAACGCGGGGCCTACAGTACGTGGCGCCATCAATCACTAATTCAATCAAGTGGGCAACTTTCCCCGCGCGCTAAGCGAATTACTTTGGACCAGCGTGGGGGGTAATAGAGTTTGATCAGGAGCAGAAGTCTGGCTGTGTTTAATGAATGGGACACCGACTCGGAGAGGCAGGATGTGCTCTAATGAAGCCGTACGGTGGGCGGAGAGAGCTGCAGCAGATTCAAGATGACCCCGTAAAATTAGCGGAGGATGGATGAGTGCGACTTCCACTGGACAGTACAGCTGTCTAATGACCTCATAATACAATAGGGAAACATGGGCACACAGGACAGGGAAGTACTGGGACGATTTGGACATGATTGAAGATGGTGATTTATCACTGTGTTGAACAGGAGATAAATAGTATGAAAATTCATTAATGTTTACAGAATGTGTGTTTGTGTTTCTGTGCATGTAGGTATACATGTATCTGTGTGTGTGTGTGTGTATGTGTGTGTGTGTGTGTGTGTGTAAGTGTCTTGTACGTGCCTGTGTGTGTGTGTGTGTCGTGTATGTGTGTGTGCGGTTATGTGTGTGTAAGTGTCACGTACGTGTGTGTGTGTGTGTGTGTGTGTCGTGTGAGTGTGTCGTGTGTGTGTGCAGTGGGCAGCAGAGCACAGCAGCGCCTTAACACCCTGCCACGCATGGACAGCACCTCATCACACACCTCACACACCTCACGCTCGCGGAGCGCTCCAGAAGCGTAATAGTTTCTCTCTAAAGCCCTTATGAGAGACGCTCAAGCGTTCTCTGCTGTGCGCCTACTGGGTTTCTGTCCAGTGGTTATGTGTGTGAGACGTAGTGCTGCCACACTTGCTGTAATCGCCCTTGACGCGCACACTGTCGTGCAAGACAGAAGCAGCCGCATCAAGGGGAGATCGTGAGTATTGAGTATGCCTCTGTGTGTGTGTGTGTGTTGGGGGGGGGGGGGGGGAGTGGAGAGACAGTGGGGAGAGTGTGAGTATTGAGTATGCCTCTGTGTGTGTGTGTTGGGGGGGGGGGGGGGTGGAGAGACAGTGGGGAGAGTGGGAGTATTGAGTATGCCTCTGTGTGTGTGTTTGTTGGGGGGGGGGGGGGGGGGGGCAGTGGAGAGAGTATGTCTGTGCCTGTGTGTGTGTGACGACCTGAACTCCCAAGTGTTTCTTTTGGGTCATTCCTTCTTCTTCTTCTTCTTCTTCTTCTTCGTCTTCTCCCTCTTCAAGCCTTGTTTGGTCTCTCTCCACACAAGTTTTTTCTGCTGTCAGTCTTGAACACGCGCGCGTACACACACACACACAAACACACGCACACACATATACTGTGACGCACCCACAGAGAGAGCGCAAGAGAGAGAGAGGGTCATTCCATAGGCTACAAATGGTTTCTTCTGGACTCCTCATCTCATTTGTTCAGATGATCAGAAGCCATCACCATATTTTTTACGACCCAACTGAACAATGCAGGGAGTTGAACTCCACTCCGCAGAGATGCGGCATTTAGCAAGAGCGCTCCCGGGATGTGGGTGGAGTGGGAGCGCCGCTGTTGACATTTCTCCCATGTGGCTTCTGTTCGAGTGGAGGAGAAATGTTTTTCTGTTTGTGGTGTGGGGTGGTTTGTTTTTCTTCACGGCAGAACCAGACGGCTTCTATCTTTGCTTTGCTGTGTGTGTGTGTGTGTGTGTGTGTGTGTGTGTGTGTGTGTGTGTGTGTGTGTGCGTGTGTGTGTGTGTGCAGGCTGATTGTCTACAGTCCACACAGTCTTTTGGTTAAAATTCCGTATTTATCTGTGATTTCAGGTCCGTGAAAAGTCACTAGTTTGCATAATATAGGAGGACAAGGGTAGCATATAACCGTATCATTACATCCCTGCAGTTTGATTGCTTACAACCCTCCAGCATTAAAGCTCCTTTGTGTGCTGTCGAGTGAAGCATGAAGTGCTGTGTGGTTCTTAATACCTTTAACTAGCCTGCAGCTATTGTTGTAATGCTCTTGCACACTTCCAGTGATTTCATTTTAACCACACACTTCCACCATGCCATAGTTTATTAGGTCTATTAGTGCCTTCCACCCCCATGACAGCCAGACACTGATTTAATACAGCCGTTGTGTTTAATTCCGTTATATTATTTGTGTCGAGTGAGTGGGGCATTTAAGCCGTTAAACTTATCTACAAACACTGCGTGTGGACTTTCAAATGTTTGATGTTGTTTGCTCAGAAAACGAGGCCCTGATATCAGGAGGAGGTTGTTATTTACATTTGATGGGAAGCTGTTGCTACAACAGAGCAGAAAATAAAGGAGAGAGTGGCGGCAGCAGTGGAGGTGCCCAACCCCTGTGACGACGTGGCTCACAGACGGAAACACACGACGCCACATGTGACTAACTGTGACTGGGGGGAATTGATATTCTGTCCTTGAATGAGTGGGGGATTATCAAATATAATGCACGGCGCCTGGAAGACAGGTTGGAGGGTTATTACCTCATCTGAAGCTTCAGTGACTCACATCAGCTATTCATTTGTTAGCATTTCCCACACATTGCCGTTGGTATTTAAGTTTCTCCACTCGGAGCAGGGTATTCCTTTTGTCAAAAGGATATTTTCTGAGAAACTCGTCACTATTCATATTGTTGAAAATTGGAAAATAGACAACAAAGGCAGGATTCTGATGCAAACTACTGTATGCTTTTTATCCTGGTTATAACCATAATTCAATTTTTTGTCACTACATTTCAATGAAATTGGCACCTTATAGCAATGCTGCAAACATTGACAAACATGGATTGAATGCAATTATGCAATGTCATTATATTTTAATACAGGGGTGAATAAAAAAGCATTCCTTTAAAAGATGTGCTTATAGAGACCACATCATCTCTCGCTCACGTAGCATAAAGACGCCATATCTGAGCTCAGGAATGACTCCTCTGCCTGGCCTACATACCAAGATATACCAAATTACACCTTGAAAATGTAATGATCTTCATACACTAAAGCCATAGTCCCAAAGGGCTCTACCTAAACTATTGTAGAAGAGTGAACTACATTCAGGCCCATTGGGATTCAGGAATCTTGAGTCCAAATGGGATCTGTTTGGCCCAGATTAGAGTTGACTGTAGGCTTGTGTGCAGTTCTGATAAGTAGTGTATTACGACTCCAGTCATTACCTCAGAGACTGCATCAATCCTTGCAGCAGAGCTTATCTGATGCAGACCCAAACACTGTGCTAGCTGGAGTAGTGGCCTGAGGTTAAGTCATCAAACAGCTACTGTGAGTCGGCGGATAACTATTACTTTCATTACTGGGCCAACAGTTTGGGAACCCTTCGTTACTTTTTTCCACTCTCTTTATTTGTTGATTGGGTTAAGGGGTGGCAGTGCATTTGTTTCGCCTCTCCTCACACGTACAAATGGGGAGACTCTGACTGAGTCTTTGTGCTCCCTCCACAAAGCAAATGATAGTTTGATAGAAAAGGCCATTAAAGAATCATTAGAGAAGCAGACTTGCAGAGTCTAGAGTCTCGCCTGATAAACACTGACCTGTCGGACTGCAAGCCTCTCCTCTCCCCTCCTAAGACCTTAATTACCCAGAGTTACCAGAGGCATTGGAAGAAACACAGTTAGTGCGTCTCACCATATAGGAAAGAACGGAGTGGCTTCTACACACAAGACGAAGCAGATTGGAAGTTCATGCTGTAATATTTTATTAATTAAACTACACTACATACAGTATTTACAGTAAACGCTTTTGTGTATGGTTCTATGAAAAGCTTTTTTTTCTCTCTGTTTCACTATGTAGACAGCTCAGTCTGATCGGCTGAAATGTTAGCCTCTTAATGGACATGGAACACTGAGGGGAGCTTTGGAGATGTGCACTGTAGCAGAGCAGACAGTGAAGATATGATATTGTCTGGGAAAGTTGATCACTCTCCATCTCCATATTTCTGTCTGCCCCCCCCCCTCCCTCTCTCTCTCTCTCTCTCTCTTTCTCTCTCTCTCTGTGGTTTTGGGTTTGGGATGACTGGCACTAATGGGTCTTTAAAGACTACTCACTTAGCATTATGGGGCAAATTCAGCTCTTACAGTGCCATGGAAACCTTTAAATAGTCCTCATCAGACCATCACTTTCTAGCGTATCTGTACTGCCACAAGGTGTTGAGTATCAACCAACTGGTGAACATGGTGGCACCATGCCACTACTGCCACCAAGTGGGCAGTTAGTGAAATCGCAGTGTGTTGAAATATGTGGGTAGTAACCATATTACAGTATATTCGTCTGCTTTGGAAGACAGCTACCACCCCAGAGGACATGATTTCATTGTCCACATTTCTAGTATTGTGTACTAAAGACTAAAGCAAGTGCATGTTTACAGTATAATAGGAACAATAGCAGGAACTCCCATCTCCAAGGATTCAGACATATACTATGACACACAGACACACACAAATAAACTACTGGAACATCTCAGCACTTGATCACGGCGTTTACTGCAGTAAATGTGTTTACTTTCTCCAGCCACGTCTCAGTTAACAGTTTAATGTTTTGTTTACTTACTCTATAGCTGCTGCAATGTCTTTGAAAAAGGTGACCAAATATGTGTTAACACAATTCTGTTTTTCCTCCTTGTTTCTGTTTTACAGTGTTCATCATGGCATCAGGGTGCTGGTGTACCCGTTTTGGCCTCACTCCAACCTGGTCAAGTCCTTCTGCGGCAGTTCTGACATCTACTACGCCGGCGAGTGCCAGATCGGCTGGGGATACATGCTGGCCATAGTGGGGTCATGCTCACCCTCTTCCTGCCCTCTTCGCCAAGTACGCTCCCAAAGAGCAGCTGTCCCCAACGCCCCTCCCCACCCTTTTATAATACAGCAGTCCTCCTCCTCCTCCTCCTCCTCCTTCTTCTCCCCCCTCTCATGCTCCTCCTGGGTCACAGCTGGGGAGAGACCGCCTGATTCTCCTCACCCTTATTCTATCACTGGATGATGTCATCCCAGACGAAGAGAGACCTCCGTGCTTTGTTTTCTGTGTGTGTGTGTGTGTGTGTGTGTGTGTGCGTGTGTGTGTGTGTGTTTCCATACCGTCTTCCCTCATACATAATAAGCTAATTTGTTCCTGTGAAAACCGCAGAACTACATTTGTTATTGACCATAATGCCCTTTGTTATTAAATAATCTATGTCTCGTCCAAGGGTCAGCAAAACTTGGCCATGACTTTGGTCATTCTCATCAGCAAGTACACTTCTGCCATTTGTCTTTTTGACTTAATAACACTCTGTAATGAGATGGACTGCCAAGCAACTGTTTGTTGGACATACCTATATGACCTTTAAATATAATTGGTAACGGACAAGAACAAAAACAAAAAAAAAAGTACTCTTTATATGAAGAGGCAGAACAGATGTTTTTAACAACAACATTCCGGGACATGCTGTAGTCTCTGTTATCAGGGAGTGTCCTTAACACACACATCTGCATGACAACAAGAGGAAGAGGAGGAGAACATTCTTCAAGATCTTCAGGGACAACAGCACACAACTTTCGGGCAGGACAATGCTACTCATAGGACATTGTGTACAGAAGCGATACAGTTCTTTATAAACGGAGACGATGTGGATCAGACAGTCATTCCCTTGAGGACGGTTTGGGCAAGAGACTGGATTCAAGATGTGAAAGGTTAAAGAGTGAGGCTCAGAATGGCATATTAGGCTCTACCATGGAGAGGTCTTGAATGAAGACGTGTTTATGGGTGTGTATTGTGTGTGAAGTCACAGTGCAGTACTGATCCACTGTCACTGACAGAGGCTTTGTGCTATAACTATTGAATTTCCATTTAACAAACCGATTAAGCATTTAATTTCTCATCCTGTGCGTTCTTAAATGTGGCTATCCCAGTGTACTGTACAGTCATACATGTTTGCCCCGTGCTGACAGTACTGAAGTCCCACCTAACAGAAAAGTGGCGTCATGCGAGAGAGAGAGCGAGCGATAAAAGATTGTGCAGAGGACAGTGTTCAAGTAGGACGTGTGTAATGCATTTAATGTCTTGTCAATTCTCCCGATCCTCTGTCTTAAAGTGTGCATTTTGCAAATCATTCCAGTGTTTTCCGGGCCACTCCTTATGTTACTCTTTAATCCAGGATGACAATTGATCAGACGGAAGGCAAATACGAAAAGAGAGCGTGCGTTAACAATAACAGTAAACCGACTTGTGGTTAGCAAACATCCAAGACACATTTCAGAAAATCTCTCTCTGACCAACTTGTGCCTTTTTTAACCATAACCAAGACAAGAAACAATACTTTTATCAGGTTGCTTCTACTGAAACTGTGATTTGTAAGTTCTTTCTGGTTCTCTTCCCCTAGTAGTTGTATTTAAATTGTCAGTGTGTTTATGTTGTTTCTTGTTGAGCTAAATGGGATGAAGTTGTGCCAGTGAAGAAATGCAAAGACAGCGGGGGGGGGGGGGGGGGGGGGGGGGATCTCAACAATAGGGAAGACCTTGAGAGCAGTAAGAGTGGGACTGAGGTGGGCAGAGTTCTACTTCTGTTTAATTATGATGGGATTTGTTAATTACCTTATAGAGGTACAGTGAGTCAACTTAACCATTACATAACAGATAATGACATGTTTTTAATTCATTAATTCCTGGCATGTTAATTCAATAAGCCTTAGAAATTGCATGGAATAGCTTAATTAAATTTGGCCCATGGTTATCAATGCAGAGTTAACACATTAAGGGAAGTGTGTTGAGCATGGCTAAATATGATGACTGATGTCCATTGGGTTAGGCATATTCTCCCTCTCTACTTGATTTTTTTCTCATCTTTCAAGAACATCCTGTGAGTTTCTGGCTTTAAAATTAATTTGTAGATGCACAAGGTGATCTATGATTTCCTCCACTGTGTGTGTGTGTGCATTAAGTTGTGGTCATAGCAAAAGATGGCCATAAAAAAAGCCAAATCCATGAAATTATTTTAAATTAAATTACAAATGTAAGAACTCACATAACCATATTGAAATGATTGAAGACCCACCCCTTCAAAGAAGATAAACGTACTACACTGACTTCTATTATAACCCTTGGTACTAAGAATGACCAGGTCATTCCTTTTGTTGGAAATATTGTTCGTCTCAACACTGGTGAACTGTATTTTTTGTAGAGTAGAGGAATTGAACTTTACATTGTGATGGTTTGGTTGTAAATATTATGTGTGTTCACTGTTCATCCTATGGTACCTTTTGAAAGATATATTTTGCGATATTACCTCCTAAATAAATGTGTTTGTTTTACCTTTGGACTAACCTGTTAACAATATTAGCTGTTCGGTGGAATTTCTTTGTAATAAAATGTTTCGTAATTGAAACATCTCCTTTTTTTCTTGTAGCTTGCAAAGAAAATTGTGATCTACAAGGACATTAGCTGTTTTTGAGATTTAAGGGTAGAAAATGTTAGCCTGGTCCTAACCATCCCATAATACTACCATTTCATTTCGTATTATGGTCTGGAATTTCTTTGCTCTGAAGCGCTTGCAGGAAGCGGGAAGTAACGCCCAGTTCTGGTTTGAATTGATTGGACAGCTCTCACCCAATCGGCGATAGTTACTCATAACAACATAGCGCAGGCGTTTAACGTCATCGTCACGAGCGCCCTCCCCCTTTCGCCCCCACCAAACCCGTCTCTTCGTTTATTGGCTGCTTTCTGGAGGGGGGGCGTTCTGTTACAAATTCTACCGAGCAGAATGCTCCACAGAGGAGCACGGCCAGACTCGTAGTGGAGGCAATCCTTGGCCGGAAGTACGTGGATGGCTCGCGAGGCTAAGAAAATGTAAGACTACAAGAAATTATATCAGAAACCAAATTTAATGGAACACTTTGATTCAACAATAACTTGAGTCCTGTGAGGAGCTATAAAAAGTTCTTCTTTACAGTCATGTCAAGTGTTTAATAAATAAATGTCATGGTTTAAGAAAGGAACTTCTTGCAGCAGCAACAAAACAAGTTAACCTTATTTCTCCTGGAATAAATAAATATAGAGCTTCACACTGAACATTGTGTAAGTGAGGAACAAACTAAGTGGTCCCTGAAAAGCCAGAATTCAAGACTCTCAAAGTGCACGTTCTGTGTCTCTGTATAGGCACACATCTGTGTATGGTGTTACACAGTCAATCGGTGTTGTATGCTACGGTTCATATTTCACTTAGGGACTGGCCCACCTGCCTCATTTCCTCGTCTGATGCCCTAATAGCCTCCTGGGAATTCTTCTGCTCAAAGCGGGAGGCCAGCCTGACTGACACGCAGGTGAAGGTGTCGCTCTGCCGGTCATAATTTCCCATGCAACGGTGCACCAAGCCTCTGAAAATCTTTGGAAGTTCGTGGTCCTGGCGTGTGCGGAAAAGAGACACGTATTAGTGTTACGTAGCCATTGATAGGTCAGCCACACACTGACTGGACAAATCAAGCTAGGGTTTACATAGACACACACAAGCCTTACCCCCCCCCCCCCCCCCCCCCCCCAATAGTTACATGCAGGATATACAAACATACTGTATAGAAATTCCTAACTGCTTGTCAAAGACATACATCAATCACAGTGAAAACTAGAAAAGCACTCAGAGAGCGCAGACCTCCGCCTGCATTGTTCTTTCTAGTTTGTCATACATTTGACCTAAACTATTCAGATCGCCACCACGTGGCCATACTATGCCATTACACCACTAAGCTAAATACATAAACGCCGACGGAATCCCGACGAATTACAAATCACTCCCAAAATGTAATCGTTTCTTCCATGTCCGACCTTCCTGAAAATCTCATCGAAATCCATGCAGTACTTTTTGAGTTATCTTGCTAACAAACAAACAAACAAACAAACAAACAAACAGACAGACAGACAAACGCCGGTCCCCGATGAAAACATAACCTCCTTGGCGGAGGTAAAGATAAATGCAGCATTAAAAAGTTTGCAAGGAGAAATGTGACCAAAAGTGCTCAGTAAGTGAAAAATAGGTACATGACTGTGGTGCATTCAGGGACTCACATGTTCAAAATAAACACACGACACAACATCTCTCCCTGTCCGCACGAGAAAATGCTTGGCACTGTACTTCCCGTCTGTGACTGCTGAGTCCAGAGTTGCTGAGAATAGAGGAGAGAAAATGAAACCAATGCAAAAAAAGAGTCAGTGTGTTGATTGTCTGAAGAAAAGTGTGTTGATTGTCTTTTGCAGAAACTTCTAGAGAGATCTAGAAAATGAATCAATAGCTTTTAGAAAAGATGGTGAAAGATTCAGAGGTCTATTCTTACCAAAAAGCTCAAATAACATTGGAGCTTTGTTCTTGAATTGACTCCAGTGTCTCATGCCCTCGATGACAACAGTCAGTATGCGGAGAGACTTCTCGCTCACGGATTTCACCTGCAATACTGGAGACTTCTCCAAATGTTAAGTTACACACATATAACACAAGTGAACACATATTACATATTGTGCAATAGGAAATATCTGTGTGTACCTGCTGCTGTGACTTTGGACACATTTGTCCTTGCTGTGACTGGGTTGACTGGGTTGACTGTGTGGCATTAAAGCCTATGTTGACTTTTTTTGTCGGTCCACCCTGGGGTAATAACTTGAACTTCCACTGTGGGGTTTGCTTCTGAGGTTCAGGTGTAGCAGGGGGGAAACGTGGGCCACTGAATGGGACCCCACCCTGCCTTACACCCCCAGAGCCATGGCTCTGTCTGCTGAGAGACTGCTGCACTGTCAGCTGCTGGTGGTTCAGAGGTTTGGGTTTGGACTGCATGCTACCTTGGCTGTGGGGCACATTTCCTTGGCCATAGGCAGCGCCAGTCTGTCTTTGGTTAGTGGGCACAAAAGTCTCCTGCCGGCCAAGTGCACTGTGCGGCTGGTGGTTAGGAGGTTTAGGTTTGAACTGCATGTTTCCTCGGCTGTGGTGCACAATTCCTCGGCCGTAGGAAGAGCCACTCTGTCCTTGGTTAGTGGGCATCACAGTGTCCTGCCTGCTTGGAGCACTGTGCTGAGACCTGCGTGGAAAGTGATTGGGTCAATCAGGTAGAGATTTCTCACATTGGACAGAGCACCGCACAGGGGGAGGGTCAGTGCTGACCCTGCCTCTTTCTCTGGCAAACTATTAACTTCAACTATGTAACACTTTAAACTCCTTACTCATGAAACTTTGTAAATATTTACAGACAACAAATCTTAAGTTAACAAAGTAAAATATTAGATAGATATAGTAGTATGTAATAGCAGAAGTAATTGTAACTCTTGTCTTGTCTCTTGCCACTTTATAGTTCATAGTTAGAAGTTAAAATTAAAGTTGACAAATATTTAGCAGATGCTTTTATCCAAAGCAACATGGACTCGCAGCAGTGAGAATCAAACTCCAGTCGACCAATTAGCAGTCAGTGACATGTGACAGTGACAGTGAAGCAAGTTAAACCAAAGATCCTTAAGGCGGAGCAAGATACTTCGTCGTAGTTCATGTCTATGGGCGCAAAACGGGGGTCACTTCCTCTGCATAAACGGGTGTGTCATGCCCATAGACTTCAATGGAACAGCTCTGTATAAAGGGGGATTTTGCCCCCCCTCCCTCTTGCGATTCGGGTTCCAGGAAGTGGCTTCTCATGAAGTATCTTACTCCGCCCTTAATGATCTTTGGTTAAACTGCTGTTATACCAGGTGTTGGCAGGTGTGCGAGGGTGAGGAACAGGTGCGTATCCCGTCACAGGTGGTCCAGGGTACCGAACAGGTTGGTTGCTGAGCTGCTGAGGCTGATGGGTGACTGGTTGATGATTCCACTGCCCTCTCGGTGCAACCGGCAGTGGGGGCCTTTGGCTCTGACTCTGCGTCTGTCTCGGTGTATACGCCACGTTGCCTTGAAAACATCGAAAGCAATAGGTAGTAGTCAGTTTGTGGACAATTTTAGTAATACGGGCACTTATTTGTAGTGTTTGTGTTAAATCATATTCTATGTCAACAAATACGTTCAACAACTTTTTTGGTAAAAATAAAATAAAATAAATAAAAAACAGGCCTAGGCCTACCTGACGGGAAGGAGGAATCAGCAAAGTCATCATTAAAGTCTATCTCAGAGCAGAGTTCATTTTCTGAGGGATTTGATGTCAGGGGCAATCTGCTGCGTTTCCTCTGGTTAAATAAAGGCACTGAGAGGCAACCTGCAGAAATGAACAACATAGATCAAAGCAGTAGGTTAGGCTATATTTCTTAGTCCAAAATCCATGGTGAATAAGGAGCCTAGATTATGACTTCACGTTTGTAGGACAAAAGAATGACTAATAATTTAGGCTCACAACAGTTGAATACCAATAACTAATGTTAGCCTGTATCAGTTTCAAAGGCCCACTAAAGTGAGATGACAGAGCACCTGCGGTTGGTCTGGGGTGTGTCTCGGTTCTTTTCATTGTATCTCTGTTGTAAACAATGTTTCCGTTTTGCTGAGAAAGGACAACATATTGAAAGTTACAATTCAAGTAAACTGGTATCAAACATTACCATATTGATAGTCAGCAGCAGAAATGCTGCTTTAATAAATTTCGCAAATAATTTACTGTTAGATGGTGGTAACCGGGTTATCTATTTCCAACTTCTAGGTTAACTCGCAGTTAGGATAGCCAACTTGAAAAGCAACATAATGACATTTTAAAAAGATATGTCGTTATACATTACAACTCATTAATCAGACATAGTTGCAACCACGACATAACTCCAGGCTTTGTACAAGTTCATGGGTAGTTTGGTCAAACTATGTTCTCTCTTGTTAGCTAGGTTTTAAGTTAGCTAGCCAACAAAAAAGCTGATCTAAAATTAAATCCCAAAACGTGTCAAGGCCTTCAATTGGGAGGCCAAAAATTGAAGGCATTGACATGTTTTGGGAATTGGTATATATAACAAATCCTGGGATAGCAAATACTTGACATTACCTCGGGAACATCTGAAGAGGAAGAGGAGCGCAACAAAGCTAACTTCAAATGCACCTTTCCAAAGCCATGCACGAGACCATACAGAGCAAAGATTCTAATGAGTGACACTATTGTAATCACGTGCAGAACGCTATGGTTTCTTTTAAGGTTGTACCATAGGCTGCCATAAATCGCGACAGGCAAACTACTTGTATCGACAGAAATGACTTTCCATCCACACAAAATTCTGCGTAAAATTATTGTAGGCCTACAGGGCCAACCTACTGAAAACTGAGGGGTTGCTTCCAAACTTAGTGCTACCCTTTGCAAATCTCCTGACATCTAATTTCAGGATAGGTGAATGGTTTGGAGAACAGTGACACTATGTGACTGTACATCAAAAACGAAATAATGTGCAGTGTAGTATGCCTTTTTTGGACAGAATTTCTTGTGAGTTGACCCTATAGCATTCTGTTTTTTTAGACATCTCTTTTGAGTATTTGGTTGTCAGTTGTTTGAAGTTCAAACACTCAAACTTTGAACTACAACATCAAAACAGAACAGACATTCATGTTAGAAGTTGTTTTACACATTTTCAGGCAGGAATGAGACAGACACACTTTCTTCTTATGCATTGACATTCTGGTCATTCATCCAGGACAATGCACAGGAGTGGACAGAGCTTGTAAGTTATTGTTAGTCCAGTATTGGAGTACATATTTGAGTGACTAAATGGATTAGAATACAAAATTGTTATAGAGTTGATTAAAAACAAAAATGTCAGAGGTCAAGGTTGTTTGTTTTATTTGAAATTACCTTCTTCATCAAAGATAATCGAATCATACAAAAGTATTTTTTTAAAGTGCTGAAAAACTTCTTTATCAGTTGTTCATTTCATACCCAGTTTGCTATTGACTTGTCAATTCATCATTTATTTATTTTTCAACTCCAAAAGGTATAAACAACACTCATCTATACCAAGGTGAAAGTTATAACAGTTGAAGTTCAACTGATGAAAATCAGAAGACCAAAGACGGCAAAACATCTCATGTTCAATCTCTGCCAATCTTGTGAGTTTCCAGGGGCCTGTCAATGCGGTAGACGTACTCTGCAGGCAGGAAGTACCCCTGATATTCCACGATATCTGGGGTGGTGTCGATGTAATAATGTCCACCCTCTCCGTGGTGACTAAAGCCGTGTGTGTGCTCCACACGAAGGTCCAAACCCTTACAATGGAGGAAAATGGAAAACAAGGAGAGGACATGTAAATCACAGAATCTTTGACAATCCTTTTAAGCCCTTTAAGATTGTGCTTTCCCTGAAAGTTCCCTGGTGTTTTTTCCCCCCCATAGAGTTGTTCTTTCTACCTCATGCATCTACATACATAACTCAAGCGTGAAGTGAATGTTTTGGCTAGTTAATCTTCTGTTAAGAGAGGCATCTGCATGGTAAATCAAAGGCATTAGATTGTGTCTGTACTCACTGGGTCCCTGGACACCATCACTGACTGGCAGATCAGTGGAGCGCTGACCTCAAAGTGCTTTAGCCAGCTGTTCACATCTTCTTCAGTTTGCAAAGGACACGCCGAGAACTCCCGTGGCTGCGTGTGTGAGGGTTGGGGGTCACAGTTCACAGGAAAAGTTTGTTAATGATCTATAAATACATAGACTTTTCCTATTAATTGGTATGTGTATTTTTGTTGGGGAAACATGTTGAGTCATCCTGATGTTTGCATTTAATATGCCTGCAACTAAACCGTGAATATCACTCGTCACAGTCTTGTAGCATACCCTTTTAGTAATATCCATATTGTGTCAACAAATTAATCTTAATTCAACTTTATTGTATGAAAAATGTTTATGAGCATAATTTCACCATGATATGGATCTTGGCTTTCCCTTTCTGGATGATGAAGGTTCCACCCAGGGCCAAGCTTTTATCAGGATAGCGCTCTTCCATTGTTTTTCTCATGCACGTCACAAGACTGTCCTGTCCGGTCCTCTTGCTGGCTTTCACCTCTAAGACCTATGGTCAAAAAACACCCACCACATCAACAGGACTCTCCCTGTTGAAAAACTACAGGCTATGCTATAGAATTGAACAGGCATACTGACATACTGACATACTGACATACTGACATATTATGTGATGAATAAACTTTTAGAACATTTTACACATCTGGACACATGATACTAATAATAATAATACATTTAATTTATATAGTGCTTTTCAAAACACTCAATGGATGATTTAAACAATATTTCACAATTACAGTTACACAAACCCGTCCCTTTAGTCTTCCAACAACTAGTATGAAGTCAGTGAAAGGGCCTGTTCTGAATAAAGTTTACATAGAAATTCTAAAATGGCTATTTTATCATTGCAAGACCTTTTCTCACCTTCCCAGGGTTTCCCTCACATGCATACAGATTAGCCAGAAGTCCAAAGTCACAATCATGGAACTTGTCGCTGTACTTTTCCTGTAAACACTTGCCATCCACTGGGTTGATGGAGGAAAAGTAGCTGGCATTGACAGCAGGCTTCCCTTCAGATTCAGTTAGCACCAGGGGCATTAGCTAGAGAGCAGGCACATACCGCAGTGATTTAATAATGCAGCTCAAAGACCTCGCAGATACTTCTGTGCAGGAATGCAAGATCTCACCAGATCAGATTACAACATCACACAGGCTTGTATTCTTAAGCAATGTAGGCCTATCTAGACAGTCTCTCAAACTAATAAAGTTGCTTGGCTGGCATACAGTACATGAATTTGGCGTTGTCAAAGCAACAAAGAACCAGGACAGACTATAAGTAAATAAATGTAATTGATCAATGTATTACATTCATGGGGTCTTCATTGAAGTGAAGACTGAATAGCCCATCAAACTGAACAATTACATTTTACCATACAGAACATAACACCTTGAATTAATTCAAGTGTAACTGCACCAGCTATAAGAAAATTATAACTACTCCCCTCAAGAAGAAAGCCATCCTGAATGTGATATAATTGTCCAACATTAACTGACCTCAGCATTCATCCCAGCTGTTTTTGAGGAGACAGCGCCAGCTCCCAGGATGAAAGCACCAGGCAGCTCCACCTCTTTAGACACTGTGTTCATGTTATAGATCTTCAAACACAGAATGAAAGATCACACACATTGTTTTGCAGTTGTATTTAGTTGAAACGCTTAATAACAGGGTATTCATTTACCTTATCCGGTTTAACCAATGGAATAAGATAAGGCACACCTCCGACATCTGTAATCCTTGGTTTACCACACAAACCTGTGGAAAGGGGAAGGAATGCTTAAAAGATGGATGCTTATTCCCCTCGCGCACACACACCTCTGTACTGCACGGTTTTAGTGCATTACACCTTGTTAAGGTGTTATAGCACAGAATGATCTAAGAAAAGCCCCTGCTGTAGCCTGAATTAAAAATAAATATACAAATAATGTCACATTATATGACACTCTTTGAGGCCAGACATTTCCAGCTCTGCGATATGGGTTGCAATTTGGCAAATGCCAAATATCTTATTTCTTACCTTTCACAGGAAATGTGAATGGTGCCTGGGTAAGGTCTGGGCAGTCGGTGACAGAAACTTTTGCATCAGCAAAATTTTGCTTCAGACCATTCTCCAACACTGAAGAATACAGCAGTTAGAGAAAGTGAAACATATATTTTAAACAATCACATCTTTTATCAAATAGGCTACACAGTATTAAGCGCAATATCTTCACTTAATTCGTCATTTCATAGTCCAACATGGCCGTACATTTCTGCTACTTGCATGAGTGGACTTTTGCCCCAGTGGAAAAGAAACAGCAATGATGCAACTCAATTGAACTTAACACATTTCCATCAAACGCAATCAGACACACGATTATACGATTAAGATTTTCAGTCTCCAAAAGAGCACCACTTACAGGTGTCATGCCTAGCCTCAACCTAGAAGTAGGCTACGTGTAAAGCCTGTTTTGCTTGGAAGAAGAAACAGTCTTCTGCAACCTTATGCAGAGAAATACTACTACCTTCACGTAACTCTTCCAGACTGGGAACGTGTAGCTGAAACTTCTCGGTCTTGCTCGTCATGATGGTAGCCTAAAGAATCAGGCAAAACGCAAAATAGAAAATGACTGGGCAGGCGCGTTTATATGTACCTTGCACAGGATGCTGATCACATGATAAAACACTGACCAGACCAGACTTCTTCCTATGTAATGACCAACAGGCTCAGTGATCCAGAAAAAATCATGTAGGAACTACTAATACTGAGCTCTGTTTCCGCAGACAATAGTAGACGTAACACTCACCATTTCCTCCGCTTCCCGAGCATGCGTATTTGTGTGCCACCACTGCATGCGTTCTATCTGTGTTGTTGTGATTAGGTAGTGGCGTTTAAATCAAAGATTTACATGACTCAACCACACTCAAAATTAGCAGGGAAAGGGTTTATTTTACAATCGGATTCGTTTGCTTGCATGTACGTGCGGTATCTGAACTGTATTCTAGGCGTACTTGACTAGAAAGTTGCAGCAGATCACAAACAAACATAACATCTAACGTTAACGTCTTGCCGAACTGGCATTGTATAAGAATAGACAAAAGTGGGTTCTGGTTGCAGTTTACAATTAAAATGGCCTTGGATAACAGTAGGCCTGGTGAACTGCATGAATCAGACATCATCTTGAACTATGGACATGGAGAGGGGAGATATGGGATCCCCAATGAAAAAGATGTGGTTTCGTCAGACAGGTACGCTATTGTTGTGAGTTTAAAACCAGTGATAACTAAGCCTGGTTAAGTTAGTTACCTCCGCCAAGGAGGTTATGTTTTCATCGGGGTTGGTTTGTTTGTCTGCTCTTTGTTTGTCTGTCCGTGTGTCTGTCTGTTTGTTAGCCAGATAGCCTAACTCAAAAAGTAATGGATGGATTTCGTTGAAATTTTCAGGGAAGGTCAGAAATGACCCAAGGAAGAAACTATTACATTTTGGGAGTGGTAGCGATCTAGTTTAGGTTCTAGGTACGACAACCTTGGAAGAACAATACAGGCGGAGGTCTGCGCTTTCTGAGTGCTTTTCTAGTTTAGTTTATTTGATAGGAGTTGCACGTTCATGAACATCAGTATAAAATATGTAATGTAAACATGCTGGAGTTTGCAAAATTGTTCATTCGTCCATTATAGTCCCATGGTAGACACAAATATATCTACACATCTGCACATCTACACATGACATGCACATCTGCTAGGATAAGGACAGTCACTACACAGTCCTCAACTCCAGGATTGTGATAGAGCATAGCTTGGCTATCACCAGACCAAGCTCAATCTTTTGAGATTAACATTAGTCTGGGGAGTCTGCGCTGTATTTCTACTGCACAAGTAATCAATGGGCATAGTTAAAATTACTCTATACGTTTGGATAGTCCTTCAGACAATCAGATCAACTATCTGGGAGTGCCTGGTGGATAAACCAGTTTGTGATTGGTTCCAGCAAGGGTGGAAATGAAGCAGGAGAGATAGATGTGCAGGTTTCCAGCCTGAGCTGCCGTGTGAAATCCAGTCGCTGGCAGATCGGGCTGGGTTTACCTCTAAATTCTGCTAGAATTTTGAACATTCTAGCAGAAGATTCTGTTCCGCAACAATGTATGGTTAAAAAATTCCATGTTGAATTCAGTGAACCTAGATACGTTTTTCAGAATATGTGTTAATTATGCCTTCTCGTATTCCCTTTTTCCCAGTGATTCCGGCAACAGCATCTTTCTAACACAGGCAGATACTCCTGAGCCACCACTGAGGAAGGTGAGGAGAAATCGGGAAATATCACTGTCCTCCACCTTCGGTTTAAGTGAGGATATTGCTGACACCGAAAGCGAAGAAACAAACGGCTCCTTTGAGCCTCAAAGTGAGACAGACAGCCAGCACATCATCAGACAGCATCCTAGCAGTTGCAGAGATAAGAGGCCACATAGAAGGCCACGTAGCAGACCACTTCGAGAATCAAAAAAGAAAGACCTAAAATTTCCGTTCCTTGAGAAGTATTACGGAAGAGCTTTCCTGACATTGCACCAGCGGCAGACAGTAGTGGTAAGTACATTATAAAATAGACTGGCAACATTTTTATTGTGACACACTGTATGTGTGTAGATTTTTGTCTTATTCACCCCCTTCACCCTGAGAAGTGCAGCATATTTGTTGGCATATAACATATAATCTAACACCATGATAAACCACAAAAAGATATTTTATTTATTATCCATATGCAAGTTGAGTTCATTCACATGAGAGATCCATTTGTTCAAATTGTTCAACCCGTAGAAGTCATTAGTACTTTGGGACACCCTTTACATTTGAAACCCCGAATCAGACTTCAGTCGCACACCATCCATGAATTTTATGGTCAGTTATAAAAACAGTTCCATTTGATAAATTCATCATTTAGTTTCCCCAAACAGCATATTTATTATTATATTAATTATATATTTTCATTGTAGATATTGGAAAAGATTTAATGTTTCAATTTAAATACCATGTTCTCAAAATCATGATCGTGATTGGGTGACTGATTTGATTTGTTACTCTTGTTTACATTTCCCTTTTTAAAGAACTCTTCAATAGGCGGATTCTTCCAGTGCATGAAAACTTTGTCTTCAACAGACAAACAAAAGAAACCAGAATTATTACCCATTACAGTTTCAGAGTAAGTTCTGCATCTCATTCCTTTTGCACCTCATTCAGATTTGTGTGAGACTAATATGTGAATTGAATGTTGAAAACTGGGCACAGAGATCCCTCAGAAGTTTGTCAAAACATTTGGAATGCAACTCTGCAGTATTGTGTAAAGAGTAAAGAAGTTGTGTTCCTTTCTAGTTTATCTTCAGAAGAAGAGACTGAAGATCATCAAGACCAAGATGATCAAGACGATATCAGGATAGTGGTATGTACTGTGGGGATTCACATGTTTCCTTCATGAACATGAACCCCCAAACTAATGAACTAATGTCTTTCCTGTAGTTTAGCTATAGATATTGTATGATGATGGCCCTCAAAGCTAATGGTTCTCCTGTCTCACAAACACCGATACTCATTTGTTGCAGCTCAATGGCAAAGTTTTTCTTGAAGTTTAAGTTTTGTCTGGAAAAGGGGAGAGTGTTCCATGTAAGGAGACTGTTTGATTGTATTTCAATATAGCTATTTACTATTACTTTTTTTTCTAAGAGCAGCAGTGTCATGCATTTAGGGAGTATGATACAATGCAACTATTGCAATGAATAGACTCCACTCATTGAGGGGAAGACAAGACATGTCATATAGACAAGACAAGGTGATCATGAATGATGGTCATGAATATCACACTCTGTCACATTAACATAAGATTGCATAATAGGTTTTTAAAAAGCATGAAAAAAAATGTTTGGTAAGGTTCTGAGGATACATTGACACCTGCTGTCAGAGTATTCCAGTGTTGTTTAAAGACATTTGTTCCCTTGCAGGATGGAGCTTTGTTTATTCAGAACTTTCACAAAAGAAGAAGACAAGAGTGGGGAACAAATACCAAGAAAGGTCCATCAAAAGTCAAGAACACAAAAAAGAAACCTCCTAATACCAAAGATGTCTTGGATGTTTACGGACACAAAAGATCTAGCAGGAAATAAGAATTCCTGAGCAAACGGACATTGACTATGAAAAATTGGGTCGCCTGAAGACAATAATTCCATAATGCTTCATCATTTAAGGTCTGGAAAAAAAAGGGAACAGGTAAAAGGCAGACTGAAGTTGATAGATTAACACCATGTTGGAAAACCCTGAAAAATCTGGGTTGAATGGAGGTTTGGAGGAAAGTGACGAAATTGCGTCTCAGATGACAGAAAATTCCCTGCGAGCACAAGAACTGTCCAAAACAGAAGAAAGTCCGGATCCTGTTTCAGACGTCCAATGGAGTCTGTCTAAGGATTCTTCATGCCCCCCTCCTGTGCAGTGTATTGTACTACTGAGTGAAGGTCCAAATGTTGGAGACAACGGAGAAATGGAAAACAATTCCTCTCCGGGGCACCATTCCCAGCTTTACACTTGGTGTAGAGGCACAGCCTTAGAAAAAGAAACGGCTTCTATGTCAAGACCTATCAGACACAGGGGAGATGGTATTACAGTGGAATAACACTGAGATTACATCTAAATGCCACAGACTGTTAGGCCGGACTGAGACAGAAACATGCACAAGCACTTCTGAGCATCCAATGAAAACGTGCATTCAGCTGACTGTGGATAGGGATGTGGCATCATTTCAAGAGTGTGAAATCCAGTCTTTAACTTCTTATAGGGGTTCTTGTTCAGTATGTCAAGCAAAAAAAAAACAGGATACAATTATCAGCCTTATGCCTGAAATGGACATTTCAATATTGTCAAAGAAAAATAATTTAAAAACACAAATACAAAGAAAATCCATGCGATCTAGAAGATCCTGTTCAACAGGACAGTCAAGAACGGATTTATTACCAGCCCGAGGGGCAGTGTGACCAACCAAGAGACAAAATAATAAAAAGAAAACGTAGCGTCTCTTGGAAAGTGGAACTACATTTGTCTCAGATGACCGAAGACAACCGACGGAGGCCAAAACACACCAAGCACAAGTTCCTCTTGTGCAGAGTGTTAAAGCCAAGAGATGGTCTAGACAGTCGAGGAAAAAGGAAGAAGGATGAAAAGACACATCTCAGAGCAACATTTGTTCTACAACTGATACCGAATCTGTCTGAAGTGCTCTACAAAACAAAAAAAGAAAAAGAAAGGGCAGAGGTGAAAAACCTATGTAGCTCAGGAGCTACAGGGTCCAAAGATAACAGTTCTCAATGTTCACAAGAACTAGATGAGTGGGAAACAAAGGACCAAGCTCAAGATTTAAAGAAGAGAAAGAAGTTACATTGTTGGACTCTGTTGCTATGGAGATGATCACAAGCTCCGACACGTGTCAGGTTGTGGACTTAGACCCTAAAGCGAATCTGCGCCTTTCAGAAGAAGAAAAAAAAAAGTGATGATATATCAGCGGAGGTGACACTTGGAGATACAGCTGCAACAGTTTAGTCAGGGCTTGAGCACAACACCCCCCCCCCCCACACACACACACACACTATTTTTGAAAGTGAGAAAATGCAAAGAAAAAAAAACAAAACTTTATGACTGTGAAAAAGCAGCATATCCAGAGAAGTTGTGAAGAAAAGCTAGGATAGTAACACTAAGACAATAATGGAGTAGCCTTCTGATCATTACCATATTGTCAAAACAAAAACAAAGGCCATGTATAAAAAGAAATTATGACATAATGATGAAGTTAAAAAGAAATTATGTATTATGTATTAAGTAATGATGACAATCTAGCTATCTTTTTTCATGACACCATGAAAGAGAGAGTGACTATGTCTTGAGAGTCTTTTATTTTCTGTCATGAATATAGCCATCATTAATATACTACTTTGCTTCTTTTGAAGTTGACAGTCAGTGACTGTTGGACACCGAGTGTACACATGCGTCCTAAATATTGGAGAAGTTTTTTTTTATTTTCATTCATATTATATTAGTTTTGTACTTTTGAAAGTGTCTATGTATTAAATACCTTGAATGTGCTTCCTGGTGGATGCATTTGTTGAAATAAAATCCATGACATTCAGACTTGAAACATTGTCGCCCTTAATTGTGCAGAGGCTATATGCTCCTTATGGTCAGTAAATGTTTGCGTGCACCTGTATTGGCCTTAATGTGTTTACCATTAACACCTTCTTATCCTATTAGAGCCTTTCCTTGACCAAGCTCGTCTGCTGAAAGACCTGGCGCTTGCAGAATGCTCACAATGTATTTTAGTGAGCTATTCTTATGACTTAGGCATGTCTTTAGTCAGTGTTTATGATTTGGTCTTTTAATAAAAACGCTTAGCATAACCACAGGCTTCTGTTTCATGCTATTACATGTAAGGCTCCAGAGGGAGGATCTTGAAACCCAACCCCTTTGACTAATGTACAACACGGAGTTTTGCACGGTGACTGAACGCGGACTTTCAAACGGCGTAGTTATGTAATAGCCTACTGACCACCGCGCACCGAACAAAAGCAGTGCCAGTGCTGACAGTAACGATAACTTTGTCCTGTAGGCTTGTCTTAGCTGCTCCATACTAAAAAACACTCTAGGAGTGAGCGCAATGACTTCGCGTCGTGGTGTCTGTTGTTTTAACGAAGCCAGAAGAGTGGCTATTTTTGGGGGGACGCATGGAAACGAGATGTCAGGCATTATGCTTGTAAATATGTGGTTAAAGAATGGAGCGGAGATTCAAAGAAGCGGAGTGATGACGAAACCTTTCATTACAAACCCCAGGGCTGTCGAGAAGTGCACTAGATATGTCGACACCGATTTGAACAGAGCATTCACACCAGAAAACCTCAGGTAAAGAAATGTGGATATAATACTCTATCCGCAACTAAATGTTTTAACTTAGTCCAGTAGGCTACGCTATTAATGAACGCAAAACTGTATCCATTATGGGTGTTTCAATGTGTGTTGTTGATATGGCGTGTGTGTTTACAACCTGTCAAATGTGTTTTGACTGGAATTATAATGAATTACGCGTCTCAAATGGTTTTTTTCCTCAGGGTTACGCTTGTAGTAGGACTTTCTCGTGCGCTCTCTGTAGCCTACAGTGCGAAAACGTATAGCGATAACTTGATGGTGAT
>NC_084998.1:7048706-7066206 GCF_963854185.1 Sardina pilchardus
ACGTTAGCTGGCCAAGCCATCAGGAAAATAGAACAGTAACGCCTCAGAAGTCACATAGGTGTAGAAGGTACTGTTAGTTAACCCTAAAACTCAGAGAACTGTCCATGAAACAGAATAATGCCGCACTTTTGCACCAATTTGCAGTTTATACAAAGAAATGCTTTTACACAAATATGCTTAGTTTGAGAATAAAGTTTTTAACAAAATATTTTAGAGTTACGAAAACATTGATTCAACTATGCAGATGAATTCCACAAATGTGGAGCTTATTATGTGAAATACTATTTTTGAAACTTTTTTGTGATATTACTGTCAAAACCTTTCCCAGCAGTAAGGTAGTTATAGATATATTTTAGGGAATAAACAAGATTTATATGTTTAAACTGTAATCATTTATGTATTTATCTGCTTGACAAAATATTCGTATGTACTGTGCATATTCAGAACAACTAATAGTCTCCTCTTTTACTACTCAGGAATAACAGACAATTAGAGGCAGAGCAACATAAACTCAGATGACTGTATCACACTTTATAGTAACCTCACTTTGATATGTTCACATTTCATAATGACTTTAAATAGCCTTAAACTCTTAAGATAACCTCCACACACTCTTAAGATGACTCCACTGGTGCTTCCCTGTGCTCGCCTTAACAAATCTGTAATGGGGGATTAAAAAATATATATAATATAAAAAGAAAGGATTGAGCTCAGTAGACGCGCGTGCAATATGTGCTACCACTGCATATTTAGTGATAAGGTACTGTCCTTGTTTTATTTAATGGTTGTAAATTAAGTAATCAAGTGTGTGTTGTGGTGAATGTTGAAATGTGGAGATGATTTAAATATGGGCCATAATGTTATACACTTGGTATGAGTTTACTGTTACTGTATTGATGATGGTAAATCTTTAAAAATCATTGTGGTTTGGTGTTTGTATGTTGAGCCTTTTCTGGTGATTAAGAGTTGTAGTGTAGTTCATTTTTAAGTTCAAAAGCTATGCAATATTTTATATGTTGATGCTTAAACTATTTGATTCTGTTTGATTGTCCTAGATAAGATGAGTATGTGATGTTTTCATAACACCATCCTTTGAAGTTGATCAATTGTTATATCTGCCCTTATAGAAATAATCTGAGCATCTTGTGAGTCTTAAATCGTTTTATGTGGAGAGAGATTTCTTCTGACGTATCCTCTAGATTTTTAAAGTTGCTTCAAAATTAAAAAGTGAAACTTTATGAACACTTACAGGTTTGGTTTTAATCATTTATATTTTGAATGGGTAGCATTACTTGCCTTGTTTTTGCCAACCTGAACAACAGTGACATGAATGGACTAATTTAGAGACCATGAGAAGGGTTGAAGCAATTCAGTCAAAAATGTACCACCATCTATAAGCTCTCATCAAACCTAAATTCAATTATTATAACAAATGACATACTGTAGGTTCAGTTTTGAACTTGTTGTACGTTGATGTTGTTAGTTATACTGTAGTTATTATTAGCTATCAGCTAATAATTTATTTATGTATTTATCAAAGTATTATTGTGAGGCTAGTGAGAGAGAAATAATTATGGAGCCACTGTCACTGAAGTGAATCAGAGAAAATATGATTTTCTAATATGATTTTTTAATGCTAATTACATAAAGCTAATGTGCGTTGTGTGTGGTTGCAGTCAGTGGACACAACCACAGTATTAGTGGTAGTTCAGGAGGACACCATAGTGCGGTGCAACATCACCGTCCAGCACTAGACAGGGACCCGAGTCTGAATCCGGCCAGTGGCCATTTCCCTAACCCACACCTCATCTCTCACCAACTCCTATCCTCTGTGCTCTTCACTGTCCTATTTCCTAAAAAAAAGATATTTTAAAAAAATAGAAATATTAGTAGTAATACTACACAGTAGTTTGTTGGTTTAATTGCTATGCAATTTCCCATTGCCAACCAGGTGCTAAAAGGTTGCTAACAGGTTAGCAACTATGGTTTTGGGAAACACCCTTAAGTAGTAAAACGATGAAGTAATGTAAACCAAATTACTAATGAATGGGAGACCGTGGTATACAGTTAAGAAAGTGGTATAGTTTACAGTAATATATGTTAAATATAAACATAAATATGTGCCATCGTGTAGCCTTATAAAAGCAGAAGATCTGGATATGCAGTAAGAGCACTGTACAATATGCGCAGTAGTAGCAGTAGCATTATAAGAGTAGTAAAAATGATATAGACATATGCAGTGTATTAACAGCAATATTGTAATAAACTGAATAAATGAATATTCAGTATGAACCGTATAGACAGATATGTACAGTAATTTCCCCGCATAAGCCGCATTGTGTATAAGCCGCAGTTAAAAGAAACAAAACCATATTAAAACCATAACTGCCCCCCTGTATTAACCTCATAGCTGAAGACATTTTGCAAAATCATTGTATAAGCCGCGGCTAATAGTCGGGAAATTACGGTAGTACAGTATGTAGCCTAGATACAGTAGGCTATGTGCAATGCAGTAACAGTAACATTACACAGGAGTAGCAAAATGTAAGTAAGAACAGTAGAATAAGTGTAATTACAGTACATTTTATAAATATAAATAGAATAATGGGATGGGGTGGTGCAATTGTTCGGAGGGACGGGGCTTAGGAAAAGCTTTACAAAATATTATTGGTGTGGTATTTCATTGCTGTGCTTCTTTGCACAGGGTTTGGGGGAATCACAGCTGTCATCCCACAAATGAGTGGTAAATAGGCATCACAGTGATGGCCAACATGTTCACCACTAGAGGGAGATATAACTCTAGATTAACGCCAATTGCCGTCTATCTTCATTGGAAAGGAAATTAACTCTATTGCTTGCAGATTTGTTTTCAGGCTTTGAGAAGAAATCCTTGCAAAAGACTATGATGTGTTTCATTTCTAAATTGCTCACTTAGAAAGAGAATTAGATGGATACAATAAACAGTTAGAATTAGAAATATCAAGCCAGTGAAGTACATCAGGGTATACTGCCAGATTAACTTAATTACATTGATTGTAATTGACTGATGCCAACATGCTTTTAGTAAAATTATCCTTCACCTCTGGCAACGATGATAGAAAAGTCATTCAAAACAGAGCACAAGCATCTCTATCTCTCACCAATCAGAGATGTTCTTGGCTTCTTGTGATTAATGTTTCCGCTCCTGACACAGGTCTTCATTTCCTGGAAGCCTCTGCCTCTCCCCTGGCCAGAGTTCAAATCTGAGGCCCGGCACAGTCGGATGCAGCAAATGCTTAGTGATGTAATTCTGCCAGCACATCCACTCTAAGAAATTACTGCAACATTCTGTAATATTTACTCGCATACTTTATTTATTTATGTAATTTAACTCAATTAACTGTATTCTGTTATCTATCACAGACATACTAATGTAGTGATGGATAGCTACAATTGATGACCTGCCTGACGATTTCTTTTGCTGATTTCCATTTCCAGGACTTGAACAGCAATCTGACCTCTGCAATGTTGATGGGGAGCAATGTCTGACATATATAAATGTATACTGTATATATAAACCCCTTTATTTGATAGAATTCCTATTCTTCCTTTGAACTGTAAAGATTAGCATCCTTAATAACTTTACATCTGAAAACACCTATGACTGCATTTCCTTTGTATTTCCTGTTCAAAATCATGTTTTATAGGGCTTGGTGAGTGCACATCTATTGCTCGTGGGAAAGTAACTGCACACCCTCAGATGTGCAGAGAGAGAAAGAGAAAGAGAAAGAGAAAGAGAGAGAGAGAGAGAGAGAGAGAGAGAGAGACCATAGGGAGGTATCAGTGGATCTATTCCTCAGATCCACTCTTTCACCACACTGGACTAGCCATCACAAGCCCCCCTGGATATCATGATACCCATATCGGATGTATTACGCTCTCCTCTGGCAGTGGACAGTGGAGTGGAATTAGATGACTGCAGATGAACAGAGGCATCTGAGCAGTCACTGTAGGCTACTGTTCAAAGCCAAGTCTAGCTCATCTCTGAATGTTTAAAATCCATTAAAACATGTAGCCTATTATTTAAGTCACTTCAGTCACTTTGAATGGTGATCCTGAAAGAACCAATCCATGTTGTGAGCTGGTTTAGCTATATTAGATCTTTAAGTTTGAATACAAAACACTAACATAGGCTATAGTTATGAACAAAGACACACATGTAGCCATTTCAACGCTAAAAACATTAGATGAAGTTGTCTATAGCCTACTATAGGACAAAACAAAGTAGCCTAGGCTACAGGTGGTGCCCTGCTTGTATAGGCCTATTCTATTGTTTTTATTATTTTATTATGTTATTATTCATTTATCTATTACACGAGTGGAACGCTTCATTCATACCTTGACTTTAATGTCCCTGAACCACAGAGACGCCTTTACACATTTTAATAAAGACACATGTAGGCTATTTAATTGGTCTTACACCCTCTGACGTCAGTACTTGTAGTGGCGGAAGCTGAAAGTTCTCCGTGTGGCAAACTACGATGTTGCAGTTTATGTGCATTAGGGGTTGCCGCTTCAACTAGGTATCTTAGCTCAATGGACGTGTCATTGCTTCACAACAACGTAAAGAAGGAATCAAAGAGTGGGACCGTGTCTGGCACCAAGTAAGTTTCTTTGCGCGTAGTTTCGTGTGGTCCCGGGTTATTGAAGACACCTTGTTACGAAGCTGTTTCATTTGCTACAATGTGGGAACATGAGGAATTCGAAAGACATTGGAAGAAGGAATTTCCCGATGGGGAAGTGCCGAGAATGGACATACAGTCGGTGGAAGACGCTGAAATGGAACTGGACAAATGTAAAATCAATCTCAGAAAATTGCAGCAGGCACTTGCGGAGGAAAAATTTAAAATGATTTTCCTTCAGACTTCTCTCACCAGAAGTAAGAAAAGTTATGACAAAGAAAGGTGGGAACGCACCGACCAGAACGAGTCGGATGTCTACACCATGATTTCCAAACCCGATAAGGCACAACAGAAACGAGAACAGTCTATCGAAATAAAAGACACGGAACGCCCAGTGCAGCCTGAGAAAGACCCGGTGATTAGTAAACAAGGTGAAGATCCCGCTCGTATTTGTCCATTTGTTCGTAATACGCCAGGCAGACCAAGTAAACCAGGTAAACCCGTCCCACCTCCACGGAAACATCTGAGCTCCCAGAAGGGAACACCTACTCCAGCATCGACTCCAGCACCTATCCCAACACCTATCCCAGCACCTACCCCAGCGCCTGCCCCAGTACCTACATCACAAGTCGTTGATGGCAGCTGTATTAGCCGTGCCGAGGGTCGTTCTGATCCAGGCAGTGACCATGAGTATGAGGAGGTGGGACTGAACCATAACTTTGTCTCGAGAAACCTTGTAAATCCCAATGCAGGAGACTCCCAAAGACGGAATCCGCATAAGGATGCCCTGCGACCGTTTCGTCTCAGCAATGATATGGACTCCAGTGATGATGGAAGGCTTTCGCCTTTGGGCATTCGGTTGGCAGGGAGTTCCGGACGCAGCACTCCTGACAGACGTAGTGATGGATATCTGAGTTCAGATTCAGGTAATGATATGTTTATGTCATTCGCTGTGATTGCATTATTCCCCAAAAGTGACACTATGTGAATGAAGATAGAGCTGTCACTATCAATGACAATTAGGATGCTGCTTGGGTAGGCTTGATAGCACTGTGGAACTCTGCGTCCTCATAATATGACATCCACACATGTTGAAGTCAACTCATTTCAGTATATGTCAAAGATGCAGTTAGTCACTTCAGCTTTGGGGAAGTTGGCTGAGGACTGGTCAGAGATAATTACTCACATGGTGTTTGAACTTCCCATTTCAAGGTTTTATCACAGATTTAACCAGAGGTGTACAGTAGTGGTAAAATAAGAGGTGGGTACACCATGAAACTATGTGGACTCTGCCATGTAGGATTTTTAAAAAGACATTCAGAACCTGTTTTATGGTTTTTAAGTCCAAATGCCTCTTCCTGCAGAGCCGAGTCAGGCCCTACAGTGGGAGCTCATGTAGAGACTGACAGGAGGCTATACAAACTCATGATGCTGAGGTGCATGTAAAGGTTGAATTAGCAGACTGTAAGTAATGGTTACTTGTGGTACACTTGAGTGGGGTATGTGTGTTGTGGGTTGGATGTGGCCGCAGGTTTCTGACCATGTCCTATTTAAGAATGAAGACATTTCCGAGAATGGATTAGAAAAGATTTTTGCGTTAGTGTGAAGAAGCATCATCCATCATTTGTATCATTTCACACAGAGCATCAATCCTTTTTTTGAGTCAGGAAAGGCACTTGGTGTCATGTCGCATTCTCATGGGCTTCAACTATGACGATTAGGAATAGGCCTAAATCTGAGGCGTGTGTGTGTGAGAGAGAAAGAGAAAGAGGGGGAGAGAGAGAGAGAGAGAGAGAGAGAATAACATGTGTTGAGTATGTGGGGCAAGTGTCAGACTAAACTAGTGGTTAGCTTGTTTCTTAATTTGTAGGCGCAGCAGTCGTCCATGCATGCAGCGTAAAGCATGGTGGGTTGCAGTAGGCCCTGTCTTCATGCTGATTTTGAAGAGTGTGTTTGTATGCCAGTCGTGATGGGCAGTGGTTTCGGTCTGCTTGTGTGTGCTTTTGGCTCAGAATAACCCGTGGTTAGACTGCATTGCTTAACGTTTGCTTTCATGAGAAAGTCTGTTGTGTGCTCAGTTCCTTTTCCTCTGTTTGTTTGTTTAATGAGTTCATCCTTCTGAAGAATCTCTTGTTCCATTATCTCATTTGGAGTGGACTATGAGGGCTCCACACAGAGGCTCCTGTAAGGGTCTCTGTTCTTCATGCCATCAGTCTAGGTGCTTGTCATTTTCGGTTCTAATGGCACAGGTGTGTAACACAGGTTCGTCATGTTGAAGGTGTGAGCAGAGAAAGGAGTCAGCATTATTATTCCTTCAAATTGGAATCTGTGCCCAGTTTTCAAAGATACGTAGCAGTTACTTTGTTCAAAAATGCATTCGAGTTTTCAGGCATTGCAGTGTGCCTCATAAAATCACAAGATTACATCTAAATACGGACCTAATGCTCTGTTGTTGTTAAGTAGGCCACGCATATTCACTGAGGAACTAAGAGTTCACGTCTCACAGAAAGCAATTGTTGCTATTGTGGCAGCCTTTCACACCAATAATGCTGTTTCAGTTTACCTGATTAATGTCTGATTGAAAAGGCAGGCTGTTCAACAGTGCAGGAAGTCAAATGGAACACAGTTTAACACCTGCAAATGACACACGGACAGTGCACAAGCACAATGCAAACACTCATCAGCTGCAAGGAAGTTCCATGTATGAGTGTGTCTGCCTGTGTCTCTGTCTGTGTGTGTGTGCCCCCTCAGATGCAAGTCCTACAGGCTACCTTCACACCTCTGAGCTATTGCGAGCAGCGCACTGTGTGAAATGTGTGGTTGTGTTCAGCAGGGCACTGCAGGTGGGTTTTTTTGCGGCCCTGCACTGAGCCTGAGCGTCTCAGACTGTGACAGGGCGAGCGAGACGCAGGATGTTCGGTGCTGTGCCTGGGCGTCTGGCGCACATTCAGACTGTGACACGGCGAGCGAGACGCAGGATGTTGGGTGCTGCGCCCGCCTCCAGCCTCCTGCGCTTCGCTAGTCAAGCATCTCCGCTTCGGCTCTGCTAATGTTGCCCTCCATGGCTGTGGCTGCAGGAAGTGGAGGCTAATAATAGCTTAGCGTTAGCGTAGCATCACTTCAGACAGATGGGGCAAATGGATTGAGTTTGTGTGTTGCAGGGCCTCTCCCTGAGGGCCCCTGTCTCCTCTTATGAGGGCAGATTCTCTTACTCACACCGCACCATTTTTCGAGACATACCTCACGCTCGGAGCACTCGAGGGCCTGCCCAGGCCCATCCTGGAGGATCCTGTTTTTTAATGGGAACAGTTGGCTGTCTTCCTGACAAAATAGTGTGTGTGTGTGTGTGTGTGTGCGGGTGTCACTCAGAGGATTGTGACAGTGTCTCTTTCTCTCTCTCTCTCTCTCTGTATGTTTATCGAGAGAGTGTTTTTTGGCCCTATTGTATCGCCATACTCTGTCTCTCTCTCTTTGTGTTTATGTGTTTATGTGTGTGTGTGTCTGTGTGTGTGTGTGTGTGGGGGGGGGGGGGGGGTATGCATGTATGTTCCAATGCATATGTGTTTTCATACTATATGATTATACCGTACACAAAGTCCACCTGACTTGACTTGGTTTGACTACCAAGAGTTTCACATAGGAAGGTAGACTTCCTCCCTAAGTAGGACGTACAGTACAAGCTGCCAAGTCTGAACATCTCTGAAGAGGATGAATCACCTTACCATGACCTTTTGATCCTCCCCCAACCAAGGGCTGGTGCAACTCTCCACACTGACAGAACAGTCCAGAAATAAGCTCAATAGAGAGGGTGTGCCCCATAAAAACTTGACTGTGTGACCCTTCACATACAAAATTGTCTAGCTTTACTAGATCCAAAACAACAAAATGTGTCCATTAAAGAAAGACCGTAGAAAACCATGAATTATATTTGACCAGCTGGGAATGTGAAACAGGTGAGAATTAGATGAATACTGTACTGTGGCCTTTTGGTAGTCTGCACCTGTCTCTGAATGTGAGTTTGCTTTTTCTGATCTTAGAATAGTTTTAAATAGTGTTTGCATCCTGTCCAATTTAAATGTAATTCTTTAGTTGGACTTTACACTTTGCTAGTCATTTAAATTAGAGGAAGTGTGTGTATTTATCTTTTTTGTTGGTTTAAAGCAGTCTGTCATGAATGGAACGAGGAAATATCATTTGAATTTTCTGCAAAACTTTTCTGTTTTTTTTAGACAGCTCTAGTTCTCATCCTCCCATCATGTATGCAATTAGACTTCCTGTGTGTGTATGTGTGTGTGTGTGTGTGTGTGTGTGTGTGTCCGTGTGTCCTGGAGTATGCAAATGAGCCAGGAGGTGATAGTGTTAATGTGTTTTTGCACACTTGCACAAGTACAGGATATGACCACATGTTAAACAGAAGTGACTCATTTGAAAGCATTTGAAAGTATGAGAAGCTATACATTTCATACACAGAGGAATTGCGCAAAACAAATCATATCTCAACGTTTCTCCGCTTGGCACTGTTTACTCATGGTCTCTGTGTATTTCCTTGTTTGTTTACGCTTCCATTTTCACTTTGTCCATCTCCAGAGGTCAGTTTCCAGTGACAATGTTTCAGGACTCTCCTCCCTCAATTACACTGATCTCTTCCTTTAGTTGTTTACAGTTCCTAGTAATTACTGTATTGTACAGCCTCTATGGAATGTTTGGTTCAGTAGTACAGTGGGGAGTGGGGTTATTTGTGTGTGTGTGTGTGTGTGTGTGTGTGTGTGTGTGTGTGTGTGTGTGTGTGTGTGTGTGTGTGTGTGTGTGTGTGTGTGTGTGTGTGTGTGTGTGTGTGTGTGTGTGTGTGTGTGTGTGTGTGTGTGTGTGTGTGTGTGTGTGTGTGTGTGTGTGTGTGTGTGTGTGTGTGTGTGTGTGTGTGTGTGTGTGTGTGTGTGTGTGTGTGTGTGCGTGCATGTGTGCGCCAGGGGCGTCTGTGTTTGCACGTCATGGAAGCATGACTCCTACCTCTTATCTACACATTGACAGAGAGGTTCGTCTGATCAGGTGAGCTCGCAGAGCTGAGACTGCTTGCAGGTTAATCCTGTTTGTTCCTCAGTTTTGTCTGATGAGGAGCATTTCACTTGTCCAGTCATATTGTGCAAGTGCTGAACTGCCCTCAGGGTCATTCCATGTCCCATCAGATAAGGTTGTTGCTGCAATGTCTAGTTGTTGCCTGTTAATAGATTTTGTTCAGACCTTTTCTGTATCATGAATGAGTCCCCAAAAAAGTCTGTGAAATGTTGCATGTTTTCATATATTTTTCAGCTCATGATATTTAATACGTATTCAGCACATGACAAACACATCATCAAGGAAGCAATGTTTGGACATTCATATTTTGAAAAATGTTATTCATAGGTAGCCCAAACTTTGTTGGACAGAAGATAAACATGTTCTCAACACAAAGAACCTTTAAAGGTCAGTATAGTGTGCTCTTTTAGTTTCTATTAGGCTCTAGATTTGGAGAAAACAAGAAAAAAAGAGTTATAACTGTTTTTTGTACGCATTTGGTATCAATCATTATTATTTTCTTTAAATAGTACCTCTACTACCCATAGCACTTTCAAGGATGGAGAGGAAATATTGACCAACCCATTTTTCACACACTCTCCTTTTGCGTCATGTAAAATTGTTTTTGGTCCACATTTTTTGTACATGCTGCTCTCAAGTCTGGTGAAGCCAGTTCCTTTGATTATAGTGGAAGCTGATTGTTGCAGCAGACGCTACGCAAACGGAATGCCTCAGTTACGCGCCCGGAGTAGCCTAGAATCAGTGGAGCAGACCAGGCAGTGTTGTGAAAGGCCTGACCCATGACAGGGCGCTGCACATCCACAATTGCATTACAGTACGTGATTGCGTCATTGTTCTGCCAAGTGGAATTGTTCAAAAGAAAAACAGATGACTCTTAACTTTGTTTGGGTGTAAAAATGTGATTCAGATGTCTGGCGAGCTTTGTTTAAAGACATGTACATGTCATTTGCTGTTGTTTTCTGAATACCTGGTCTATTCAGTCAAGACAGTGGAGTGTTTGAACTCACCAGCAACTAATCCCTTTTAAATTGACTTAATTATTGCTCTCATCTTATTACATACAGTCTGTCAGTAGCTCTCTCTGTATTTTTTTAAGTCTTTATTTCCCTCTGTATCTTTCGCTCTTTCTCTCTCTATCTCACACACACACACTCTCAGTCAGTCAGTCACTCACTGACTCATACACACACAAACTTTTTCTCTCCCCCCCTCACCCCTTACACATACACACCCCTTAGCAATCTTTCTCTAGATGAACCACACTACACTCGTTAACTGACAGCCTGCTTTGGCTGCCATGGAAACCTGTCGAACAGGGCAGGATATGCTGACCACTGTGGTCTCTGTGGAGGGGAGACAGGTTTTGCCTTCTTGCCTCTCGAGGGCCTCTCCCAGCTGTGCTACACCTCACCAGTTTGAGGTCAGGAAACCACGGATTTGTCTCAAAGACGCCCCGTTCGCAGGAAGACACAGGCTTACTCATTAACGGCCAAAAGTTCCAACGTTGTTGAAAGTGAGAAGACTTTTGTACGTCAGATGCACTACTGAGTGGTCGTCATGACGGGGGACCATGTGTGCGTCCCCCCCCCCCCCCATCAGGTTTGTGGTATATGACGACGATCACATAGGCTGTGCGAACACTAGTGAAAGTCATGCTCCTGTACGCAGTGAATGAAAACCCAAATGAGTGGCCGCGGATGAGCCTTTTACAGCCCATGAGCTGGACAAAGGTCACTACTCTCTCTGTGTGGTGAATGGGGAGCCACACAGCAAAGCTCCTGTGTGTGGGACTGGTCTCCAGTTAATGTCACACAGTGGCATACACAGTGGCTCTATGTAAGGATGTGCTGTTTCTCTCATTGGATACACACACACACACACACAGTTTTAAAAAGCAACACACTGATTGACTGTATAGAAAAGAGTTGCTTTTTAGATCAGTGGGGCAACATGACATGTGTGCCGCCTTTCTGCAGTTGGGCATAGTTTAGGGCGGTCAGTGGCTCTCTTTTTCCGTATTCCTTTGTTTTCGTCCAACAGCTCATCATTTTCACTTCCTCGTCAGGTGAAATGGGGAACAAGCAGCCTGTCAGATTTGCAGTGCTTGCACTCACTGTGATACTCAGAGCTTTAGAACACTTGTGGTCTGTTCTCTTTCTTCTCTCTCTCTCTCTCTATTGTCTCTCTCTCCGTCTCTTTCTCTCTCTTTCTCTCTTTCTCTGCTCATTTCCTGTTTCATTAGCTGCTTGTGGTGAAACGTGTGTGTGTGTGTGTGGCTGGTATAAGAAACAGTCCAACCCTTTCGTACAGCTTACCCTTCCCCATTGCGAAATGATTCTGTAAGATATTTTTAGAATGAACATTTTTCAAACAAAATACTTAAAAGTAGTTTAAAATAGCTTTTTAGCTATAGGGCCTAAGTAGTTTAAGCACCAATGTAGTGTTAATATAATATAATATAATTTATGAAATAGCTGTATAAACTATGTGATGTTTGCGGAGTAGCAGAGTGTGATGGTAAATTGACTTTGTTCTTCACGCCACACGACATGTTTAGTGTTTGTAAAGAGAGAGCACGAGGTCTCTGGTCCACTTAGCGGTCCACACAGTAATGATTAACCCCTCGTCCCCTTCCTCTGCAGGTGTGTGTGCTCCAGACCTCCATTTTAAAGCCCTGAATGGTCTCATTATTTTCAAATTTTCTCATGTTATCTATTTGAGCTGAGTGCCAGGGAAACACACTTAGCGATAAAAGCACCAGTTGATTACCCTGGAAACCCAGAGTTCTCGCGAGAGCACAATTTGAATTTGCTTGGCGAATCACTGTGGTAATCAGTAATGGGGCCCGTTACCCATGACCTTGGAGCCGACCTGCACCAATCACATCGGTGTATCTGATACAGGCGGGCCAGAGGCGACCAAAACAGATGATGATGTCAGCGCTACAACGTCGAGGTCTAGAATCAGTCATTAAACATTGTTCGGAGTGTAATCCAATTGTGTCGAAGTTCGGCATCAGTCATTAAACACTGGTCGTAGTGTTATCTAATTGCGTGCAGTGATTTTCAAATGCACACTTGGTGCCGCCACTTGAGTTGGGCCGGTTTCATTATTCATGTAGCCAGACACTAAATCTCTCTAGATGACCCAGACTCTAGATCTCTCTAGGTGTGGGTCGGGATTTCCAGGCCACTAGTTGATCTCACGTCCGTGCGTCAAGTCTGTGGGTATGAGGAAGCCTCTTGCAGGTGCCATGTCCGTCTCTAGCTGATTCATCAGTGGTCGTCTCACATGTAGATGGTGACAACAGATCCTGAGCTAGAAAAGCAGAAGCCCTATTGGTGCTGATTGCAGGCATCTCTGCTTGGTTGTGAGAGTGTTTCTCGTGGGCGTGTGTAATGTGTAGTGCGTAGTAGTGCGTAGATGGTGTGTGTGCGCACGCATGGTGCCAGTAATTGCATCCATTATCCTCGGTTAACACAATAGGCTGAGTCACAGACGTAATAGTTAAAGAGTCAGCTCATCTTGACCCCTCTGCCTGGGTGACGCATCTCTCACACATGTTGCCCCCCACTAGCACTCAGCTCTCCCGCCCACACCCCTCCTTTGTCCATTATCAGCCTGCGAGGGTCTGGACATTTGACTCATCTGGACACCATGTTGAGGGGGCACGGTGGAATGGCATTGGCAGAGTCTCAGGCCTTGTTATAGATAGAGCCCTTTTTTGACATAGCCACAAGCACTAGACTTTTTCCATCGCTACTTGTCAGAGATGTTGCTTCAAAGCAGCACACTTACGTGTCCCCAGTGTAATGAGCCTCGTCACGGCGGTTTTATTTTATATTTTTGTGTACATTTGTGGTGACATTATTATCCTGCAGAGTTCTTTCTCACACCTGTGGCACATTGTCCATGTCATGAGAGCAAATAATAACTGGAACAGATTTTGGTCATCTGGGGACCACCCATTGTTTGTCTCTATAGTATTTGAGTACCCTTTATATAAGTGAGGTTAAACTATTGCTATTTTTGTTATTTCTCATTTATTTGTTCATTTTAGACGATCATTCTTTGTGAAATATATTTAGAGCACATTTACATGCCTTGCCCACTGGGGGGCGATAGAGAACAGCTAATGTTACTAGCTAATGTGAATGTATTAAAGTGTTTTGACTCTGGGCTTGTGCTGATGTTATGGTGCTGACCTTTGAGAGGATGGCGGGGTGCTTGGTGGTTGGTACTAACTGGACCCCGTCCAGGGAGTGCCTTGACGAATGGACTTCAATCTCCTGTGGTGGGCTGGTAGCCCGCGGTTATGTTATGATTGATGTTTTGGAAAAGCAATTTGCTCTTGAGCAAGGTGTTTCTTCTCCTCCTCCTCCTCCTCCTCCTCCTCCTCCTCCTCCTCATCTCCTCTTCTCTCTTGCCCTTTTCCCTGGCTCTCCTCCCATTCTCCATTTCTCCATCTCATGTCCTGCTTCTCTCGTTTATGTACCTCTCTCTCTCCTTCCCTTCTTACATTCCCTCTCCATCTCTCTCAGCATGTCAGTCTCTCACCCTCTCAGTCTGGGTGTGTCTTTGGGGGTTAATGCAGGTCTATTAGTCTCCTGTCTCTCCTGCTAGCCTGTCAAATGGTTTGGGGTTATTAGGCCAGTGCTTCGGTGACTTGGGCTACTGACTGAGATGGTCTGACTGGTGTACGGAATCCACAATGAACACATTTCACATGATGTGCAAAAGGGACTGTTCCATTCATTATCTGTCTGTCTGTGTGTATTTTGGTCTTATATGTTTATGTTTATAATTGTGTGTATGTGTCCGTTTTTGTATTTGTGTGTGTGTGTGTATGTGTGTGTGTGTCTGAGACTGTGTGATGCTCTGTGAAGCCACTGCCATGTAGACAGAGCTGAAATAGGCCAAACGTAGATTTCTGCATGAAAACAAACACTAATGAAATCCAAGCGGCATGAATAAATCATCAGGCAGAGGGCATGTGTGTGTACATGTGTGTGGGTGTGCGCATGTGCGCATGTGTCTGCACATGTTTATGTGTGTGTGTGTGTGTGTGTGTGTGTGTGTGTGTGTGTGTGTGAGGGGTGGGAGTTTCTCTTCCAGGCCACCTCATCTACTCTCTGTCCAATGGCATGCCACTTCCAGGATGCTGCGTCTGACCTCAATAGATCAAAGTGATTTTGGTCGGCACGGAACGTGCCAGCGCACTCACACGCCACACACATCCGGGCACAGCTCTCTCTTCCTTCCTTTTCTCTCTCTCTCTCTCTCTCTCTCTCTCTCTCTCTCTCTCTCACACTCCCTTCCTTTTCTCTCTCTCTCCTCCTTTCTTGCGCTCTCTCTCACTCCCTTCCTTTGCTCTCTCTCTCTTTCTCTCTCTCTCTCTCTCTTTTTCATTCTCTCTTTCTCTTTCTTTCTCTCTCTCTCCTCTTCCTCTCTCTCTCTCTCTCTCCTCCTTTCTTGCTCTCTCTCTCTCTCCTCTTCCTCTCTCTCTCTCTCTCATTCTTATTCTTTATCTGTCTCTCTCTTATTCTTAAAGAACATGGGACTTGGCTTAGGCCTGTCTGTGCTAGACACACAAAGGGTTATCAGAAAGTCAAGGTAGACAGTGTGTGTGTGTGTGTGTGTGTGTGTGTGTGTGTGTGTGTGTGTGTGTGTGTGTGTGTGTGTGTGTGTGTGTGTGTGTGTGTGTGTGTGTGTGTGTGTGTGTGTGTGTGTGTGTGTGTGTGTGTGTGTGTGTGTGTGTGTGTGTGTGTGTGTGTGTGTGTGTGTGTGTGTGTGTGTGTGTGTGTGTGTGTGTGTGATGGAGGGACAACCAAGGGCCTGTGGAGGCTGCAGTTCCGCCGGTCCTGCTGGGAAGGGGTTGCTAATTGGACGATGACAAAGGAGACCGAAGGGGTGGTGGTGGACAGTGCATGGCTGCTGCCCTCATGTGTCGTAACTCTCCCTCCTTCTCTCTCTCTCACACACACACACACACACACACACACACACACACACACTTTGCTCACCATACACTTTTACATCATAAGCTTTAGGGGGTGTTTGGATGAGCTTCATTACAGTCCAAACCCAACAGAGTGAAACAAAGGGCTGCTAGTGTAAATAATGGCGTTTGGGCCCCTTATTACCACTGATTTGTTAAAGTGGCCTCATCCAGTGTTTTCCAGCACTGTTGCCTAAACAGGATCACTTCTCAAAAATATTATACACAAAGGCACAAACATGCATACTCTTGCCCTCACAAATGCACTAGTAATACTGGAAGTAAGCAAAAGGTGCTAAAGTACACTCTCAAATTACACAGCAAATATGTGTTATATCTCTTAGTAATGAAATGTTTGAACAGGCCTTAATGATGATTTATATGTGTAGTATTCCAGCTGTGTGTGTGTGTGTGTGTGTGTGTGTGTGTGTGTGTTTGTGTGTAAAAGTGTGTAAGGGGGAGAGGGAGATGAGAGAAAGCAGGGGATGCACTGGGGTAGAGAGGGTGAAAAATAACACCTCAAGAACTGGCTCTGTACAAAGAGGAAGAGAGAGAGAGAGATGCCAGACAAAGAAATGAAGAAAGAGATTGAGAGAACATGCAGAAGGAGGGAAAGAGGGGAGGGGGAGGGGCTGAAAATGATGTGTCTTCATATGCATCCTTATTTTGTGTGTGTGCGTGTGTGTGTGTGTGTGTGTGTGTGTGTAAGACATGAGTTGTGTATGATGAGCCTTGTTGGTTTTTGCCAGATGAGGATGTGGTGTGTCTGTTCCAATAAATGCAACCCCCCCCCCCCCCCCACCCCACCTTACACACACACACACACACACACACACACACACACACACACACACACACACACACACACACACACACAGGACCACAGGACACCCACCAGGAACAATTATTCCTTTGCAGTATTACTGATGCGATATCACAAGCTGATACACCGAGACTCTGAGATTCACACACACCTAACTAGTGCACGTCCTTTGTGTCTACTCAGTCTTCCGGAGATCCATTTGAGATTAGATTGCCTTGAGAGTGGATTCAGTCCTGACTGATTAAATTATCACCGGCTGCAGTTATTGTGTAATAATCATTAAACCCTCTCCGTCTGTCTCCGCTGCCAGCGTGGTTGAGGCGCCGGTGTGTGTGGCTGCGTTGGTACAGCACGGGTGCAGCCTGGTGTGGCTGTGTGTGTGTGTGTGTGTGTGTGTGTGTGTGTGTGTGTGTGTGTGTGTGTGTGTGTGTGTGTGTGTGTGTGTGTGTGTGTGTGTGTGTGTGTGTGTGTGTGTGCCCCTTTTTTCCCTGGCAGCTCAGCCGAGGTGGCGTGGAGGAGCGGTGGGTTGTGCCAGAGGAGGAGGGTGGTAGCGGCAGCGAGGTAATCCGGACGGGATTGGGAGATTAGTAGTGATGCGGAACGTGGAGATGTTTTTTTTTTTTCTTCTAAGCGCCGTGTTTTACTGGATGGTGGCATTAATTCAGTGGCCCCCTCCTCTCTCTCTCTCTCTCTCTCTCTTTCTTTCTTTCTTTCTTTCTTTCTCTCTCTCTCCTCTCTCTGTATATCTCTCTCTCTCTCTGTATTAATCTCTCTCTCTCTCTCTCTCTCTCCCTGTATATATCTTTCTCTCTTTCTCTCCTCTCTCTGTATATATATCTCTCTCTCACTCTCTCTCTGTATTCATTTCTCTCTCTCTCTCTGTATTCCTCTTTCTCTCTCTCTCTCTCTGTCTCTCTCTTTCTCACTCACGCACACTTGCACGCT
>NC_084998.1:7071206-7098706 GCF_963854185.1 Sardina pilchardus
GAACAGCCACTTCTCTCCGGGCTGAAGAGGGCTCCGAGGGGCTTTGTCTCTGTCTCTCTGTTTCTTCTGCCAGTCCACCCCTCCCCTCCCCTCTGACTGTTCTCTGACAGTGTGTGTGTGTGTGTGTGTGTGTGTGTGTGTGTGTGTGTGTGTGTGTGTGTGTGTGTGTGTGTGTGTGTGTGTGTGTGTGTGTGTGTGTGTGTGTGTGTGTGTGTGTGTGTGTGTGTGTGTTTATATGTTTGTGTGTGTTAGCAATAGTTATGCTTTCATTGCTCTGTGTGTGTGTGTGTGTGTGTTTATATGTTTGTGTGTGTTAGCAATAGTTATGCTTTCTTTGATATATTTGTGTATGTGTGTGTGTGTGTGTGTGTGTGTGTGTGTAGGTTGGTCTCCAGTGTATGCATTAGCATTATGTCCAGCCAGTCCTATGTATTCACAGTAAGAAATTCCGTGTGAGACTGACGAGAGAGTGGACGTAATGATCTGTGCCCTGAGGTGCATTAAGAATGGATTGTTCAATGGATTTCCGCTTAGACTGACATGCACACACACACACACACACACACACACACACACACACACACACACACACATATATATATATATGTATGCACACACACACACACACACACACACACACACACACACACACACACACACACACACACACACACACACACACACACACCACACTCACACACATTTGTTAAAGCAAATGCATGAACCTCCAGTTTTAATTGCTGATAAGCGATTGTTTTAGAGTGACCTCCTGGCTGGATCAGTTGGCTGTGTGTGTGTGTGTATGTGTGTGTGTGTGTGTGTGTGTGTCTGGGTGTGCATGTATGTACTGTATGTAATGTGTTGCTATTCGCTTCCAGCTGCCACATTAATCAGCTGCTTTGTGGGCGGACAAAGAGGCGCACGGGCCCCTCTCAGTGGACTGCCAGGGGATCCTCCTGGAGCTTTGTCTCCTAATTGAGCTTCTGCTGCCCGGGTTTCCCCTCTGCTGAAGGGTAGATGGGGTGGGTGGGGTGGGTGGGGTGGGAGTGGGTGATTTTTTTTGAGGGGGTGGGGTAGGGGTTGAAGATCTTGGGTTGGTTGGTTGGGGGATATTTTTTGTTGCCTGGAGCGTGATGCGTGAATTTCACCCTCATTTTGATTTCCCTCCTTTCAAGTGCTCCACGCGGGCTAATTGGAATATTTATCAGGCAGGAGAGGGAGTGGTTGTAAACACTGATTTTTGCCTGTGTTTCTTTCATGATCTTGACAGATCTGCCTTGCGGAACAAGGCAGAAACGCAGAGAGCAGGGAAATGCTAATTAAAACAACCCTTAATGAAACAGACAGCTGAGAGAGATAACTAAAAAAAATAATAAAGCAGCAGGATTTATTGACTTACTCAACGAATTAATGACTTTCAGTCCACTTTGTCTCGTTCTCAGCAATGATTTCCTAATGATGGTCTTTGTTGGGTGCATTAGTTAATGGGAATGTGGTTTCTAGGTTTCCTCTACCAATGAACGAAGCTTTGGATACTTTGCTGCACTGCAATTGCATTTAAAAACCCTGTGGTGGTATTATCTGCCAGTGAAGTAAACAATAGAAACAAGAAGAAGAAGAGGAAAAAAACCCAACAGAAAATAAAAATGGCAAACTTGAATGCCTGGAGTTCATGGGAACCCTTTTGAGACACCATTGTTGCACCATTGTATGGCCTTTATATTATGAGGACTACTGTAAGTCTAGGGGGTCCAGTATCTTCAGGGGATGGAGCAGGGAGTGTTGTTTCTCTTTGTCTTTGAGGAGAGGGGAGCCAGGGCTCTGTGGCTCCACTGTGGGAGACCCTCGCCGTGGGCAACGTCACCAGACACAGGCTGCCTCCGCTGGATTCCCCCCCCCCCCCCCCCCCCACACTCTCCCCCCACTTCGCCCGACAGCATGGGTGGGCTGTGAGCTGCCATGTTTTGCATTCCTCCGTAAACATGAACAGGGGTCAGCGAGGAAGATGTGGCTTGTTGCCACGGGAACCACGCAGCGAGGGGGGAGATGACAGGACCCATCTGTCCCAGTCCTGTGCACCCGTTCCTCTCACACCTGCTCTACAGCCTTCAGACCTTCTTTCTTTCTTTTGTTCTGTCCTTCCTTCCTTCTTTTTTCCCTTCTTCCCTTCTTTCTTTGTGACCTTCTCAATTCCTTCCTCTTGTTTCCCTGTCCCGCCGCATCTGTTTTTTCGTTCACCTCTCCGCTCTTGGTGATCAGAACACATCCCACCCTTTCATCTGCTTGTGTCACACAAGGCCACGTGATCTGAGAGCTCTCACATTTTGCCCCTTGGCTCCACTTTCATGCCTAAATATCTCCTCCTCTGTGGCATGGCTGTGGCTTGGCTTTGCCAACACACACACACACACACACACACACACACACACACACACACACACACACACACACACACACACACACACACACACACACACACAGATGTGTTATTATAATAAGATGATATTCAAGATACAAGATGATGACTCTTTTTTCCACTCTCTTGATTTTCTGTTGCTTCTGTCTATCTGTCCCTTTTTCATCTGCATTCTGTTTGTCTACCTTTCCCCCTGATTTCTGTTCCTAAATCAACCTTTCCAAAAAGGCCTAGCCTACAGCTGACTGGCATAGAGGCCAGATTCCTGCTCTTGTGTGACCAATATACTGAGAAAGAAGGCTAAACATGTGGATGAGGGATGAGCGAGAAAGGGAGGTGGTTTGAGGAAGAGATGAGTGGGTAGGGAAGCAGAGAGAATCACTCCAGAGTCCATAGCCCTCTTGAGAGCACCGCTGATTTAGCATCATCAGAGAGAGAGAGAGAGAGAGAGAGAGAGAGAGAGAGAGAGAGAGAGAGAGAGAGAGAGAGAGAGAGAGAGAGAGAGAGAGAGAGAGAGAGAGAGAGAGAGAGAGAGAGAGGGATGTTAGTCTGATGAATGAGTAAAAGAGGACCGAGCAACTAAACGGACCACAACAACAGGAAAGTGAACACGACTGATCGAAGACAGCGCTTTGGAGTTATTGCATTTTTGGTTGCTTTTTTAGGTGTCTTTTAAGATATTTCTGAAACTGGGCACAGAAAACGGAAGGAGCCGGCTGACATGTTCCTAGACCTTTGATTTTATTAAAAAAGAAAGAAAAAAAAGGAGGAGAACGCAAATCTTCAATAGAGGGGGAGAACTTAAAGAAAAGAGACAAACAGCGTAAGAAAGCCAGCGAGAGAGATTGTCAGAGGGACAGAGAGAGGGTGAAAAGACCGCGAGTGAGGCAAGGAGAGAGCAAGCGCGCGGGGGAGAGGGAGTGCTTTCCCTTGCCTAGCAACGGTTGGCTGTGTGCGCGAGGCTTCAGCCTGTTGTCTTGTAGCAGCGCGCGCAAGTGACTGTGCGTGTGTGTATGTGGAAGGACGCCGTTAGGAACCGAGGACAGCTCCTGCGCTCCCGTCTCCTTTCAATCTCGTCTAACCCGCGCCACCCCAGGTGGCTTTCTCCTCTTCTCGTGCTCTGAGATGACAGCCTCTCTTCATTCGTGAAAAAAATAATAGAAGGAGCTGGAGACCTCAAAGATAGAAAGAGCCAGCGAGAGACTGAGTGAGCAAGAGCCAGAGCCAGAGAAAGGGAAAGCGAGTAGCGGAGAAGTAACGAGAGGAAAAAAGGGGACGCGTTAACGGAACGACCCTGGAGGAAGCGCCAGGATCCGGGATGGAGCCCTTGAGCACACGGGGTCTTCCCAGGCTCTCGTGGATCGACACTCTTTACAGCAGTACGTATACGTTCATATCCGTTTCTCTGGACCACTCCATCGCGTTTTCTCTCCCCCGCCCTTCTCACATTCACCGAGACGAACGTCTAATCACGTTATGAGCAGGGTATTTGACACAGTCAGGGCGCGGGGTCTGGGCAAGGATTTGTGTATGAAGAGTGGAGGGTGGATGGATTTGTGTCGCTGAGGATTTATGTTTTTGCGTGGTTTGCCCTTGTTTTTTTAAATTGCTGTATGTGTTTTTGTGCTGAGGGGGAAGTGTGTTTTTTGTGTGCGTCTGTGCATAAATATTTGATCGCTGTATGTTTGTTTTGTTTGAGGACAGTTGCCCCCTGTTGATGCCCAAGCTTGTGTTGATCACTTCAGGTAATCCGACTATGTAACATGAAATCCATCTGCTTGAACATTGTTTTTTCCATCCGAGGGGAATTCAGGAATTATCTTTGTTTGTCCCAGATTTGTCCCAGTTTCAATCTATTGAAGCACTGCACAACACAAGGAAATTGTGGCTGTGGGCAGCTTTTGTATACTGTGTGTGCCCTCTGATTTCACTGTCACCGGCTGTTTACTTGCTTCTGAGCAGTGATGTCATCCTGATAGCAGAAAATCACCTGCTGTAGAGTGTTAGGATTGAGCATGGGGGGGTAGGTGTTGGGTGGGTGTGCGGTGCACTTGGTCTCGCTTTAAGGTTTGGTTACGTAAAGAGAGTTGTGTAGGCACACATGAAAGGAAGGAACCGGTAGCTCTGATTATGCTGGTAAAAGAAATATGGTGTGAATAATTTATTCTTGAAAAAACCAACGTAACACATTAATAATAAGCTCTCCTTTCCTTAACTTCAGCACTGGATCCCTGCTAAAATGATCTCACTCTTTCAGTGTTGTCTTCTACCACCTCAGCAGTGGGAACAGTGCTGTGCTTGGAGTCTACTCATTGGGATTATGGATTATGTAACAGACCCTTTATTTATTTATTTGTTTGTTTGTTTGTTTGTGTGTGTGTGTGTGTGTGTGTGTGTTGTATCAGAATTGGTTTCAGTGTTGATTTGTTCAAAAGGGAGGGAGAGGGTAGAGTGAGAGAGTCAGTAAGAGAGGGAGGGGTAAGGCAGGCGCTACTTGACTGTGGGTGTTGGGAGAGGGGGCAGTATGACTGTGCCCTGCCATATTGTCCGGGGCAAATGGGTTTATGGAGCAAAACATCTGTTGCGGCCACTAATGCTTTGTGTCTGCTTTTTGATGACTTTATTGGTGGAACGGCCGAGTGCTCAGCAAAAATCACTCACACATAGAGAGAGAGAGAGAGAGAGAGAGAGAGAGAGAGAGGGGGGGGCATAGAAGCTTAACAAAGCCCATCTGTTGATGCTAGCGCAAAGATACACATGAACTCCTAGCCTGTTCAATCAGAAGATGTATTATGTAATTGATCATTATTTGTTGCTTGCAACAGGAATAGCTATTTTGACCCAGTTCTGTTTTGAATTTATAGCTTGTGTAACCCAACATTTTAAAAATGTACAGACAAAATTAAAAATGCATGAGCTCTATTAAAAATAGATGCACCGCCATACACAACAAAAGATGTTCCTTTTGGATGCTGTAGCCGTGCTGTATCCAGGCAGGCTAAAGTCAATATCGGAGAGTGTTTATTGATAATGTTAAGAGTAGTGACCCCTCTTTGTTCACACGTCATAGAACGCTTGGTTAGCATCTATATCTGGCAGAAGCAGATGTTTTTTTTTATAGTTTATATGTGTTCATTATTGAGCTCTAGCTCACCTCTATTTCCAGTCATAGTGCTATCATGTCACCGTTAAGACAGTTTCAGTTCCCTCTGTTATGTCCTGTTCTCCATATCTGTTGTGTTCATCTTTCTTCGCCTTCATCCAGTGCATTATGTTTGGACAGGGCAGCTAAGAGTGTTGTGTGCTTGTTGTTGTCTGAAGTGTTGGACCGCTAAAGGAGATGTAGCAGACAGTCTACGGCTTGGCTACTGGACACGTACCACTAATACATTGCGAAGTGTGTGACGTACAGTAGATGCACTCGGGTCTGTGTGAAAATGACAAAGCATTATGTATGTATATGTCATTGCCCTTTTCCATAGGCCAGGTTTAGATTCAACTCTTACAGGATTGACGAAGACCCTACTGACCAGTGAAACACACACACTATATCCCTCTGTCCCTTCTGGCAGGGATGAGAGCCCTGCACACTGGATGTTCCATACACCCAAAAGACAAGCCACGTGCCATATGGAGAATGGAGAACAGTGTTAGACACACAGACACACACACTCTCTCTCTCTCTCTCTCTCTCTTTCATGTCTCATCTGTGTCTTGGCATCCGAAGGCCCCACCCCCACCCTCTCGTCTTTGTTAGGTAGCCTCTCCAGCTGAAGTCCAAAAGCGCTTCTTTTTGCCCCGCAGCCCCGCACACTGCCCCATCGCTCCTCCGCCAGCGATGCCATGGAGATGCTCACTTCTCTCTGATGTTCTGTTTAGTAACCCCCGCCCCCCCCACCCCCCTTTGAGCTCCGCGCCTCTCAGCACAAGCACACACAGAGCACATAATAACTCATAACCACACAAAGGCTCTGGGCATACAGTAGAGCATACATAAGCCATGCATGTATGTGCAGAGCTGGATGAAAAATCACCATTTACCCCCCTCGTCGTCATAGTGATGGTGGTGGTGGTGGTGGTCACATGACTATGGGCGAGCAGCATACAGAGGCTGGTTATGTAAGAAGGGATTTCAGCAGCAGCAGCAGCAGCAGTGGAGACCCCCCCCCCCCACCCCCCACCCCCAGTCCCCCGTCGCTGGCTAATCCTGCTGACTGCTGTGGCAGCTGACTGGGATTTTTTTGCAGCCTTGGGAGGCCAGGGATTAGCGCGCCGTGGATCCATGATGGGAGACGGAAGGCCAGACACATGCGGAGGTGTCAGATGTTGCCCCACAGGGCTGTAATCTGGCGATGCGGGGATGCTCACAACCGCGTTTACTTGGAATGCGATTTCTTGTTTTGCTGCGATGTTAATTGTTTTTGGATGCGATGCATTGTGAAAATCAACTGCGCACACACGAACCCACACACACACACCACACACACACACACACACACACACATACACACACTAAATGTAAATGCGTGATGCAGTTATGGAACATACTTGAGGATAAACTCTCACACACACGTGGTCACATGGTCATCGCACATATGGCCCCACTTTCGAGTCATGAGGCATTGTAGCCCGCGGCACAGTCGCCTCTCTCTTGCCTGCAGCAGAAACTACATAGGCACCCACCACCACCTGCCCGCGTTTGGCTGCGTTGAGCTTTCAGCTCTGAGACAGCTTATGCAAGTGGGACAGAGGAACCGAGTTCTGTGTGTGTGCACACGTGAAAAAGGACTCGAGCACGAGTTCTTCTGAGCTCAAAGAGGCCGTGGAATTAACAACGCTTTTGGTCATTAGCGGGCAGTCCACATTTGCCTAAATTTCGAATATAATCAACTGCTTCAAGTGCAACAACACATTTCAAGCTATTAGATTTACATAATCATGTGGGCCCGAGTATTCTAAATGAAAATACCCCATATAGCCTCACATGTTTCGGTGTCATGGTGATGTAATCACTGCTCTTTCTCAGATGTGGTGATTTTCACGTTGATTGCTTTCACCGAAACAGCAATCAGCGCGGAGCTCGGGGAAACGGCACGGCAGGACAGCCCAGATCAGCACGCTCATCAGTCTGCGGCTTCTTCTCTCGTAGCCCCGTGTTATTGATTTCACAAGAGGGATTTCCTGCTCGCGCCATCCCTCTGCTTCGCCACAGTCCCTTGTCCGCTGCAGGCAGTCATTTAGGTTGGTGGTGTGGGGGCGAGACAAGGACCTGCAGCACAGCAAGGGCAATGGAACCGCACTCAAGCAGCCTATCACTCACACTGTATCTGAGAAGCCCAGAAAGAGAGAGAGAGAGAGAATGAATAGAAGGGGAAAAAGATACTTTATTGAGAGAGACTTTGTGCAGTAAGTGTTGGAGGCCAGATCAATGGTCTATGTGGCTTGTAGTCTTATTGTTTTCAGGCCCATCAATCAGGACGTATGAGCTCACAGATGGCCGATGCAGAGAGGGGTCGGTGTCTCGGGCGCCCTGGCTTGGTGCCCTCCAGGCCCAGACACCCACTCCTGGATTTACAATTAGATGTTAATCACCAGTGCTGGACTGCACATCAAGGGCCCCTGACCAGCATTAGTGAGCCATTTGTTTTGAGAGGGGTTTTGGGGTTTACGTTTGGCGTGTGAAGTCAGGGATTCTTTCCATGTTGACTGCACTAGAAGAGAAAGGCTCTTTTGTGGCCTTGCTGAAATTAGTAAGTGGATTTATCGATGCTCTCGCTCCCACCCCCTCACTGGACACTCCAAAGGCGCCTTTGTCCTTCGGGATTTTTACATCTGCACCTGTGCGGCCCGGCCGATCACTCACAACATTCGCTTGTTCTCCAAGACGCTCTGCTCACAGTTGGCGGTGTCTGTTTCAGACCCTCTCTCTCTCTCTCTCTCTCTCTCTCTTTCTTTCTCTCTGTCTCTCTCTTTCTCTCTCACTCTCACGCTGCACTTTGGTGCTTTTCCCTTTTGTGTGAGCCATTTTTCTGTGTAACTATGGGAACAGAGGCAATGGGAGAGATCCGCGCGGCTCTCGGCTCGGGAACTCTGTGTGTCTCACGGAGCATGAGCACACGGTCAGCTCGGACAAGATAGACTACGGACCATTACGTAATGGTAGTGCCTCGATGACCACAGAAGCCCTATCCATTACAAACCATATTCTTCTTCCCGTGATTTGCATGCTCTGGCCTGGAGCGCTCGCATTATTTTGGAAGGGAGCAGAGCACGAGTTATGTAAGATCTACCAGGGTAATATCTGTGGTGAATTTCCCAAATTGGCAGTGATCTCGCCTACAGTTTCTTTTTGTGTGTGTGTGTGTGTGTGTGTGTGTGAAGCGTAGGAGAGGGAGAGAGAACGAGAGGGCACAGAAAGAAGGGGTCGTTGAGTACGTGCGTACAGGCAAGCGAGTGTGCTTGAGTCAGGGTGTTTGTGTTTGTGTGCGCCTCTTCTCCGTGAAGCCCTGAAGTCAGAGAGTTTTGTGGGTAATTTATCAGCTGTTTGTTGTGAAGCCCCACCTGCTAGAGACTCCCTTATTAGTATTCTGCTGCAGTGGGGGCCAGAATGGGTGTCTCTTAAAGAACAAGTCACTGCAGTGGAGATATCAGCCTGGGGGACATCTCTCCATAGCTGTAGTATAATGCAGTATAGACACGCACCACAGATACACACACACACACACACACACACACACACGTTGACAAGAATATAGAATTTTTGCTCTTAGTATCACCACACGTTTCAGAATGAACATTTTGAAGGCACTTCTTAAAGGATTACTCATTACCGGCATCTACTGAAGGTAGATCTTCTGAATGTACCTTAGATTGACATATCAATTGGTGTACAATGAGAATGTGTTCATGAAAATTTGCTGTCATCGTGTAAGGTAGTTGGCAGGCAGTGTAAAATGTGGGGGGCTATTATCTGCATACTGTGTTTCTACTCTCTGCCTACAGTTCCTGGTTCCCTATTCAAGCCACAACGCCAAAATGGATATTGTTGGGTGCAATTATTTCTCTGGAGGTTGTCCCAGTCATTCAGTCATGCCATCTCTTCCAAGCCTTTGTTTTGTGCCTGTGCACATTTCTTTCTGTGAGGGGTATGAAATGTGCAGTATCATGTGATCGCTCTGGCAGCGATGCTCAGCAGGGCTTGTGTTGCTCTGGGCACTGAGATGAGGAACGTTCTCATACCCCACTCCGCTCTCATACCCCATTCCCACTCCGTTCTCATACCCCACCCCACTCTCATACCCCACTCCGCTCTCAGGCTGCCTCGTACTGTACAGAGCGCAGTTCAGCTGGCGCTACAACTCACACTACACAGGCAGCTCCCTGAGAGAGTGTGTCTCGGAGAACGCTGCTTTTATTTGCGTGTGATTGATGAAGTCCTGGCGCTCCTCCTCCTCCTCCTCCTCCTCCTCCAGTCTCTCTCTCTCTCTCTCTCTCTCTCTCTCTCTCTCTCTCTCTCTCTCTGTCTCTCTCTCTGGGTCATCTCACACATCCCATAGTAGAGACTGTCACAGCGCTGCACGCCGTAGACGATAAATGTAATGTAACATCACGCCAGGTGGCATATAGCTGGGATGAAGGCGACACAAAGGCTGGAATTATTCTTGTCTCCCCCTCCTGCTGTGCATTCTGGGATATATGAAGATGATTTCAGGCAGGTCACTCAACGAAAGCCCTTCAGACAGTGACAGGAGCCCCGTGGAGGTGATGACTAGGGCACCACTAGAAGGCATTAACTGCACCAAAGAGTACACTTTATACAGAGAGAGAGATGGTAGCTTACACATGCTCTGATTATCATTACAGTAATTTCCCGCATATAAGCAGCAGGACAGTGTTTTATGCAAGTTAAAAGAAACAAAACCATATTAACACCATATTAACTGCCCCCTTGTATTAACCTCATAGCTGAAGATATTTTGCAAAATCAATGTATAAGCCGCGGCTAATAGTCGGGAAATTACGGGTAGGGCCATTCGTTCAGCAAGAATCTGCACGAGAGGGAGAATTTGGCAAAACGCTGTCTAAGTGATGCAATGGCAGATGAGTCGAGCCTTCAGTGTGGTATGCACATCTGAAATAATAGTCCAACAGGAACACTGATAGAACACAGATCCAAGGAGTGTCTCTCCGGGGGTGTGGGGAGGGACCTCGGAACATTCCGTGGAGATTAAGATTAGCATGACTAACTTTGTGTTCGTTTGGGGGATTTTCATCAAACTTGATCTTGACTGAGCTCAATGTTCCATCTCCATCTTGTACACATGTAGGTGGACATTTGTAAAAACGGATTGTTTTCCTCCTTTGTATTTTAAAATACATCCACATCAATAACGAAAGTAGCCTCGAAACACTGTCAAGAGCATGTCAATCAAGCAGATTGTGATAATGGCAAATTAGAGACCTGAAAAAAAAATCAAACAAATGAGATGTGTTTTCAGCAAACACTGACTGAGTTTTCATTTATCAAATTAACCATATCCACCATAACCATAAAATGGAGATATTTATAAATGGCAGGGTTTGTGTGGACAGGTTCTTAGTTCCCCCCCCCCCCTCTTCTTGTACCCATAGTTTGTGTGTGTCTATGACCATGGGCTCTAGGGATGCCTGTCTGTCCCAGTTTGCATCACGGCTGTCGTCACAGACTCCTTGTCCACCGAGGGCTTGGCGGTGCTCTCCAGTGGTCGACATGGCTCTTCTCTCCGGGCTGGTAACTGGAGCCCCCCTGCCTCTCCTAGCGAGGAGTGGACCATAGAGTGCACCACACACACACACACACACACACACACACACTCACCAGTCAGGCTACGCCAATGGGTTCCTTGCTCTTGTTTACATCGGAGTGGAAGTCAGCGTGTGATTAAGCATGCAGGGCAGTGGAGCGAAAGAAGATCGGAAGAGAGAGAGAGAGAGAGAGAGAGAGAGAAGGAAGGAAGAGGGAGTGAAGGAAAGAGCAGGGCTTCCATTAGAAGGGTGGCTTTGAGGCACTTAGAGCCTCGATGCACAAGGCAATTTTTTCAAGCAGCTGGAACAGGCAGTCTGCCTTGTAGATGGGGTGAGGATGGGAAAATGGGACAGAGTCGGGGCAAGAAACAAAGAAGACAACAGAAGAGCGTTTGTTTCATTTGAACGAAATACGAAAATATGACCGATGATGTATACTGGTGAGCAGTCTTTCAGCCTTACCCTAGACAAGCTTTTGAGTAGCCTGTGTAATAGCAGTAAAAGCCAGTGTGGCCACTTTACAATCAGGCACGTGCTTTATCTGAACACAGCGAGATCCATTATCCTTTACATAGCAGGTTCACCTGCTAGAATAATTCACGTTTAAGTGTGCTTACTGTGTCCTAGAATATGTGTGTGCCATTTGTTGGGTTGAAGTGTTTCCAATGGCTTCCAACAGGAAATTGCTTGCGGGACTTGCATGGTAGTCTCTGCCCTTGGTAGACAGTCGAAAGGCATGAAACGCAGAGTGCTTTTGATAGAGAGAGAAAAGCTGCATACAGAAATGAAATCTGAAAGTAGGAATAAAGAATAAAGTGTTTTTTTGTTAAAACTACGGGAATGTGAGGAAACAGTGTCTCTATATATAGGGACTGTGTCCCCACTTATCCCTCTGTCAGGCCACAGTGGCTGAACTCGTCCGAACAGTAAGAGCCATTTCACGTGTTTTCTCCTTCACCAGCTCTGACACGAGGATTCAACAGATGGACGCCGTTCCCTGAGGGATGAAGACATTGCATGCTGATACCAGTTTTTTTTTTTCTCAGAATGTTTTTCTGAGATCACGTCTCACTGGGTGGTGGAGAGAGATGCTTGAAATCGCAACATTGCGAGCAAGTCTTTGGAAATGTATTTTTAAGTACACTCTGAACTGTACGGAATTAGAGATTCAAATTCACATTTGGGATCATAGCGTTCGTTCTTCTGATTGATCGGTGTCAGTGGGAGCCTGGTATAGGGGAGAGGTGGGAAGAGTTCATCCCTATCAGTATTAACAGCGGGAGGAGCTGACACAAGAGTGATGAGATGGCAGCCTCAAGAAGTTGGGTTATTTAGTGTTGGATAAAGTGTGTGTGTGTGTGTGTGTGTGTGTGTGTGTACATGTACGTGTACGTACATACTGGGAGGTTAAAGGGAATTCTTAGAAAGTGTGTTATGTTTGGGATGCACCGTCAATTCACACTGATGCCTCCAGTGGGTTGACACAATCAGGTGTGTTTGATTGACGTAATTGGCAGGTTGTTTACAGCTACTGCCAGTCATCTGTCTCAGTTGGGTGACTGTGTAATGTACAGGACTGAAACCGTGCAGTATGCTGTTTTCCACTCACAACAACCCCACATAGCCGAGCCCAGGTACTGTAATCCAGTCATGAACTCTCTGTACTCTGTGCTTTTTTGATACAGCCTCTCCACTGTTGTTTTGTAATTTTTAACATTTCGATGTTGATTTTTCTATTTTGACATCCTTTCTTCGGCGTTAATGCATGTGATGCCGTCGCGGGAACCGTCGGCTCATGCATCAGTCCTGATCCAAAGTGATGGCGCTATATTTGCGGCGGGCAGCGTGATGTAGGACAGCACTCTCCACCGCAGTTGCATAAGACTCCCACACAATCCTCCTGACTGACTCCCTAGCCTGGCCTCAGACCTCAGACCTCGCTCCTCCTGTGGGGACGCGCCTGAGGTCAACTCCCTCCGCCCCTGACTGACTAACATCGGAGCCTGCTCTTGGCGACGTAAACAGGATTCTGTAGTTTGAGCTGATTCCCACCAGTCATGATGCCCGAATTGAATCAGAGGTCTGTTACCAAGCACATTTAGTCGAGCCAATCTGCCACTGTGAGAGATTATAGTCACTTTTGCCATTTGGGCTTAGCCGCTTGGAGCCTCGGCTTTCTAATTGTGTGTGTAGACATGTTTCATTCCCTTGTAATCAAGTTAATTAAATCTCGGTAATTGAGGGCCCTCTGAAATGCGTACAGGCTCTCTTCTCCTTTCATGAATTATACAGGTCATGGCAGGTGACGCACCTTGACGGTCATTATTTAATTTCACGAAAGTAATGGATCTCAGTTTTTTTCTCTCTTTTTTTCCGCCCTCAGCAGCTGTTAAATGCTTTAGTGATTCTACCCAGCCGGGGACAGGACTCTTAATTTGGCCAATTCCGAGAGTGGCTGTGAGACGTCAGATTAATTAGACGGAGATATATTTTTATGTTCCATCCATTGAATCCTGTCCCGGTATCACTGGAGCGATAATGTGACGGTGCTTGTGTGCGTTCTGCTGTACATTCACCCCCCTCTGTCTTCTTCTTTGCCCACTTCTGTCTCTCTTAGTGACCCTAATCCATGTAATCACTGAACGGTTAGCCAGCAGCTTCCAGGGGGGGGATCGGGCTAATTAGAATGTATAGAGAGTGAGGTGCCATGGTAACGGGACGAGGCCGGGGGTGTTTATGATGCATGTGCGCGGTGGCATTTGAGTGTGGCGGCTCTTATCTCTCCCCGCAGGCCGAGGGGCCGAAACGGCTCTGTCAGATCCACACCGCAGGGCTGTCATTTCCTCCGCTTTGTTCCCGCCCGCCCCGGCAAACGGCCCTGCCTGCTCACGGCGTCCCATTGTGAGGCTGACGAGCTGTGTCTTTTCCCTCTTTTGTGCACTCGAGAGTGCGTAGGTGTGAACGATCTTTGTTTTTTTTTGTCTTTTGTCTTTGTCCTCTACTTTTGCGTGGGGGGGGGGGGGGGGTTGATGTGCCTTCATGAATATTATCACTATATAATTAGGGGCGGAGGTTGTCTTAATATGTGGCAAGAGAGTCTTGTGTGAAGGTTTTTGCATGCTGTCAGTGTGTCCAGCAAAGCAGCCAGCTAAAAGATGCTTCCACTACTCTCCTTCTCTGATCTCAGCTCAGTACCCCCCTCCCATCCCCTCCCCTCCCCTCCCCTCCCCTCCCCGCCATTGTGAAAAAAAATAAGCCGGGCCTTTTTTCTCCAAGCCTCTGGATTGATTTTGATCGCATTTAGATCTTGAGATGGCGTCTGCATTAATATCAGGCTGCTCGCCACACCTCCCAGTGGTGAAGCAGGGCTCATTAGCCCTTGAGTCTGAGCCCCCTGTGCGTTGGCCAGGGCTTAGAGCTCAGGTGGTGTGTAGTGTAGTCACGCATTTGTGAGTTAAGTGGGGACTACGGCAGGCTGTTGACCTTTTTGGAAACAGCAAACTTCATTTAAAGCACCATGTGGCAAGTATATGTAATGCTGCTTTTTCAACACACACACACACACACACACGCGCGCGCACACACACACATACACATACACATACACATACACATACACATACACATACACATACACATACACATACACATACACATACACATACACATACACATACACATACACATACACATACACATACACATACACATACACATACACATACACATACACATACACACACACACACACACACACACTTCCAGATAGTGCAGCTCCTTTGAAATCTCAACTGAAGCTCTACAGCGTTACAGTAGTATTTAAGCCTCTGCCTCATCAATAGACAATGGCTTCACCTTTAAACGCTGTCAGATGCTTAAAGGCCAGGCAGCATTTACTCTGGTGTGTTAACCTTAGCTTCACCCAAATGCCATCCAGCCTTTTGTGCACCATTTGTCCTTGTGGCCAATTCTGTGGGAATTGCTAACCTAAAAGGAAGTGCAGCAGTTCTTGTTATATGTGGTTTTTGACTTGTTTTTGCAGCAGTCGATTTTAATGTCGACTGTTTTTTAGTCGGTCCTGCTTGAGCTTTCAGTTTTAGCTTCTTTCTCCCCCACCCCCTGATTGTGCTATAAATACAAACTGTGCAAAATGTCCTTCAGGCCAGTCACTTGCTCCACTCCTCTTAAGTGAAGGGTGTGAAAGGAAACAAATTGCACGGCGTTTAAACATTAACCTTTGAACATTTTTGTTTTTGTGTATTTGTGTGTGTGTGTTGCGTGTGTTTGTTTGTGTGTGCTTGTGTGTGTGGGTGTGTGTGTGTGTGTGTGTGTGTTAGGACATAAGCAGATTGCTACCTTTTGAAATGTTTTTTTTGTGTGTGTGAGAGAGAGAGAACTAGAGAGAGAGGGAGAAAGAGAGAGAGAGAGAGAGAACTAGAGAGAGAAGAAGAAAGAGAGAGAGAGGGAGAAAGAGAGAGCACTAAAGCACAAATAGCAGTTGAAATCCTCCTCTGTCTCTCCAGGATGCTTTCTGCTCTCTATTGGGCCGAGCCCAGCGCCTGTCCAGAGTAGTTTAGCTGTGAATGCCTGACGGAGACGCGGTGCTTACTCTGTGTTGCAGCAGCTGACCTTCTAAACAGCAGCCACTGGCACATCGCACACGGTTTGTGCGCGAGAGAAATATCCAATTTAATGCTCAGGTGGTAATGGTAATTGGAATTCCATTCAGCGCTCCCAAGAATAAGGCAAGACTGCGTGTGTGTGTGTGTGTGTGTGTGTGTGTGTATGCACATGAGAACACTTTATTAGGCAATCAGCTGAATCCACATAGATTGGCTGATAGGAATATGTTAGTGCTCATATGGCTGCTGCTGCTGGTGGTGGTGGTGGTGGTGGTGGTGGAGGGGCGGTGTGCATGAGAGAGTCTCTCTCGTATGCGTGTAGTTAGCACAGCAGGAACAAAACTAATTTAATTCACAAACACTTAATGCACTCACACATTGAGCAAAAGAGAGAGAAGGAAACACGTGACGGGGCGTGTGCCTCTGTTCCTGACGTGGCAGCTCCACGGGGGTTGCTTGCTCGTTGTGTTATTGATCTCTGCAGAAGTGGCGATGGATCTTTTTCACATGCTCCCTTGGGATTGGACATCAGACCATTACTCTCTGTTTCAACCAGCGTCAGGACATTGCTCCGTGACCGCCCGGATCATTGCGAGCCTCACGACGGCCCTGATGAATACCTGGAGCCCAAGATGTGATTACTTGTAAACGTGAGCATGTGGAGTCATATTTCTCCTCGCTTGTTTTCGTTCGTCCTCCCCCCCTGTAGAGTCGCGTGATTAATCTCCACAGCCCGCCCGCCGATGTCACGTGAGTGCCATCTCTGATCGGTGAAGGCTGGCGGGTGCGCAGATGGTGGAGCTGCCGTCACTAGTTGTCGGCTCAAACTGCCAACCCCCCCGCCCCACACACACACACACACACACACCCCTCTCCTCCCTCTGCCTCGCCCCTCCATCTACACCCCCCCCCCCCCCCCCCACACTCACACACACTCATACACCACCATCACCCCTGCCAGGGTAAGTGACATCCCCAAAGAGGCAGCCCAGCCAGGCGCGGAGCAGCACAGCCCCTTCCCTGACCTGTTCGCCACATGAGGTGCCACCCAACGTCAGGGACGTCTCCGCACACTTCCTCCCAGCAGTCTGAGAGAAGGCTAATCCACCCTGATCAAACGCTGAAGCCTTCCCCTTTCTCTCTCTCTCTCTCTCTCCGTCTCTCTCTCTCTCGCGCTCTCTCTCTCCCTCTCTTTATTTTTTGCATTGGCAGTCAGCCTGAAATTTGTTCCACCTTTTTTTTGCCTTTAAACTTCCTCCTTCCATAAGAAATGTACAGCCAGCGAAGGGTTACATAACGTCTCTGAGCGCCAGAGAACAGCATTGAAAAGTGCTGAGAAAGGAGGTCTTGTTTTTCTTCCTACTTCCTCTCTGTTCACCCCCTCCTCCTCCTCCTCCTCCTCCTCCTCCTCCTCCTCGCCTCCACACCACTCTGTTCCTCTGCCAGCCTCTGCTTCATCACGCAAGTGCTGAGCTCCCTTTGCTGGGTGTTGTTTGTCCACAGCGTTGCCTGTTTATTTGTCCAAAATTGGGAGGATGAACAGCAAAACTGCAAGACGAGTGTGACAAGTCTTAGGCTCATCAGTAAGATGATGCTGATGCTGGTCTTCACCAGCTACTGTCTCGCGTACTGTCTCATTGTGCTTATGCCAGCAAGGCAAGGTTTCCAAGGCAAGGTTTCCAATGCAAGGTTTTCCAAGGCACATTTGGTCTGTGAGAGACCTGGATATCTCAGGATCCCTCAGAGACCCCTTGACTCCTCTTGCAACCTCTTGACTCTGCTTTGTTTAGAGCAATCAGTCTCTCCTCTGCAACGAGCAACAGATACCAGCAGAGTAGCCACACTGCATGCTCTACAGTAGCATGTGTGAGAGTGGTACGGAGGTGTGTCGTGTCAGACGCTACTGTGATGCTCCTCACTTAGTTACATGCACACTGTACTTCTTTCATGGATAGTATTGAGACCAGATGCATGCTGTGATTTTTTAGTTGTCATTTAAAATCTTAAGTCAAGATTAATAATTAGCATATTTCAGTGTCATGGTTTTTTATTTTTTTTATCGGGTTTTGTTGTTGTTTACATTTTCTCCACTCTTAATAAGCATTTAGGTTCTGGCAGAGGTGGTATAGCACCCCCCCTCCCCCTCCCCCTCCGCCCCCTCCGCCCCCTCCAGTTCCCATGGCGATACTCCCTCACACATCTCTTATGCGTGGCCCGTCTCCTCCCTGGCAGGCGGGTAATTAACCCCCTCGATTGCATTAGCCAAACATTTCCCCACTCTAATGGCACCCTTCACGGCTCTACGGGAGAGAGGGAGGAGGGGGCGGACAGGAGGTGCCGGCCAAATCTCCACCCACACGCTTTACCCCACTATCTCTCCCTCTCTCTCTCTCTCTCTCTCTCTCTCTCTCTCTCTCTCTCTCTCTCTCTCTCTCTCTCTCTCTCTCTCCCTCTCTGTCTCTCTCTCTCTCTCCCTCTCTGTCACTCTGTATCTATCTATCTATCTATCTCTCTCTCTCTTTCCCCTGTTCTCTCTCTATCTATCTATCTATCTATCTCTCTCTCTTTCCCCTGTTCTCTCTCTTTCTTTCTCTCTTTCTTTCTCTCTCTCTCTCTCGCTCTCTCTCTGCCTCTCTGTTCTCACACCCCTGCCAAGACTGGCAGCTGACGCCATCAGGAGCCGTGACGGGCCCCACGTGATGCCAGGCCAAGTGGACGTGCAGCGTGCGGGGTGGCCGAGGGGAGTGAGGCGGAGAAGTCCCAGGCGCTGTCTGACACCTACGCAGGCCCCGATTTTTTTTAATAGAATCATGTTTTGACTGACCGTATTCCGACCCGCATTAGTGTTATGAGTTGAAGGCCTTAGATAGGGGCGGCGAGTGGGTGGATGGATGGGTGGTTAACTGTTTGGCATTAAGAGATTGGGCTGACTCAGAGCTCTCAAAGCGAGCAGCGGACAGCTAAAAACATCTGTCAGACCTGTTTGTTTTGCAGCAGCAGGTTTCTAGTGGCTAAAAATTGCGTAATGATGCATAAATATAAACTCATTAGAGTCCTTGAGCTATTTTTACATGCATGTGAAGTCTTTTGATGACTTGGAGGCTAAAAAAGAATATCCTGACTAACGCAACCTGTATTCTGACACGACTAGGTCGAAGCGTGGGGGTGTTGATTTGCTTCATATGTTTAGCAATTCCAAAAGATTGCATCTGCTTAGAATGTCACACTTTGGAAAGTCAAGTGCTCTGCACACCAAGCCTGTGACTCACATCCAACTCATTTGTGAGAAGATCGACGTTTAGCCGCAAATAGAACCAAAAGTCATTGACGACAGCCGTCACTAACATTCCGAATGTAGTTCTGCAGCGAATGCCAGTTGTCATGGCAGCCCAGGCTCCCTACCATGATGGTCTCTCCTCTGGCGTTGACACGGCTGAAGGCATCAGTGGCATGATGGACGCTGGCAGGAGGGTTTTGAAGTCTAAGCATGCGAGGCTGCCCTGCACGTCACCATCACCATCACCACTGGCCAATGCGCAGTTCCCCCCGTTGGCCTCGGTTACACAACGACGACGACGAGCAGGACCGTCCTCGCCTGCTTCAGCTTGTACTCGGTGACACAGCGTTCTGACTCAGGGAGCAGAACATCAGGAGATTGAACAAAAACGGAACGGACAGGATGTTTCGGGCAACCGGGAGGGAAGTTAAACTGTGATGAATGACGCTGAGGACTGAAAGTGCACTGATAGATTTGCGTGACGACTCTGAGCACAGAACACAGAGGGGTTTCATTTGTGTTGTGTATTGCTGAAGTCCCAGGGGTCCTGACCTGTGTGTATGTGCTTCTGACCAAAGCAAGATTCCCTCACAGGCTTGACATTTGAAAGCCATTGTTTATAGAAGTGATGAAAGCCTGTTGTGGTTGCAAATTGTTAAATGGTGGATGTCCTATTGTTAGACACCTAGACTCTTGTTTAGATCCATAATATTAATCTGACATGACAAGACATGGGGTCTAAAGGGGAATCTCTTTACTCAAAACGAGTCTGGCCGCTTTATAAAGCTAATTCTTTTTGACAGACATTTGGAAGAGATACGGTACTACATAAACAAAAGTGAACGGAATACTGATTACCTCCCTAATGTAATCAAGTGAGTCATGGTGTTTTGTTTTGGACAGGGAAGGGTAGGGAGGAACCTTCACGTCTCTGACAGAATCATAATGCTCCCAGCAGAGGTTCACAGTGCTTTCTCTCACAAGAGGTCTCTTTCTCTCGCTCCTGGATTCATACCAGCAAACTGGCTTTTAAAGTCCTAGTGCCAAGTTATTCTGCTCCTAGCTGTGCTCGCGATGAGTTATTGACCTCATTTTGTTATTGCGGCAGAAAGATGCAGTATCACAGGCCCGTTTGGAACGAAATGTACTCAAAGCGCAGGCTGCTCGATCGCACCAAAGTGGCAGATTTACGCATCCTGCTTGTCGATACGTCAGCGAGTGGCACAGGCGGCTGACAGGGGGCCTTTTCTTTCTTTTTTTTGCAATGTGGAGACGTAGATGGCCAGGGCGGAAACTCACAAGATTGATGCCGCAGCTGGTGTGTAGAGGAATGACAGAGAAACTCACTCTTTCTGCCTCCTTCCTCCTCCAGAGTCAGTGTGTGTGTTGTGTGTGTGTGTGGGGGGGGGGGGGGGGACTCTGATCTGATTATCCGGATTATCAGCCAATTGCATCGATTAAAAGCTTCCAGGCTCGCCAGAGGCCAAAGGCACCCAGGACAGATAAGCTTTTGATTGGGCCAGAGCGACGGCCCTCTGTAGGAAGGAGTCAGTGGTCTCTGACATGCTGGCGGATTTAAACTAAAGTCATTTCACAGAGTTGGATTGTCTATCTATCCTGCCCATTTTTCTGCTCCATGTCATTTCCCACAGTTACTAAACCAACAGTGTGACGAATGTCACCATGCAGGTGTGTGTGTGTGTTTGTGTGTTTGATTTGTTGGTATTTTTGTTTTTGTGCAAAGTGTATGTTTGTGTTTGTGAATGTATTCTTGTTCACTTCAATTTGCCTATTTCCTTCATTTTTAAAAGTGTGCCATAATTTATGGAACTGTTGACTTTCAAGATCTCCATGGAAACACACAAAGCCAGCACTGTTGGTCGTTCCAAGCAGAGAGAGCATACTGTAGACAAGCAGTACACAGCAATATCTGGAATAGGACTCCTCTCTTCCTTTTGACCGATAAATTAGTGTAAACCAACTACATGAGTATATTGCAATGTAATATATATTTAATATAGTATTATTAAAATCATTGAATGAGATATCCATGGAAATGAGTGAGTGTGTGGGTGTGTGGGTGTGTGTGTGTGTGTGTTGTCTCTGTGTTTCTGTGGCAAGGTGTTGTTTGTGAGGCTTTGTTAGGCCTGCTGAGTACCCCATGTTGTTGTCAGTGCTCCAGCTCATCTTATCACCATTGCTTTGAATCCAAATTTGAATTTATTTGAATGGCGACCTTTACAAAGAGATACCATAGGTTAGTTCTGCCAGACTTCCTCCCTGAGTTGTTGTGTGTGTGTGTGTGTGTGTGTGTGTTAAAGTTCCCTCACCTTTCTGCTTTGACATGCTGAAGACTGGACGTGTTGTTTTCACTGTGCTGTTCATGAAGGTGAAGTTGACGCAGGCGTCGCATGGCTTTCTTTTTCGAGGCCGCTTGTGTCCTCCGCTCTCTGGTGTCAAGTCAGGGTAAGACCTCCAAAGAGGGTGTGTGTGTGTGTGTGTGTGTGTGTGTGTGTGTATGTATGTATGTGTATATTGTGTCGTGTGTGTGTGCTCTGTGGTGAACTTCTGCTTCACACAACACAGTATCAGTAGCCAGAATAGCAAAAGGAAGCAATAGCAACAGAAAAAGTTTGTTTATTACAACTCCGCTGTCCGCTATTTGTGTGGGAAATGATTTCGAATGACATATTTGGCATGGACGAAACCGGAGCGTATCATGTCCATCGTTCGCAGAAGCTCAGCCATGAATGTGTCCCTTTTTGTAGAGTTTTGTGAGTTTTGTGTGCCTTTTCTGCGTCTGTGATTTGAACAAAAGTCAGTGCACTGAGCTGAGTGGGTGAGCACGCCGATGGCCCCGGGCGCTCCGAGATGTGGGAGAGGGCCGAGTGCAGTGCAGCGAGGCGTCCGCTGAAGGAGCACACAGGACCAAATGGATGTGTGTGTGTGTGTGTGTGTGTGTGTGTGTGTGTGTGTGTGTGTGTGTGTGTGTGTGTGTGTGTGTGTGTGTGTGTGTGTGTGTGTGTGTGTGTGTGTGTGTGTGTGTGTGTGTGTGTGTGTGTGTGTGTGTGTGTGTGTGTGTGTGTGTGTGTGTGTGTGTGTGTGTGTGTGTGTGTGTGTGTGTCGGGGATGGGGGTCGGTGGTGGTGGTTGTTTGATCACTGGGGGATTTACTGGAAACTTGTTAGTCAACATGAGTCGCCATTCTCCTTTGCTTCCTTTTCTGTTTGCTTGTTTTGTTGGAATCCTCTAGTCTAGTCTAAACAAGGACACACAGATGTGCTTGCTTGCACACACACACACACACACACACACATACACACCAACACAAAGAGTTACTGTTCTCACCTTCCTGATTTACCTGTTTATCTTTGTATCTCAGTGTACCGTTCATTTTACCACACGTTTACCACGCTAGAAAGTGGTGTTTCTCTCCGGTCCTCCCTCACTTGAGCCCTTAGTTAAGTTGCCCGCCACGGCTGATAAAATACGGATTTTGGTCACAGATTTAGTTTGAAGCCCAGTTAGACAGCCTCGAAGCATGTCGGCATTCAAAGTGCACCGTAGCAGGCTAAGCCTGATGAGAATATGGGAATGGAATGGTGTCATATGTTTTCATTATTTAAGGAGATAAGTCTCTCACACAGTGGCATCTCATGCCTGAGTGAGTGTGGCAGAGAAGAGCTGGAGGCTCAAGCCAAGACAACGGTACCCAATGCCTGGGTACATTAGACCCAATGCCTGGGTACATTAGATGTGACCGACTGCAGATTTAACACCTCATTGACTCAACAGAAGAACAATAGAATGTCCTCAGCTAATTTCTAAGTATGATTGGTTGTTAGTAGCCTATTGCAATTGAAATCCGTCGGTTTATGGTTTCATTTAGTCTGACAGGGCAAGCTAGCGCTACAGGAGTTGTTCCTTTTATTTTCAGCGAGATACTCTCTCTGCACTTGAGTTCCAAACGACCTCGATCAGTAATCCTCTCTGTCTTTACTGGCGCTCCATTGTGAGCAGTTGAATAGGCTGAGCCGCTGTGAACGTGGGAAAACAGGTAAACATCCGTGCTGGTAATTTGACTTCCCCTTTTGTTTGTTTACGAGAGCTGCGTGTAATGCCTCCACTCGCCCTGATGGTGTGATCAGATGCTCTGTGGCAGGTGCGTGCTGGTCCCCTCTCCGCACCAGACGGCTGTCGACCCGGCCAATGAGGGCACTGGCTGCGCCGCGGTCGGAGCGACCCGCCGTGATTGGTCACAGTCAGGTGACCGGTGGATGTCTTGATGGCTCATGATTCATTTTGTCCTCTTGACACAGACGCCACTCTGCACTCACGGTAATCGGCCGTCACGCGGATGATGGAGGACTCAATGTCACAGACAGACACACACACACACACACACACACGTGCATTTCTGGTCATTTATACTCACTTCACACATACATGCAGGCACATCCACACATATGTGCGCACAGTTAACACACACACACACACACACACACACACACACACAATACTCACTTAGCTACACACTTAGACATTTGTGGACTTACATAGTCACTAGACAAGCAAACAACCTTACATGCACAGCACACACACACACACATCCATCCACAACACTGATGCGGCGAGGTTGTGTTCTGGCACATGTGAGACAGAGTAGCTGTGTTGAGCGCCCTGATGTGTAAGGGAACGCTGCAGGCTCTTCTCTGTGCCCCTGAAAGCCTACTGGCCTACATCTCAACCTGCCCCGTGCCCCACCACCACCCGGGCACCGCACGCCTCCTCCTCTCCCTGGGCAGCTCCACCGCTGGCATGCACTATTCATGAGAGAAACACCGACTCCGCTCACTCGACTACTACAGCCAGGTGCCGTGACTCAAACGCTGTCCAATGAGAGGGGGCAAGAAGATGTTACGTTAAGTTATGTTATGTCATATGATGCGGTCTACTTAATTAGTTCGTTATTTTAAAATGTACATTGTGTTAGACGCACTATTCATGAGAGAAACACCGACTCCGCTCACTCGATGACTACAGCCAGGTGCCGTGAGTCAAACGCTGTCCAATGAGAGGGGGCAAGAAGATGTTACGTTATGTTATGTTATGTTATGTCATATGATGCAGAAAAAGAAAAGAGGTCACACACAAATGCTGAATTATAAGAACTTGTATTGAAAACATAAACCGAAATATATAATGAGCCAAAGACAGAAAAAAATGGGGTTTCGGGTCTAGCCCTTCATCAGCGTTCCCAGTTGTAAAGTCATTTGATGCATCATACTTAGTTAGTCCATTATTTTAAAATTTACATTATGTTAGACGCGAGCTACTGTAGCTTAGCCGTGATAGGGCCTGTGTCCACCAATCGTCAGTGTCTTTTGCGCTGTCACAGGCCTCAACCTCCTTTTGTTATGTTATGTCATATGATGCATCGTACTTAGTTAGTTAATTATTTCTAAAATATATTGCGTGTTTATACACGGGAGAGAGATTTTTATTGTTGCCTGTTATGTCTTTGAGCCTAATCCTGCCCCACCCCCGCCCACCTCCTGTAATGGCATACGAGTGCATGATAGTAATTAGTTCATTACTGCATGGCACTAAAGGACCTCCTGGAGCCCTGGCGTCGAGCTAACCGCAGGGCTGCTGGGTGTTTTTTACGGCTTGTGGGTTGTGTGTTTTCAATATCCACCACCACCATCCATCCAAATGAAAACATAAAAATAAAATGCAGCTCATAGCTAGAATGAAATCAGTGTAGAAATGACAGATTTATGCCGCAATATGAAACACTGGCTATAAATAAAAGCTTTATAGTTTCAATAAGGTGTGATAAAAAAAATCGTGTTTTTCCCTTCCAGTCTTTGTCCTGAAGAGAGTGTGTGTGTGTGTGTGTGTTTGTGTGTTTGTGTGTTTGTGTGTGAGTGTGTGTTTCGACAAGCCACATGGCATGCACTGGCTGTCTGTCATTTGCCTTCAAGGTTTCTGTCATATGGGGAGATAGATGTCCATACTTGACTGTCACGTGTAGGCGTGTGTGTGTGTGTGCGTGTGTGTGTGTGTCTGCATGGGGGTGTTTGGGGACAGACTTGTCTGCCATTGCCAGTTCCCCTCAGCTGACTGACAGGTGGGGGGGTGGTGGGGGGGGGATCCACACGTTTTTTTCCGTGTTGTTGCTGGTCGTCATGGTAACGGGGCCCGGAGGTGCCATGGCAACAGACGGTGTGGCACCGCCCCCGAGGGCCTGTTGTTTGTCAGGCCGGTCGGCGCTCACGGGGGAGTGCAGTCTGAGTCACAGCCACAGTCACAGATTTCCCCCTTTTAATTAAGCCCGTCGCCACCGCATCAACTCAACGCCACACTTTCAAGAGCCATCTAATGTGATGTGAGGAGAGAATTAATGAACACATTTGGGCTCACGCCTGCACTCACACTCACTCGCACTCTCACTCTCACTAGCCGAGCTAGTTTGCATGCGTATTTGTTTATTTGTGCTTGTGTGTTTGTGTATTTGTATACAGTATGTGTGCTTGTGATGTGCACTAAATGTCAGTACTGTGTGGACAGGGCCCACCGTACGCTATGGTACGCCGTGCCGAGAGCTTTCACGGTGAAGCGGCGGCTAAGTCACAGCTGTAGACGGACACGTCCCTCTAGCCGTTCCGCTGGCCCTCTCCGCTGTGTGTCGCCTGCCCACGGCTTTCCCACCGGGCCTCCTGCTGTGCCCTTTAAAGTGCCCACCACGCTGCCCACAGCTCTGCGGCGAAGCCGCTGCGCTCGCCCGCTCCTGTGGGTGTGGGGGGGTGGGGGGTGGTAGGATGAGGAAGCATGCGGGTTTTCTACGTGGTCTGCTCTTGTCCTTTGTCCTAGCTCATCTGACGCTGGTGGTTTTTCGGGCAAAGGGTGCAATGTTGTGTCTGTGTGACGTGTGGTGTCCATGGTAAAGAAGTTTCCATTGACATCACACTGGGACTGTACCGTATAGGACATTTCCATTGCACTGTGCTATAGAATGTTGTTTACTGTTACTAAAATCCATGACTTGCTCATTTATTAGCCTTTTAATATATGCAAGATCCCTATTTTTATCCTCATCGTATCCCAGTTTGCCAACCTCCTCAAATTCAGTATTGTCCCAGCCAGGTGCGGTCATTGCACTGTGTTTGCTATTTGTCTCGGTGGTGTTGTGATTATTGTGTAGTGAACCCTCCAGAGACATCATCTTAACCCCTGTTCTCTCTCTCCAGAGACATCATCTTAACCCCTGTTCTCTCTCTCTCTCTGTCCCTGCAGACTTCAACTACAATAACGACGGCTACGATGGCGACGGCGCCGAGGACCGCAAGTCCCAGGACGGCTCGGAGACAATGCCCTTCATCGACGAGTCGCCCACCATGTCGCCCCAGCTGTGTGCCCGGGGCCCAGATGGCGAGGCGGTGTCGCCCACTCCTCCAGAGGGACTCCTCCCGGGGGTAAGGCTGCCAGCGCGGGGGCTTCTCATTCTCGTGCAGTTCAACAAGCGCACCATTAAGGGATGCTCTCACGCGTCCCCCTGCTGTTTATATGCAGAACAGAACAGAACAGAACAGAACAGATGTGCTCAGGCTTCTCCTCCTCAGCAGCTACTACTGCACTGCTAATATCAAGCTGAAGACCTGTGACATGAAGGCTCTCTCTTGCTTTTTATTTTTCTCTATCTATCTCTCTCTCTCCCTCCATCACTCACTCAAACACTTGATCACTAACTGTCATTATTAAACACACTCACCCTCACCCTCACACTCACACTCACACACTCACACATAACCTTTGTCACTGTCTGTCTTTTTCTGTCTCATTCTTTCCAATTTCTTGGTATGATAGGATACGTAATGTACAGTCATACTCACAGTACTGCCTATTTAAAGCAGTAAACCTTAAAGAATCCCTCGGCAGACATCATATAATGTGTTGATATTTATATCTGAGCACTGTAAATGCACCCACTGAACTTACTCACTCATTGTTCCCCAAAAGTGGTATTCTGGAATAGGTTTTTTGAAATGAGGTAGGTGTGAGCTCTTTTAATGATGAGTGCTGCTGGGTGAGAACAGTTTCATAATAGAAAAGAAGTAGAAGATAAGCCTCTACCCCCATCTAGTGGTAGAGTTTAGGAAGGGCAGAGTGACAAGTTGTGGAGCCTCAGAATTAGTGGAGTGGAGTGAAGTAGATTTATCAGGTCATTACACGGTGATAATAACAGTACAGATTTAGCTCTTATTGCCCTGAATTTGCAGTCTGTTGCAGAATGCCACAGAATATAATTACAAGCTTGTTTATACTCTGAGGTTAGCGAAATCGATGGGATTGATTTTGTCCCAGAAGGGCGTCCAACATTCAGATGTAGCGTTCTACAG
>NC_084998.1:7103706-7106206 GCF_963854185.1 Sardina pilchardus
AGTCAGTAGAACCCCATGCACATGTATTGATGTGTATGTTTGGGGTCAGCAGGCACCATTGCCTTAACACCATGATGCGTCTTTCTCTGACCTTTGCAAAAGACTGTAAGTTTGAATAAGAGGTAGCAGAGGAGTAATTAGTTTAGTTTAGATTTAGTTTAGTTTAGTTTTAGTTTAGTTTAGTTTATTTATTTATGTATAATTATTAATTATGTATGTGTATGTGTAATATAGGCTTATGTGCACCTGGGCCAAACCACTTCATTTATGATCCCTTTGTTATTCACTCTGCTGGGTCAGATCTTCATGATAATGCACCTTATTGCAGGGTACATTGCACTGACTACATTCTGACTACATTGTAGTGTGCTATCACCTGTACTAAGTGCTTGCAGCTCTAACTGAAGGGCTATAGAGGGGGGCTGCTCTCTGGTGTCATATGGGGGTCCCTGTGCCTTAGCCTGAGCCTGTGTGTGTGTGTGTGTGAGCCCATGGAGGTTCATCATCACTGTGACCACCAGTCTGCTGAGTCAGACATAAGGGAGACATAAGTACAAGTGTGCTGTACACATGACCTCATGACTTTACACTCAGACATGGCTGACGTTGCACACAGACCTACAGACAGACAGACAATCTGCACCAGTAAACATGTAGCACAGTGCTACTGCAAACAGTGGATCTGGCCAAAACAAAGCTCCATCTGTGGCAAGGCCATTGTACGTCCGGTATATTTTGCATGATATCAGTATCAAAGATAACAGCTGAATGATTGAAACGCCATATATTGATGTATTGAGTTTGTGTATATGCGCATACCTATGCTATCTTTGTGTCCAGGCTTGGTGCGTAAACTTAGCAGACAATAAGGCGACTGCGTTGGCAGCCGGTCACCTCCCGATTTTTATCTCCCGAGACCGAATATGGAAACGGTCAGTTGTGTCCGAAGGCCAGATTTGTAACCCTGTTGTTGTTGACAGTGAGTGCATTACGAGGAAGTAAGAGCCTATTTCTGGCAGCCCAGTGGCTTGTTAGATTAGTCATCTGGGTGGTACTTCCTTTGTGTGGAGATATTACAGTATTATTCGTGCCTTGCACAGAGTTCCTTTGAAAGGATGTCCACGGAGGTGGCTTGTGTGGTATTTGCTCTCAAGCGTCCACAGTCTGTATTAACTGAACTCAAAAGGCCAGACAAGGCGTTGTGGCTCCTCTTACAAGTGTATTTTTAAAAACACACGGCTTTATAACACAAGGCGATTAGACGTCAGCCCCATGAATGATTTATAAATCACTTTGGGTGGAATGTTTCTTCACTTCTCTTTCCTTATAAATGAGCTTTGAGTCATCCGCTGAATGTTGTAAATGTTTTATTAAAACCGCATAACCTTACAAGAGGGTATGACGTGAGGGTTTGTTTTGAAATTTATATCTGTTTTATTTGGTTAGCGAGAATTGATTAAATTTGTCGCTATAGTTAAACAAACATAAACAGTGTATGATGTAAGACATACAAGGAAGGAATATTGATATTTAGAGAAGTTGTTTAAGAAGTTGTTTTCGATTGATGGTTGAGTATCGGGGCGGGCACTTTCTCCCTGACATGGTCACTTTCTACTCTTCCTTCTTCTCTTTCTCTCCATATCTCTATCTCTCTCTCTCTCTCTCTCTCTCTGGTGGATAATTGTTTTTACCCGCTGTACAGTGTGTTACCTGTTGAGTGCCCTCAGCATTGTCCTTTGGCTGTGCTGTTTGGCTTTTCTGTTTGAACTGTTGGGTGTGTCCTGTCTGAGGCCTCTACCTCAGCACTCACACAAGCCAAAGCAAACACTTCCACAAAGCACACACTCACACTCACACTCACACACTCACACATACACACACACACACACACACACACCTAAACATACACGTGCGCGTGCGCTCACACACACACACACGCCTCCTGGCTCAGGCCTCTCTGCCTCAGCTCTCATTTGAGCCAAAGCAAACGCCTCCACAAAGCACAATCATACACACACGTGTGCGCGCACACACACACACACACACACACACACACACACACCTTCACCAAGCAGACGGGCACAGCAGTCTGGCAGGCAGGCAGACTGGGAGGACTGTGACTTCTAAACATACATATGCATTACAAGCACACACACACACACAAACATACACATACTGTACATGCTTGTCATATGTGCCAGCCTTATGATGCGCAGAACATATGTATTTTATTGGGGTAGCTCACCTCATTCATCACTTTAGTCATTCTGTGTCTTTATCAGATTCCCAGTGAAGCCCTTAGCGAGCAATGCATCCTGTCACCTTTTGAGATATGAAACCTCTCCTGCCTATTTTGGTGACTCCTCTCCACCACCTCTCTGTCCTGACTTCAACTCTTTTGTTCACAGCACCCTCTCCCTCTTTCTCTTTCTCTCTCTCTCTCTCTCTCTCTCTCTCTTTCTTTCCCACATTCTTCTGAGCTTAGTCAGTCGCCCTTAAG
>NC_084998.1:7111206-7123706 GCF_963854185.1 Sardina pilchardus
CATTCGTGAGACTCAGTAAATGTAGTGCGGGCAAACTGTATTGAGTGTAGTTTATTACTGTGTGTCTTATTGATTAAGTCTGTGGAGGTCTCTGCAGCGTAGTCCTCATGCTGACTGACTGTGTGCGTGTGCGTGTGCGTGTGCGTGTGCGTGTGCGTGTGCGTGTGCGTGTGCGTGTGCGTGTGTGTGTGTAATGAGTGTGTGTCAATCCAGGCAGAGCACAGGGAGGGGTTCATCCCTTTCTAAGCACCTCTGCTCATACTCATGCAAGGCCCGTTCTGAAGCCTGCCATGCCGCTGTTCGGCCTCCTCCAATTGAATTAGTGCAAGTTGGCCTTCTAAATGGAATTACTGTGATTAGTTAGCCTGGGCCAGTGTGTCCCAGCGCCTCCCTGATTGGGTTAGCCAGTGTTATTACAGTGGCAGCTTATTGCATCAGTGGCGAGGCAGCGTGTAGCTATTGTGTTGCCCACCAGTGTGCTGCTATTGTGTTAACATGATATGCCATTTGTCAGCGGGTTATTCCGTCAGTTTAGACAGTTTTGAACAAAAGTTCCCCAATGCAACTCTTTTTTTTTTCTGATGGAAGAGGAGTATAATGGAAAAATATATTAGCTATACAGGAATTACAGGCATGGGGACACATATTGAAAATAAAGAGTATGCTCTTTATGTAGAATCTAGAGCAAGTGAGAACGTGTGTGTGTGTGTGTGTGTGTGTGTGTGTGTGTGTGTGTGTGTGTGTGTGTGTGTGTGTGTGTGTGTGTGTGTGTGTGTGTGTGTGTGTCTTATTTGGAGAGCCTCTTGGAAGGGGGATGGCGGTATGTTGGGATGACATCATAATTGTGAGATGGGTGTGTGTGTGTGTGTGTGAGGTGTGCAGCCGTCCTCCCCTCTGGCCTTCTGCTTGGGAGCAGCACACGTGTGGCCTTCATGAGCAGTGGTGCATGAACGACCGGGCGGCTCATTACACACTGTTTAGACACAAGTGTCCAACTGTTACCATGCACAAGCACATGCATATACACATGTACACACACACACACACACACACACACACACACAGAGACACACGCACGCAAGCATATACATGCGCATACACACGCACACACACACACACTCATGCATACACTCACAGTCACATACAAAAGAGTGCCCATAAGCTTCACTACAAGTTGCCTTTACACACATATTTAGGAGGCCCTCATATGCACACACCACAAATAGAAACAGCTAATTGAAAGTCCTGTTATGGCTTCTCCCAACTGATCTATGAATGGCTTTCCTTTGGCAGACATGATTGGAGATTAATTGAGGCTAAATGAGTCTTCTGTTTCATTGAAAACACCATCTGGAGGAGGCAGCAGTCGACTCCGAAATCGGAATAATTCATCGCACACTTCCGCTCTCTCTCTCTCACACTCACACTCACTTTCTTTTGCTCCATCATTCTCTCACACTGTCAATTAAAAATATCTCTCAGCGTAGCATGTGAATCTGTGTGTGTGCGAGTGAGTAAGTGTGCTTGTTGCTAAAGCGTTGGACAACCGAGCTGCGAGCTGTAGCCTGGCTGTGCAGATGGTGGAGTAATGAGCTCTCTGTATGCAGAGGCTTCTGGGGGCCATGCACAGCACAGGCCAGAGAACACGCAGGAGAGGAGAGGATGAGGATGAGGATGAGGGGATGAAGGAGGAGGAGGAGGAGGAGGAGAAGAGGGGGGTGGAGAGGAGAAAATAAGAGAAGGGTGGAGAAGGGAGGAGAGGGGAAGAGACAGGAAGTAAGAGAGAGTGGAGAGGAGAGAGGAGGGGATGGGAAAGGAGAGGAGAGGAGAGAGGAGGAGAGAGCAGGGGAGAGGAGGGGAGGGGAGAGGAGAGGAGAGGAGAGGAGAGGAGAGGAGAGGAGAGGAGAGGCGTCTACTGTGATGGTGACAGCAGGCCTGGTCAGGGATGACTGAGGCCTGGTGGTGTGTGTGGAGACAGGCGCTTAGTGTTCACGCTTTAGTTCACCCCTCCACTTACACCCATCTCTTCTCCCTCTCCTCTCGCCTCTTCTCCTCCTCTGTTCTTTTCTCTCCTTCTCGTTCAGGCCAAGTCCAAATGCCTGGTGCCAGGGTTGTTTTTGTTATCGATTTCCTCTCCTTTGTGTGTGTGTTTGTGTGTGTGTGTGTGTGTGTGTGTGTGCCTGCGTGCATGTGTCACTCCCTTATGTCCCATGTGCAAGAGGAGGTGCCACTGATGCAAGTGTTGCCAGGCAACAGTTCACTTGACAGCATGGGGTCTGATTGGTGTCAGCGGCACCTCCACTGCTCCAGACATAGTCTGGTGACACACTGTCCACACTCATTATCGTCATGGAGACACGTCACCTGCTAACCTACCATTCACACTGTACCCTCCCTCTCAAGCCTAAACTTAAAGGAGTCATAGAATGCATTTTTTGACCATTACAAATTGATCTTTGAGCCTAAATAATGTCATATGTAAATTTGTGGGGCTGAAAACGCCCCAGGAGCACTGCTAGATCGCCTAATACAAGTAGTCCATGGGCCAGAGCAGAAGTTGGGCTCACCAAAGGTGGCAAAATCTAGCAATGATTTTCTTAATCCTCTATGCCTGAGAGATATGTTTTGGTATGATAACCTTTTCTAAGTGGTAGCTTAGTTGTATTTTTACTGGCTTTTATACCCATACCCAGTACAATTCATACACGCCTGTGTGTAGGTATAGGTGTATACAAGTGTGTGGGATGATGGGATATGTCTTAATCCATGTTATATCACATGTAGATGCCATAGGCTTTTAGAAAATATATAGTTTAGATGGATTATATAGCTTTTCATGAATCACATAGGCTAAAATGTATCCGTCGTACACTTTTTCACCTACATAATATAGGATTAGATTGATGCAAAGGACTGAAAGTGGGTGGGTCAAATCCCAACTCTTGCTATATCACATCTAGAGAGTATGGGCTTTTAGAAAATGTATGGGTTAGATAGCTGAATACACTTTACACAGCTACTTTAGACCCATAATCAATAGCTGTCCATTGAAAATCAATGCATTTCAATGTAATGCAAAATACATTACAGCTAGCGTATAGTGATATGGAGGAAGTTGGGAGATATCTCAATGCACATTTTTTTATCACATCTAGAGTATATAGACATATCAGAAAAATATATTTTAGGGTAATTAACCTGTTTTCTTTAATGATACCAGAACTATAATAATCGGATATGCCACGATATTTCAATTCATGTAGATCCTGCATAACTATTGGGCCTAAATTCAGTTTTTTATTTGCGTTATGACTCAGATGTGTGAGAATGAGTAAGGATATGACCAATGACTAGGCTACTAGACTACTACTGAAAGACTAGACATAATAACCCAACCGGCCCAAGTAAGGTCCTAACATCATTATCAAGCAATGATGCCTGCTGTAAACTGTAAAAGTAGGCTACTAGCCTACCATACTTCAGTTGGTAAGTGAATTTATTTGAATTTGGAATTTACAGTGGCAGAATACTGATGATGAACAGTCAAATCCACAGTCAGATCCACAGCTCAAGCCACAGTATTGCACTCTCACTCTCTTTCTCTCTTCCTCACATACAGTACAGGCCAAAAGTTTGGACACACCTTCTCATTCGGACACCCCTTCTTTATTTTCATACTATATGACTATGAAAATTGTAGATTCATACCGAAGGCATTAGAATTATGAATTAACACATGTGGAATTATATACTTAACAAAAAAGTGTGAAACAACTGAAAATATGTCTTATATTTTAGGTTCTTCAAAGTAGCCACCTTTTGCTTTTAATACTGCTTCGCACACTCTTGGCATTCTCTTAATGAGCTTCAAGAGTCACCTGAAATGGTCTTCCAACAGTCTTGAAGGAGTTCCCAGAGATGCTTAGCACTTGTTGGCCCTTTTGCCTTCACTCTGCAGTACACACGGTGGTTGGAACCAAAGGTCTCCGATTTTGACTCATCAGACCAAAGCACAGATTTCCACTGGTCTAATGTCCATTCCTTGCGTTCTTTAGCCCAAACAAGTCTCTTCTGCTTGTTGCCTGTCCTTAGCAGTGGTTTCCTTGCAGCTATTCTACCATGAAGGCCTGATTCAGGCAGTCTCGTCTTAACAGTTGTTCTAGAGATGTGTCTGCTGCTAGAACTGTGTGGCATTGACCTGGTCTCTAATCTGAGCTGCTGTTAACGCGCGATTTCTGAGGCTGGTGACTCGGATGAACTTATCCTCCGCAGCAGAGGTGACTCTTGGTCTTCCTTTCCTGGGACCGCCAGTTTCTTTGTAGCGCTTGATGGTTTTTGCGACTGCACTTGGGGACACTTTCAAAGTTTTCCCAATTTTTTGGACTGACTGGCCTTCATTTCTTAAAGTAATGATGGCCACTCGTTTTTCTTTACTTAGCTGCTTTTTTTCTTGCCATAATACAAATTCTAACAGTCTATTCAGTAGGACTATCAGCTGTGTATCACCCCTGACTTCTGCACAACACAACTGATTCCCAACCCCATTTATAAGGCAATAAATCACACTTATTAAACCTGACAGGGCACACATGTGAAGTGAAAACCATTTCAGGTGACTACCTCTTGAAGCTCATCCAGAAAATGCAGAGTGTGTGCAAAGCAGTAATCAGAGCAAAGGTGGCTACTTTGAAGAAACTAGAATATCAGGCATATTTTCAGTTGTTTTACACTTTTTTGTTTTCCACATGTGTTAATTCATAGTTTGATGCCTTCAGTGTGAGTCTACAATGTCAATAGTCATGAAAATAAAGGAAACTCATTGAATGAGAAAGTGTGTCCAAACTTTTGGCCTGTACTGTATACTAACACATACTTCATATATACAGACACATTCTCTCCTTCACACACACACACACACACACACACACACACACACACACACACACACACACACACACACACACACACACACACACACACACACACACACACACACACACACACACTCTCTCTCTCTCTCTTACACAGACACACACAAAACACACTTCACATACAGTATTCCCTCTGTCTCTCTCTCTTTCTCTCTCTCACTCACACACACATACACTGTTGCTGAGTAAGAAAAGGCCTCATTTCAGCACATCATTGATTCTCTGTTGCTTTCAGGTTGCAGATGGTTGTACTGTACATCCAAGATTAGAGAAGACATAGAGAGAGGGAGAGAGAGAGAGAGGGAATATTGCAGATTGTTGTACTGTACATCCCAGAATAGAGAAGACATAGAGAGAAGGACTATGTGAAGTGTGTTTTGTATGTGTGTGTCGTGTGTGTGTGTGTGTGAGTGAGTGAGTGAGTGAGTGAGTGAGTGAGTGAGTGAGTGAGTGAGTGTGTGAGTGTGTGTGTGCATGTGAGGGAGAGAAACGCTATCAAATGATCAACTACACTAGAGCTATCAATTAGAATTTGGATACATTTTTTCCAAAGCATAATTGCACCAATCGCACTATATGGTTATGAGGTGTGGGGTCCAGTAACACACAATGAATTTCCCAAAGTAGACAAACACCCAACTGAAGCCCTGCATGCAGAGTTCTGTAAAAGCATCCTCCGAGTACAGAGGAAATCTCCAAACAATGCATGCAGGGCAGAATTAGGTCAGTACACACTTATTATTACTATTCAGAAAAGAGCCCTTACATTTTGGCAATATTTGAAAATGAGCAACCCCCTTTCACTCCACTATTTAGCCCTGAAATGCCAAGAACAAAATATATAAAAGAGTGCACTAAGCCAACTTGTCCTATAGACTCCATGACATAACTCCAACCAACATCACTCAGTCTCAGGACAACTTTATTGTCAGAAAAATTGGACCCAACCAAATTATAAACACTGAAAAGGAAGAATACATTGCATATTGGAAAGAAGTCACCAAAACACAATCCAAATGACAATGCTATTTGGCCCTCAAACATGAATATACAACAGCTACTTACCTGAGCACAGTAAAAGACCCTAAACTCAGGAAAACATGTACAATGTACAGACTCAGTGAACACAATCTTGCCATAGATAAAGGCAGACGCAGGCAAACCTGGCTGGCCAGAGAGGAAAGATTGTGCCCACACTGCACTTTGGGGGTCATATAAACAGAATTCACAAAATATGAAGAAATTAGGAAATCCTCATACATCAAAATTAGTTCAGCCATTCCTGAATTCCCAACATTTACAAATGAGAGAGCATGTTTTGTGTATGTGAGGAAGAGAGAGAGTATTCTGTATCAGTATCAGTATTCTGCCAGTCAAACTTCCAAATTCAAATAAATTCAGTTACGAACTGCCTTCTCTCCACTGGATGCCGACCAAGTTGAAAAACTGGTCACCTCAGCTAAGACATCAACCAGCAGTCTTTACCCAATGCCCACCACCCTGGTCAAGGCCTGTCTTCCCATTCTCCGTCAGTTGAAAACATCATAAATGCATCTCTTGTCTCTGGTGTGGTACCATCCAGCTTCAAAATGGCAGCAGGCATCCCCACTCTCAAGATGCCAGGCTCAGACCCTGATTGCCCAGCTTCAACATCACTTGTCCCACCATGAGCTCTTTGAACCTCTCCAATCTGATTTCAGGATCCACCATTACTGATGCTGCCGACACCATCCTCATCCTCCTTGACTTTTCTGCAGCTTTTGACAAAGTTTCCCATCCTTCTCCATTGCTTTTCTGAGCTCATCAGCCTTAGTGGCACAACACTGCCCTGGTTCACCGGCCGGACACAATGAATCACTCTCAATGGCTCCTACTAAATGGCCATCAACCATGGCATACCCCAGGGCTCTGTGCTTGGTCCTCTGCTGTTCACCGTTTACATGTTACCCCTAGGTCATATTATCCGTAAACATGGACTCATCTTCCACTCCTATGCCGATGACACTCAACTTTATATCAGCACAAACCCCTCCTCCCATCTCCCACACACACAACTTGTCAACTGCCTGCGGGAACTCAAATCATGGATGACCACAAACCTACTCAAACTCAACAGTAACAAGACAGAGCTCATGGTGGTGGCCCCTGCACCACTGCTCAAAAAAATTGGAGACCTGGCCATGGTCGTGGATGGCTGCTACACTTCCCCATCTACCGAGGAGCACAACCTGGGTGTTATCCTACTCCACTCTCTCCTTCGGGTCCCACATAAACAATGTCACCAAGTTCTTCTACCACCTCAGAAGCATCTCACTCCGGCTTTCGCTCACACATTCAGTAACAGAGACACTCATCCATGCCTTCATCACCTCCCGCCTGGACTACTGCAATGGTGTCCTGTCTAGACTGCCCACCAAGGCCCTTAGCAGACACCAGTACGTCCAGAACTCAGCTGCCAGGGTTTTAACCCACACAAAGCCCTGGCAGCATATCACTCCCATCCTCCAACAGCTCCATTGGTTGCCAGTCAAGTCACGCACTGCCTACAAGATCCTCCTGCTCACATATAAATCTCTCCATGGACTCTCACCTCACAGATCTCCTGCACCCCATCCCCTACACTCAGTCACGTTCCCTGCGGTCCTCTAACAAGGACCTGCTGCCCCCCCCCCCCGCACCAGGTTGCAGACTTTTGGGGACAGGGCTTTCTCTGTCAATGCTCGCACACTCTGGAATACTCTACCACTCCATGTCTGTTCTGCCCCGTCCCTGCCCATATTCAAAAAGCACCTGAAAACATTTATTTACATTTATTAAGTCCTTTGACCCTTAACCCCTCTCCCAATTTTTTAAGCAACCTTGGGTACCATGAAAGGCGCTATATATAAATCCAAGTTATTATTATTATTAGTAATAGTAGTAGTAGTAGTAGTACTGTATAACTGAAACTGCTCTCTCATACATAGGCTACATCTCTGAATATTATTTTTGTCCTTTCTATTGTTCATGCACAAATTGGAAGTCTACAGCTTAAACTGGCTACATCTATTGAGTACGGTTTACAGCAGACATCATTACTTGATAATGATGTTAGTACCTTACTTGGGCCGGTTGGGTTATTAGTCTTTCACAAGTAGCCTAGTCATTGGTCATATCCTTACTCTTTCTCACACATCTGAGTCATAGCGCAAATAAAAATAAACAGGACTCACCTTATGCCCTATTTGTACAACAAAGTATAAAGGTAAAAAGGTGTAATCTGTTTTTGACGCTACAACAGCCATTGTTGTTCTGTAGCCTAACTGTACTGCTTCCATATACTGACCCAGCAAACACCAACACACTCTAACAATTCTAAAGTTGGCGGTTTACATTTCTACTGTAGAATGTTCAGAAAAGAAATCTTCTTCCAGACAAATTGAAAAAGCAGAATTTAGGCCCAATACTTATGTAGGACCTACATGCACTCTCTTTCGAATTGAAATATCATGGCATATACGATCATTATAGTTCTGGTATCATTAAAGAAAACAGGTTAATTACCCTACAATATATTTTTCTGAGATGTCTATATACTCTAGATGTGATAAAAATGTGCATTGAGATATCTCCCAACTTCCTCCATATCACTATACCCTAGCTGTAATGTATTTTGCATTACATTGAAATGCATTGATTTTCAATGGACAGCTATTGGTTATGGGTCTAAAATAGCTGTGTAAAGTATATTCAGCTATCTAACCCATACATTTTCTAAAAGCCCATACTCTCTAGATGTGATATAGCAAGAGTTGGGATTTGACCCACCCACTTTCAGTCCTTTGCCTCTATCTAATCCTATATTATGTAGGTGAAAAAGTGTATGACGGATACATTTTAGCCTATGTGATTCATGAAAAGCTATATAATCCATCTAAACTATATATTTTCTAAAAGCCTATGGCATCTACATGTGATATAACATGGATTAAGACATGTCCCACCTTCCTCCAGACTTTGAGGCACCCACATCTGTACATAGGCTTGTATTGTATAATTTACTGTGTGCATGTATAAAAGCTAGGAAAAATACAACTAAGCTACCACTTAGAGAGGGTTATCATACCAAATAATGTCCCTCAGGCATGGAGGATTACAAAAATCATTGATAGATTTTGCCACCTCAGGTGATACCAATATGTGATTTTTAGGGTCCTGGCCCATGGACTAAAGGTCATAAATAAGCCTTGCAATGAAACAGTTTGTTTTTCCCGCCCACTCAGCAAGTTCATGAATATTCAAATGAGATGCGCGCTGATTGGTCTATTGGCCGATATGTCCTGAAAGTTGATTGGCTCAATCCACCGGTCTGAAGCTAGAGCAAAGTGAAACTACGTTTACTGCTGGTAAATAAAGCCAAAGTCTTTGATAAAGCTATCAACAATGGATTTAAATAAGGAATACAGCCGTACATGTATAAACCGAGTCAGAAGAAGGTTCTGACGAAGATGAAGTGCAGCAGATTCCCCAACAGAATGAATGTGTTAGATTGGTAAGTTTTATCAGTACATTTCTTAACTCTCCAAAGTTAGCTGTAATAACGCTAGCATTACAACGCATAGACCGGTTACAACGTCTCTGCCATAGACCATCTAGATATTAGCATCGTAAGAGCAGTTTAACAAGAATTATTAATCGAAGGTATGCAAATGAGAGGGGGTGTATCTAAAGGGGGATGGGCGCCTATTACGTGTTATCTGAGCTCTGTTCAGATTGGAGCATTTCAACACGGCTGTTTATTTCCCAATTTGCATACGAAAGCAGGCGAGGGACGCGGTAAAGTCTTTGGTGTTGTCCTTTAGACACTGCTCGCAGCCTAAATTCAACAGGAACAAGGTGAATGTGGTTTTGAATTCTAGGACTCCTTTAACGTTTAACATTTAGCCATTGTTAGCCATATAGGTTATCCACATACTGTACACCCACACAGCCTCATAATGCAAGGCAAAATGATAGGTGTTTGATAATTATATGTGTTTGAAAGTCATAATTATCACAAGTGCTTTTGTAATCCAGACAGTAGATTAGTGTTGAAGTTTTTGCCTATTCCCACTTTCAGAAATGTTTATGTTGTATGCATGTTCTAGACCAGATAAATTGTAAAAAAACAACAATGGTTCAGAACATACTTAACTGTACGTAAGGATAGAACTCTGCAATCTGCCATTTGTTCTGCATTCTCATCATCCTCTACAGGGCATTATTAAGTTTGAGCCCAGGCGGAACTGCTAACTGCTGATGGGGAAAAAGTTCTTTAACATTTAGGGGAAATAAAAGACTTTTTGAGGGACACTCCCGGTAATTCGGTTAGCTCCCCTCATTTTGGGCAATATATATGCAGAAGATAATTACTGCTTACAATGATGTACGTGAAAGGGCGCTGGAGAAAAGGGGAGGGTGTGGGAGAGAGAGAGAGAGAGAGAGATGGTGAGAAAGGGAGAGAGATGGGTAGAGAGATAAGTAGAGATAGGGAGAGAGAGAGAGAAGGAAGAAGGAAGAGGAGTGAGAGAGAGAGAGAGTGCCCGAGATCTGGCTGGGGAAGTGTGCAAGTGATTACATCAAACCGCACCACAGTAGGGGGCGGAGAGAAGACGACAATGAGGAAGTAATGGAACAATTTACACTTACTAAGATACATGGAAAAATGGACCAAAAGTGACATAGAATGTGATTGGTCTTGCCTACAGTATGTTTATATTTATTTACGGATGCGTGTGTGTGCGCACACACACACACACACACACATACATACTGTACACACACACACACACACACACACACACATACTTAATTTCATCTCTGATTTACTCAGACATCAGCAGGTTACTAACTACAGGTATGCAGTGCAGTCATTGTTCTGGTGCTTGTTAAAAAGACCCCGCTGTTTAAAACCCCTGAATTATGCAGTCGCTCAAGTGAAGCCCAGCATAGACACCTCTCCCTCAGTCACATTTCTTTTCACATTGCAGCCCTCAAATAATGAGCTGTACGGGGAGAAAAACACTGCTATTGTCTTCTCTTCCACACCTCTGTCCTCCAGGACTCTGCCATCTCTTCCCATCCCTCTCTCTTTCTCTCATTTCCTCATCTGGCCATCAAACCGCCATCCCTCGCTCTCGCAATTAATTCTGCTCGTTTTTCTGAGCACTCCCTCCTGTCACATTCTCTTCATTGTTTTCCTACTCCAGGTGTGTGTGTATGTGTGTGTATGAGTGCGTATGCGTGTGTACTGTATGTGTGCATATGTGTGTGTATGTGTGTGTATGTGTGTGTATGTGTGTGTATTTATGTGTATTTGTGTGTGTGTGTGTCTGTGTGTGTGTGTGTGTGTGTGTGTGTGTGTGTGTGTGTCGGCCCCACTCCTGAACTCATCTTGTGTTCCCTCCTCCATTGTGTTGCAGGCCAGTGAGCTGGGCGTGTACAAAGCGTTCCTTGACAACTACAAAGTGGCCGTGGAGACAGCGGAGAAATGTGCACAGGCCAACATGCAGTTTCAGAAGATCTCCGAGGTGGGTGCACTCAAACTTTACTTTCCTCCCCACACACACACACACACACACACCACACACACACACACACACAGACAGACAGACAGACGGACAGACAGACGGACAGACAGCCACACACACACACACACACACACACACACACACACACACACACACACGCACACACACACACACACACACACACACACACACACACACACACACTCCAGCTCACTGTTCCCCAATTCTTACTGACATTCTCAGCCCCAGCAATTCAGCCCCTTTTGTTTTTTTGTTTCACTTTTATCTGATTGCCGTCAGACAAGTGCATTGATCATATGCTACACTTCTGCAGCTCTGAAGGTTATTTCAAATACATACACACACACACACACCTTGTTAGGCAGTGAGCTGTATTATTGTATGTGAGCCCAGTAATTGGCAATTATAATTATTCATAATTGTAACGTCAGCATGACGCACTGGACAAGAATGCAGTCGCAGCGTCAAAGCTGTGCTTACTGGCCTTGATTTCCTTTTTATTTCTAATTGCTAAGGTACAGTAGCAGTGTTTCAAGCAGTACGATGTCTGAGACAAATGAAAGCTCAACTCTACCAAATTTATTTTCATGGTCCGTGTGTGTGTATGTGTGTGTGCGTGTGTGTGTGTGTCTGTGTGTGTGTGTTTGTGTGTTTGTCAGGGTCTCTGGTGGGGTGTGTATTAGGCTGGGGCTCAATTCCTCTTCATTAGAGCCCCAAGCTGGTGTCAGTTCAGCTCTGATTCTCAGCCAGTCATGCGCTATTTTGTGTGTGTGTGTGTGCCCTCTCTCAAAAATGTTGTTTGTGTGTGTGTGTGTGTGTGTGTGTGTGTGTGTGTGTGTGTGTGTGTGTGTGTGTGTGTGTGTGTGTGTGTGTGTGTGTGTGTGTGTGTGTGTGTGTGTGTGTGTGTGTGTGTGTGTGTGTGTGTGTGTGTGTGTGTGTGTGTGTGTGTGTGTGTGTGTGTGTGTGTGCGCGCACACATGCATGTGTATGTGTCCTCTAT
>NC_084998.1:7128706-7136206 GCF_963854185.1 Sardina pilchardus
TCATTCATAGTAGCTTGAGACAGAGCGAGGGAGTATGAAAGAGAGATAGAGAGAGAGAATGATAGAGAGAGAGAACGAGAGAAGAAGAGCGAGAGAGAGCATTATTTATGAGCGGTCCGGATGCAGGGGGGCATGAAAGGGAATCGGAGAACACAGCTCTTGACAGAGTTGAGCTTCTAACACGGGCCCTGACACCAGCTGACGGGGCGGGGGGAGGGGGGGGGGGGGGGTTGGATGGGGGAGGGGGTCCGACAGAAGGAAGTGTGTGGAGATCACAGAGAGAGAGAGGAGAGAGAGGAGAGCAGAGGACCCAGTGGGTCTCGGCGTTCACATGTTCATTCCTACCCCCATTTACCCTGAGAATGAGAGGGCTACACAGGCTCCGTAATGAGAGGAGGAGTATGAAGAGAGAGAGGGGGGGGGGGGTGAGGATGAGGAGGGGGAGGAAGTGCTCATTCAAGGCCCCCTTGCTCATTTGACCTCGACTCAAGGCTTTGTTAGTATTCTGCTCGTAGCTCGTACATCGAGCTCGTGATGCCGAGCTCTTTCAATAAAAAAGAGTGCTTTTGATAGGTGCTTGGGGGTCGGGGTTTATATCTGAGCCCTCGCGTGTCTCCTCTCTGCTAGCGCCGCCGTCTCTGTCATGGTTTGATGGGTGTGTAGGCTACATTGAACCCTGTGTTGACCCTCGTCTCCCTGCACTGAGATGCCCACCCCACCTCCTCCCTTAACGTGGCCCTCCGAGGTGCTCTCTTCCTGGGAGACTCATGGGAGAAGAAGCCCAATTAACCAGCAGCTGAGATTGCATCCTTACAGTATGTGTGTGTGACTGTAGGTGTGTGTGTGTGTGTGTGTGTGTGTGTGTGTGTGAATGTGTGTGTGTGTGTGTGTGTGTGTGTGTGTGTGTGTGTGTTTGTTGGAAAGGTGTGTGTGTACAAGCTAATTATACAGCATCTAGGCATTGAGGTTTGCAGATGAAAGGGCTTGAAATGTCCATCAAAATGTACTTGAGAAAGTATGGAGACTCGTGTGTGTCTATGCGCGCTTGCGAGTGTGTGTGTAGGTGTGTCTGTCTGTGTGTTGTGTGTGTTGTGTGTGTTGCGTGTGTTGCGTGTGTTGCGTGTGTTGCGTGTGTTGCGTGTGTTGCGTGTGTGCGTGTGTGTGTGTGTGTGTGTGTGTGTGTGTGTGTGTGTGTGTGTGTGTGTGTGTGTGTGTGTGTGTGCGGTTGCATAACTGGCCTGTAACTGACCAGAGTCTGTGAGCAGTGAAGGGCAGCCAGAGAGCTGCAGGCGGAGAGTAGATAGATGGAGGAGTGGGGCCTTGACCCCATCTTTCTCTCTCTCTCTCTCTCTCTCTCTCTCTCTTTCTTTCTTTCTCTCCTTCTCCTTCTCTTTCTCTCCCTCCTTCTCTCCCTCCTTCTCCCCCTCCCTCTCTCTTGTCTTTCTGGATAGATGGTTAGTACAGCAGTTTTTGCACAGCTCTCTGTGCACAAAAAGTACTTACAGTTCTCCCCCCTCTCCCCCCCTCCTCTGTTCTGCCGATAGTGGCCTGTTTCCAGTATTCCTTATTAAGTGAATGCTGCAGTCAATCATTTGAGCTCCATCTTATTACAGGCCTGTGGGGGAGTAGTGTGTGTGATTGATGTGGGAGTTTGAGCTCAGAGTGCCCTGATGCATCTTCATTTTGGTGTGTGTGTGTGTGTGTGTGTGTGTGTGTGTGTGTGTGTGTGTGTGTGTGTGTGTGTGTGTGTGTGTGTGTGTGTGTGTGTGTGTGTGTGTGTGTGTGTGTGTGTGTGTGTGTGTGTGTGTGTGTGTGTGTGTGTGTGTGTGTGTGTGTGTGTGTGTGTGTGTGTGTGTGTGTGTGTGTGAGAGAGAGAGAGAGAGAGACAGTGAGATCATTCGCTTGTGAACAGTTGCCTAATGCATGTTTTTTTTTTTTTTTTTAGCCTAATGCATGTTAATGTGAATGATTTAAATTTAACTCATCAAAATGTTGCTTTCTGTTTGTGTTTTCAGCTCTCCTGTACAAACCTATCGACCGTGTGACCAGGAGTACATTAGTCTTACATGTGAGTATATGGAGGATCATTACGCCTCATATAAACCAACACTAGCCAGTCCTTTTACTGGATGTGATGTTCATGTGCGTAGCAGCAAAAAAAACACTGACGTCACATGACAGGAAGTCGTCAGGTTCAAAGTGGGGTCACTGGGGCGCTCCAGGTTTCACCCTGACGGAGGGTATGGACACAGAGGGCACATTTTTGAAGGGCGCCTGTTTTCCGAGCCTGCTGAGGGGAACAGAAACTGAATGAATGAATGAATGAATGAATGAATGAATGAATGGCTGAATGGCCCCTCCTTGGTGTGGACGTGCTTAATGTTGAGTCATCCCAGCTCTGGGCTCAGCTATCTGCAGAGAACAGAGACTTCTCCAAAGAGTCTGTGCTCTCTCCACTTATGCTGATTCCACGGCAATTTTTTTTTTATCGAATCGCCCATAGAATACTGAACAAAGGCATAATGGATTCGTCACAAAGGTCACCTTGACTCATTGGAGTTGACGCACAGTCAGTATGAATTTTAATGCGCACTAACTACTGGGTATGCGCCCACACACACACACACACACACATACACACACACTCTCTCTCTCTCTCACTCAGTCACACTCACTCACTCACTCACTCACTCACACACACACACACACACACACACACAATCTCTCTCTCTTTCTCACTCAGTCACACTCACTCACACACTCACACTCACACACACACACACACACACACACACACACACACACACACACACACACACACACACACACACACACACACACACACACACACACACACACACACACACACTCCCCGTGTGGGTTGCCCTGCTGTGTGGGATGCTGATGTAGCTGTTAGTGTGGCTCACTGCTGAGCACAGAGCTGCTGGGAGACAGGGGGAGATTGGCTGCAGTGGGATTTACAGCTCAGTGTGAGCATGGGCTCTCTCTCTCTCTTTCTCTCTCTCTTTCTCTCTCTCTCTCTGTCTCTTTCTCTCTCCCTCTCTGTTTTTTTCTTTCCCTCTCTCTGTCTCTTTCTCTCTCCCCCTCTCTCTCTCTCTCTATTCCACTGTTGTTCTCTCGCTGCCTTGTTCTCTCTCCCTCTCTCTGTCGCTGTCTTTCGTTCTCTCTCTCTCTCTCTCTCCCTCTCTCCCTCTCTCCCTGTCCTCCATGAGGTAATTAAAGACTGGAGGAATCCGTTGCTCAGACACGGATGAGGAGCTACCCGGAGACAACATTGTTCTGGAAGCCGGAATCTTCCTTTGAAGACTAAATTCTAGTTTTTATCCTGTTCAGGAAAACATGGGCTCAAGCATGCTTATATCTGAATGTTAGTCTGATAGACCGTGCTTCATATAGTCCTTAAGTTTCTAGCAAAGCTATTCAGGTGAAGACGAGGGGAATTAGAATGAGGGAAGACATGATTGTGACATTTGGATTGCATAAACATTGGTGTGAAATTTGGTGTATAGGTGCCTGTAGTGACTTCATTCTACATGTGTGTGTGTGTGTGTGTGTGTGTGTGTCTGTGTCTGTGTCTGTGTCTGTGTCTGTGTCTGTGTCTGTGTCTGTGTCTGTGTCTGTGTCTGTGTCTGTGTCTGTGTCTGTGTCTGTGTGTCTGTGTGTCTGTGTGTGTGTGTGTGTTTCCAGGACCTGCTGAAACACACTCCAAAGGACCACCCTGATTTCCCGCTCCTTCAGGACGCGCTGAGGATATCCCAGAACTTCCTGTCCAGCATCAACGAGGAGATTGACCCACGCAGGACCGCCGTCACCACGCCTAAGGGAGAGGTGTGTGTGTGTGTGTGGGCGTGCTCGTGCTCGTGCTCGTGCTCGTGCTCGTGTGTGTGTGTGTATGTGTGTGTGTGTGTGTGTGTGGGCGTGCTCGTGCTCGTGCTCGTGCTCGTGCTCGTGCTCGTGCTCGTGTGTGTGTGTGTGTGTTTGTGCGAGAGAGAGAGAGGATGTGTGTGTGTCTGTGCATTGTCAGACATGCTAAGAAGCTCATTAACAGGAACTCATTTTCAAAGTGTCCTTTGAAGTTCAGATGCAGACGAGTGAAGGGGCTGAAGTTGGAATCATAGTCTAGATATTAATGGTCCTTTTAGTATCATCTCGGCAAGCCTGTAGGAAGAACATGTACTCATTATTTGTTTAATTATTTGATACGGTTAATTTAGTGACGTTATTTTGTTAGGCCTGTGCTATCTGCACCCAGCCAGTTGTACAGAGGTAGGGCGTGTTGTAGTGAAACAGTGTGTGTAAGGCAGCCGCTCCAACAGGAAATGATGTCAAGTTGCACTTCCTGGCAGGCTCGTCAGCTGGTGAAGGACGGCTTCCTGGTGGAGGTGTCGGAGGGCTCGCGAAAGCTCCGCCACGTCTTCCTCTTCACTGACCTGCTGCTCTGTGCCAAGCTGAAGAAGACCTCTGTGGGGTACGACCTGCCCTGCCACTCCAACACCGCCAACACCAACACCAACACCAACACCACCAACACCAACACCACCACCAACACCACCATATGAGCAACACCACCACCAACACCAACACCAACACCAACACTACACCACCATATGAGCAACACCACCACCACCACCAACACCATTTGAGCAAATACACTGTATTACTCACCTCCACTTCAACCCGTTCTGATATGAACACTCATACCGAAATGCTGCACAAAACCTGAGGGCGTAGTCTTCATTCTCTAGAACTTTTGTTGTTCTCTCTCTTGACACTTTCATTTATTTTTCTTTCATCTCTCTTCTCTCTGTTTTATCTTTGTGTGATGTGTGTTCATGAGGAGACTCCTCTAGTTCTTTTGGTCTGTCGCTGTCACACTGCTACACACAGGTCACTGAATTTATGAAGCAAACAATTGAGCTGCCAAGTGACGGCTCGAGGGATTCTGTTGGTCCCGGAAGCATAGTGTCCGCCAACCCCTTATCTCCGCCTGAGAGGTGGTTTATTGAGTGACCCTTAATTCAGCGAAAGCTTCATCCTGCTCCTTCAACACACGCGCGCACATACACACACACACACACACACACACACACACACACACACACACACACACACACACACACACACACACACTGCTCTGTGTGCGTGTGTGTGTGGACAGGTAGGGCCATTGTGAGTGCGCCAGGCTGAGTTCCTCTCTTGTCAACCTCCTGTCCTGATGAAGTATTTCATTTACACAAGTGCCCTGTGCTTGTCAGACGCGCTGTCGCCGAGGTTACTGTCTCCAGGACGCCCCCGCCTCGGCGATTGATGGCTCCTCCTGCGGCTGCCTGTCTCTGCCGCCGTCATGTCTCCACGGCAGCTCATGTTTCCCGTCATGTTCGCCCATTCTCCCGTCTCCAGTCCGCTTATTTGATCTCCGCTTCCCCAGCGCTCCTGGATCAGCTGATTAGCGCTTATCTCCACTCTAAACCTGCTTCACTGATTCCAGATCAGTCTCTTTATTCATAAATAAATCCCCCCCCCCCCGGCTCCATATCTATAAGTGGGGGATATCGTCTTTGTGTCTGTGGCGTCCGAGGCTCAGTGTTACACAGCGTCACCCTGATTATCCCCCCTCCCTTTGTGTCCCACTTTATTTTAATTAGTGACACACCGAGACCTGAATATTCATCAGCTCCGATTAGAGTAAACAGACTCCGTGTAATGAGACTTGTCTGGGACGTAAGTGGAGGAGACAGGCGGGGTCTATTAAGGCGTAGTTTATGTCACCGTAGCGACAGGGCGGTGGCGCTAATGAGCTGCGATGTGTCGCGGAGCGCTCATGTGCTCATATGGAGTGGAGGGGCTGTCAGTGGTGACGGGTAAAAATGAACACACAGCCATAATGTCACCCCCCCCCCCCCCCCCCCCCCATTTCCATGGAGTTGTCTCACACTTATGCAGTAGCAATTAGCATACAATGCAGAGAGGAAAGATAGCAATGGGAACATGTAGGTGTCAGTATATGGTGTGTGTGTGTGTGTGTGTGTGTGTGTTGTGCGCGTCTGTGTGTCTCTGTGTTCCGGGCTGCATGAGTGCATGAAAAAAACGAGACCACATATTCTACTTAAATTGTTATATATGTAGGCCTGATTTTAGACTTCCTTGTTTCCTGAGATGAGCAGTGTTGATTTGACTCAGCAGCGGAAGCCCGGTGTGCTTCAGCCATCCCTGTGTGCTGTTTGTACACACACAGAACACAAACCATCACACACACACACACACACACACACACACACACACACACCAACACACAGAGACACACACAGAGCACAAACCATCACAAACCATCAAGCACCACCAAGCAGTAGGCCTCTGTTTCCATTGGAGGTCCTAGTGATCATTAGAACCTGCAGGGCATTATCCAATAAAAGCCAAGGCCAATGCCGTTTCCAGCAAGTCAACATTAGGGTAATGGTGTTTGGTCTGTCATAGGATTCGGCCCCATAAGTCACCCGCATAATGAATATGATTTGTGTATGTGTGTGTGTGAATATGATTTGTGTGTGTGCGTGTGTGTGCATATGATTTCTGTGTTAATGAGTTGACAGTGTACACCCCAGGCTAACTTCTGCATTCTCATTAGCAAAGTGGAGGTGCTTTCCCCTGGACATTCATTTAGCCACATGATTTATATGCAGATGTACGGCGTGCCATTTTTTTTTTTTTTCTTGTCAGCACGGTTTTCCTAAAACATTATAAATGAGCCGTCATCTGCTTTTAGCCCAGCGAAAAATGGCTGCTCACAAATCTCCCACACTGGCCGCATATAAATAATGTTAATCTTACAGGAACAAAGAGGTGTGCTTGTTTTGAGAACGCATTAAAGGGAATATTAAATTACGGCAGTGATACAGCGGCCTTTTTGTCTTGCAATCTTCCATTGTCCTCGGGTTCCCGGCCAACGCTAATTGAATCTCTCTCTCTATCTATCTCTCTCTCTCTCTCTCTTTCTCTGTCTCTCTATCCCGCTGTTTTTCTTTCTGTGTGTGTGTGTGTGTGTGTGTGTGTGTGTGTGTGTGTGTGTGTGTGTGTGTGTGTGTGTGTGTGTGTGTGTGTGTGTGTTTGTGTCCCTGCCAGCGTGTGTGCTTTTTTCTCATTGTGTGTCTGCCTTTCTCTGTGTGTATCCATGTGTGTTTGAGCTAGTTGTTCTTTGTTTGTTTGTTGTTTATTTGATTGAACGTTTTGTCGGGAATTTGTATATTGTAATGAAGTATGATTAACAGTATCTTTGTTTGCCTCTCTCTCTCTTTCTCTCTCCCTCTCTCTCTCTTTCTCTCCTTCTCTCCCTCTCCCTCTCCAGGAAGCACCAGCAGTATGAGTGTAAGTGGTACATCCCCCTGGCTGACCTCACCTTCCAGACGTTGGACGACGCGGCCGACTCCATCCCCCACATCCAGACGCTGCCCGAGCACGAGCTGGACGAGATGAAGAACAAGA
>NC_084998.1:7141206-7158706 GCF_963854185.1 Sardina pilchardus
TGGAATAACACTTTGTTTTGTAAACATAGTTGATTTTGTTGACCACAACTATTTTATCTAATTTTACTGAAAGCTTGAAAGGCTCCAGCTACCTAATTGGGCTGTATAAACCTTTATTGGTGCGTATAAAAATCTTGAGCTTTTTATAGTAACCTTATTAAATGTTTGTGTGTGTCTAGAGAAACCATAGACTGTATAAATAAGAGAAGCTCACTCACAAACACCCCCTATAGTAGGGGAGATTATGTGAAAAATCGTTACGCGGCGGATAGAAGCATGAAATTTGGTAGATATGTTCCTTGGGTGATCCTAAGACATCCTAGAAGGGGTGCCCAAAAATATCTCAAACAGGAAGTGAGATTTTGGAGAAATTCAAAATGGCCGCCAATACAATTGATAGCTGATTCAAAAACTACCTATGCAACCTCCTAAAAGCTTGACATTTGGTGTATATGTTCATTGGGTGATCCTAAGTCGTCCTGGAAGATTTCACCAAAATTCTCAAACAGGAAGTGAGGTTTTTGAAAAAAACTAAAAAATACTACGCTTCCTGCCACAAAATTGGCAGCTACTTCAAAGACTGCCTAAACAACCTCTAAAAAGCTTGACATTTGGTATACATGTTCCTTGGGTGATCCTAAGACATCCCAGAAGGGGTGCCCAAAAATATCTCAAACAGGAAGTGAGATTTTGGAGAAATTCAAAATGGCCGCCAATACAATTGAAAGCTGATTCAAAAACTACCTATACAACCCCCTAAAAGCTTGAAATTTGGTGTATATGTTCTTTGGGTGATCCTAAGACATCCCAGAAGGGGTTCCCAAAAATATCTCAAACAGGAAGTGAGATTTTGAAGAAATTCAAAATGGCCGCCAATACAATTGATAGCTGATTCAAAAACTATTGGAAAAGGCTGTACTGCCCGCCACAAAATTGGCAGCTAGTTCAAAGACCATATAAACAACCCCTAAAAAGCCTGAAAGTTGGTATATGTTCATTGGGTGATCCTAAGACATCCTAGAAGGAGTGTCCAATATGTCTCTAACAGGAAGTGAGTTTTTAAAGAAATTGCTCGCCAACTAATTAAGTGCTGCTCGCCACCTAATTAACCTCTAATAAACTTGAAATTTGGTGTTCCTTGAGTGATCCTAAAGGCTCTTCTCATTCATCTTTTTATATCATCCCTTCCTTCCTCCCTAGTTAAAGAATGATGGGGCAGCAACAATGGGATAGTCTATCTAGTGTTCTTTATAGATCAGTGGGAACAAGCCGGAGAACCGAGGAAGGAAGGAAGGATATGATAAAAAGACGAAATAACCCTAAGACATCCTAGGAGGGGTGCCCAAAACTATCTCTAACAGGTAGTGAGTTTTTAAAGAAATTGAAAAAGGTTGCGCTAAGGCCGCCACATAATTGGCAGCTAATTCAAAGACCATCTAAACAGCCTCTAAAAAGCTTGACATTGGGTATGCTCCTTGGGTGATCCTAAGACATCCTAGAAGGAATGCCCCAAATATCTAGGGCTATCTAGGGTAAGAAGAACTGTCTTAAAAGAAAATAAATTATGAAAAGAAATACACTATGGCTACCCATATATCCACTAACTATCTCAAGGATACTGTAAACACAGAGAAGCACCTCAGGCAGATCTCATAAAATTATCAAATGATGCACACATGTCCCCTGTAACTTTGTAAGATTACAGTAGTACATTAGTCATAGCCTACATACTGCATATTTTCATCTATTCACATGCTCCAGAACATTGGCATAATGCTGTGCAAGGCAACCCAGCATCCTGGCATCGGCACTCGGCAGAGAGGCTCAGCTTTGCTGTCACATTAAGAAGTTCTCTACATACTTTCGCTGCCTCTGGTAAAAGTGTCCATAAAGGTGTCCAAGAATCATCTAATTTAGTCCATCCATATTTTTCAGGAGAAAGCACTGACTGGATAGCTTGCAGACCTTTGGACCAAGTGCTAGCTTGGTACAGTACACTGCACTATTTGAATGCTGGATCAGTGCAGCCTGTGTGGTAGGGGTATTTTCCATTGAGAGACATTTTTGAGAAAACAAATCCTTCCTGAGATCATTGAATTTTTCAAGATTGGTTGTCTTATCGTAAAGAACACAACAGTACCTCTCCAGCAATGCAAATATGTTTGTTTCCTGGCTAAGTAATTGAAAAAGATTTAATGTCATAGCAGTGAAGGCACCTGTTACTTCTGGAAATTATTTCCATGCAGCCCATGCTGACTTTTTGCCCTAAAGGTTGTATCACAACCTGAAAAAGAGAGAAAACCTGGGAGAGCCGAACTTGCTCTTTTCCTCAAGGTTTTGAAAACACTATTGATGTGTATTTCCTGAAAGTTTTGCCCTATACCAAAAGCAACCTAAGTACTGTACACTAATTGCCAAAAGTATTTGGTCATCTGCCTTGACTCACATATGAATTTCAGTCACATCCCATTCTTAATCCATAGGGTTTAATATGATGTCGGTCCACCCTTTGCAGCTACAGTATAACAGCTTCAGGGAAGACTTTCCACAGTGTGTTTATCGGATTTTTTTTTACCATTCTTTCAGAAGCACATTTGTGAGGTCACACACTGATGTTGGATGAGTAGACTGCCTCTCAGTCCATCTAATTCATCCCAAAGGTGTTCTATTGGGTTGAGGTCAGGACCCTGTGCAGGCCAGTCAAGTTCATCCACACCAATCTCTGTCATCAATGCCTTTATGGACCTTGCTTTGTGCACTGGTGCACAGGGCTTGGTCCCTTAGTTCAAGTGAAAGGAACTTTGAATGCTTCAGCATTTAACCAAGAGATTTTAGAATGTTACATGCTCCCACCTTTGTGGGAAGTTTGGGGAAGGCCCCTTTTGGGACAGTACTAACCATCAAAAGTGAGCACTACGGCAGTAAGTGGTCAGTGCACATTAGCAGTGTACTGACGGAAGTAAGTGTAATGAGACACAGCCTTACTCAATGTCCATTTTACACACCTTAGTAGCTGGCTACCATTACTGTAGTACAAATCTAAATGTCATAGTTCCTATAACATTATGCCCGAAAGAATACCCCCCAGGAAGATCCAAGGGCACAAATACGCAAAAAAAGACCCCAAGTGATCACAGGGACACAATTAGCCTAGGAATCTGTTTGCCCAGCTTTAACTCAACCCAGCTGGTGGGTCTACATTGGCTAATGATAATGCTAACGCTAGCATAACATGAGTTGTGTTCCTATTTAGGGCTAGATCTCTGCTCATGTGGACAATTAAACAATAAGCTGTCTTTTGAAAATGATTAAGTGATTCTCCCGAAAGTTTTTAAGAATATTAATGTTATGCATAAATGAATAATTAACTACTCAGGTGAGGATTCACTGGGGGAGTCATGCCATTCTGACCGTTTTAAGCCTGTTTTTCCCACTTTAAAGTTGTATAATAGACATGTAAGATTGTTTACATGGGTTATCTTGCATATATTATTTGTTAACCATCTCTATATATTAAATGTGAAATGATAAAGTTGCAGAATAAATCAAGATGCCCAAACTATGCAATGTTTTATTATCCTAAGGCCGTTTCTGGCAGCCATCTTGGATTTTCCCTTTAAAAATGACCTTAATGAACCAGAAATTTGGGGCACCCCTTCTGATATGATGAGATACATCATAAAGAGTGTCTGTACCAATTTTGGTGCTTCTATCCGACGCGTAACGATTAGGCCCTTTTTTGTTGATAATCCCCCCTACTACTAGTGGTGCTTCAATCCAAAAGCACTTGCACTACACATTAAGGCATTACTTTGGGACAAATTTAGCAGAGATGAGCCATTGCAGCACGACAACCGTCAGCTCTCGAAATTCAGGCTGAAGAGTGTGCCAGGCTTTGGACACATTGAGCACAGTGAGCCACATTGGCTCTATAGTGCTGTGGGAGACTGCTAGCTGAACCAGGCCTCCAGTTTTGGAGACTGACACACATTCACTGCCCCCAGTGCCCCCCATCACCACAGACTCTCTCTCTCTCACACACACACACACACACACACACACACACACACACACACACACACACTCCTGGCTCACAATGAAATATAAGGAAGAGGGCGACAGGCCGAAACACAGACCATCTGGGTTAGGAATGCACCCCCTTCTCTTTGCCCCCAGTGCACCCCCTTCCAATATACAATCAGAGACCCCTGCCTCTGTTCCCACAGCTCTGACTGCTGAAGGGCCTCTGACAGAACAGGGTCAGTGTGACGGTCCATCACTGCCACTACACACACACACACACACACACACACACACACACACACTACACCCTGCCTGAGAAATCCGTCTCAGGTGTGGTACAGAGTCATTAGTAGAGGAGGTGGGTAGTGAACGGTGTCTCTCCAGAGAGACCAGCGCTGATCCCAGATCAGTCCTGAGGAATAGATCGAGGGGCAGGGAAGACTGGGGCTAAAAGCCCTCGGCTGATACGATTGTCTGGTCCCTGGCAGGAGAGGAGATTTTGGGGAGGGATTATTGAGTCTCAGGACTCTCTGATTCAAAGATAACACGGGCCGTGTTATTCTTCCTCTGTGCTCGTGGGGTTCAGAGATACAGTACTGCACAGACAGGCACATTGTCTGCTGGGCGGAGGAGGAGGGGATAATACTGACAGAGGAGTCTGCTCCGAACCCCGCCAACCCATACTCACACACGTGTACAAACACACACACACACACACACACTCATACACCCATACACTCACTCACGTGCACACACATACAACATTAACATAATATTGCACTCACATGCACACTCACTTTCTCTGTGTTGCTCTCTCTCACACATATACACACACTTACACACAGACACACACACATAGACACATGTGCACACACACACACACACTTACACTCAGTAACACACACATAGACACACGTGCACACACACACACACACACACACACACACACAAAGTTATTGTATTGGGGGGGGGGGGGGGGCCTGGCCTCTCATGTGAGGAGTGGGTGTTGTAGTGACACAGTGGGCTCTCCTCAGGTTGCGTTTATTTAGCCGGAAACGCGTGGGCCGCCGAGCCCTTTCAAGCCCGTCCAGCAGGACAGGGCACGTGAGAAACACACACTTTCTGTGTGTGTGTGTGTGTGTGTGTGTGTGTGTGTGTGTGTGTGGTTGAGAACGTGCCTGTGCGAGTGCATCTGTGTCAAGGCCACCCTGAAGACATTTCTCCTCGGCCGCGTTATATATTTTGAGAGCTTACCTGCACGTTCTTGACAGAAAATATACAAGGCCCCCTTTGAGCCCTATAGAAGCCATGAAGTGAAAGGGTGTTAACATATACAGTATTCTAAGGGTGGGGCGCATTTGTATAACCCAGTTCTAAGTTCCCAGAGTTCCCAGGTTACAACAGTTCTTTATGCAGAGTTTTGAACAGATCTCATTCAGCTGATTAAACAGTGGGACTGTATATAGATCCATAAAAAAAGATGGAACATATCTATGATAATATATCCCAGAGCTTAGTGATGCAGTTAGACCCTCCGCTCCTCAAGGGAAGTCTTCATCCACACATTGCACTCATATACTCTGGTGCATAAGGAAGATTGTTCCAGAGACGGTTTATAAAGTAACTATACAATCTTTGATTGTTCTCTCCGGTATAGTAATGCTCTTGACTCAGCTTATTGCTTGCAGCCCATATATATATATTCTATGAGAGCTTAGCTGAGACTCATAGTAGGCCTACTTTTCCTCCTTTTCTCCTGTTCCTCTCTTTCTTCCTCTCTTTCTCCACTCTTCATGTCTCCCTCTCTCCTCCTCTACTCCTGCGTCGCTCCGGAGGGACCTCTCCGTGCCCTCCTGCTGAGCAGTTGCCCTCAGGTGATGTGATTGGTATTTGTGATGAGGCCTCCTCCAGCACTAATCTGTAGTTAAGATGCAGTCTGGAGGTGTGTGTGTGTGTCTGTGTCTGTGTGTGTGTGTGTGTGTGTGTGTGTGTGTGTGTGTGTGTGTGTGTGTGTGTGTGTGTGTGTGTGTGTGTGTGTGTGTGTGTGTGTGTGTGTGTGTGTGTGTGTGTGTGTGTGTGTGTGTGTGTGTGTGTGTGGAAAAGAGGATTGCAGACATCTGAGGAGCCTCATCTCCTCCATCTCACTCTCCCTCATTCCCACAGGAGGGCTTAGTTCCAGCGGCCTGAGAAATAACACACGCTCACAGTTACACAAGGTCTCTCTCTCTCACACACAACTTTGCGCTCACTCACATACTCACACACTCGCACACACACACACACAAATCCTATGTGTTCAGATGGTTGAGGTACGATAAGTCTGAATAAATAGGGAAGCTATTGAACCGCAGTGTCCCCACAAGACCACTCACTGCAGTGAAAGGAACATTTGAGGAGGAACCCAAGCATTTCTAGGATACTGTTTGTGTATCACCGTTTTCCCCTACGACAACTTTCAAATCATGTGACTTGAGAGATTTGTCCCTTTCAGTGCACCGTAGCTGAGAGTGTTTTTCTCTTGCCTTCCAGATGAGGAGTCCCCCGGGCATTACGGCTTCCTGCATGTGATCGTCCACTCAGCCACAGGCTTCAAGGAGTCAGCCAGTAAGTCAAGTCCTTCTCAAGCTGCAGACAGAGTCGCCAGCATTCCCTGTGTCCAGTCCAACCCTCTTCTGTCCCCGGCTATTTTTGTGTGTGTGCGTGCATTCATGTACGTGTGTGTGTGTGTGGTTGTGTGTGTGCATGCGTATGTGTGTGTGTGTGTGTGGATGTGTCTGTGTGTTTACAAGAGTCCGTTTGTGTATAAGTGTGTGTCCACACATTCCTGCTATACTTGTGTATGGCTCATAGACACCATGCATAATTCACACTTCACAGGGACGAACTGTTGCTCCGCCGTCAAGACTTAAGAAACACTCCAGTAATTTGCTACACATGTTACAAAACCCCCTTTAAACAATGAGAAAATGTTTTGAGGGGGCCGCAGCCTTAATGTCCCCCCCTCCCCCCCCCCCCTCAGTTCTCCCCCAGGAAGGTGAGCCTGGCCACAGCAGGCCCTTAGTGGGCGCAGGCCTGATCCTATCTGCGGTATTGACCCACCGCCGCTCTGCGCTCTGGTGGGGGCTCGGCCTGCTGCTGATAAAACCAGGCAGTGAAGCCGCAGCGCGGGTCCCAGAGGAGCTGCTCCCGACCCGACCGCAGCACTGCATTCCTGCGAGGCCTTTCATGTGCCGGGCCCAGGGCAGGCCACAGAGCACGGGGCCAGGGGAAGTGGAGGGAGGCCTGTCTCTACGGAAGCCCCCTGAGGACACACAGGGCCAAGGGAAAGTGGCCAGGGGGGGATGGAGGGGGAGGAGGAGGAGGAGGGGGGCAGAGGTAGTGCAGGGCAGTGCGGGGCAGTGTTGGGCAGTGTGTGGGTGTGTGTGGGTGTTTGATCGTTCTTGACCTCGCCGCAGCGCGACCCCAGCGTGACCCCTCACCACACCCCATCCCCGCAGACACAGCTTACACAGATCTTGACAATCAGCTGTCAGATTTGCTGCAGGGGTGCGTGCGACCTTCCGCAAGCAAATGTTTGTGTGTCTGTCTTTTTGTGTGTGTGTGTGTGTCTGTCTGTGTGTGTGTGTGTGTGTGTGTGTGTGTGTGTGTGTGTGTGTGAGAAAGAGAGAGGGAGAGGGAGTTGTTACATAAGCTTCAGAGATATACTAAGAGGCTAAAGATGACTGGACAAAAATAACACCACTCGGTCCACAGAGCTGCTATTTCTATAGCCGAGTCTGACTAAGCGCTTTGGTATGATTCGTCATGCGTCCGCTGGATTGAGAAAGCTGCACCTGGACTCTAGTCATGGTTTCTTTAGTACAGTGCCAGGCTGTGCTCACAGCAGTTCAGACCCCGGTCACATCACAGTCATGCCTGCTATTCATACCGCTCATTTAAGGTCATTTAAGGTCATTTAAGGTCACTCTGCCTCTCTGTTTGGGGGCATAATACATTTTGATTAGCTTTCTTGTACACTTGATCTTTACCAGACATTGAGGGATGGACAGGTGTGTGTCAGAATGAATACCTGCCCTGTATAAAGAGAATAAGCACGGCTAGCATTGTTTTGATCAGGACATCTATGAGGACATGCCAGAATCCCTGAAGGTCCTTTCAAATCTGGGAAGGAGTCTCTGTGTGTATCTGCTAAGCATCAGGCCACAGTGTCTTTTATTTTTACCAAAGATTCTAGAACAGAGCTCTGTTCTAGAATCTTTGGTTTCTACCTTTGCACAAAAGCTGGGCTTGTTCCCTGATGCTTTCTTCAGAGGGCACATTGCAGCAGGAGGAGGCCAGCATCTGTTTATGGTCTTTTGTTCTGTCCTCTGTGGGAAGCATGTGGTGGGCATTTGCCACCGACGTTTTAAGCTGGCTTCAAGTTCAGAGGCATCGGAAAAGAGGTGTCTGTGTTTGTGTGTGTGCATGTGTGTATACTGTATGTGTGCGTGTTTGTATTTGTGTATGTGTGTGTGTGTGTGTGTGTGTGTGTGTGTGTGTGTGTGTGTGCCCGTCCGGGTGTATCTCCGTGCACTTACTTATGTATACATTTTAGTTTTTTCCCCTACTGTCGCCATGCTAAATTTGGATGGGGGATGAAACCAGGAGACATCTGCTCTGTGAACACTGGGGCATGTCACCCTCTTGTACTCTCACACCTTCTTGCCTCTGTCACCATGGCAGCTTCACTTCATTCATTTTGACAAGATGAAGCGGCACGTCGGCTGCTGTATATCGGCTGCCGTATGTCGGCTGCACAACGGTGGGATCTGACTCCTCGGGATGCGAGCGAGCTCGTCTCGGAGAAAACGTGCACCAGCCTTGGTGGAGCCCCCGCTGAGCTCTGGCTCCTGCGAAAGGAAACTAAACCAAATCTGCGCTCAGGGCAACGGCAGAAAACTGGGTTGTGGACATAAGGGAAGGGATTTGATTGGATCCTCCAGAGAGAGAGAGAGGGAGAGAGAGGGAGAGAGAGAGGCAGAGAGAGGGAGAGAGAGAGAAAAGAGTTAGAGAGTTAGAAGCTGACTGGTCTAGAATGTTGAAGCAGTACAGTATCTTAGCATCAGCTTATCCCAGCCTTTATTCCCTTGTGGTGTTCAGTTACAGTAGACTCTCAAGTCATCATCTTCTCTCCCCATGTACATGTAGCAGTGCAGTGCTGTGTGTTTGGTTCAGGTTTGTTATTCAGTCGCGGTTGATGAATTTTCTCTCTCTCAGACAGTTCCCCTTTTCCTGTTCTTAATCTAATCCAGTGCTTATTTTATTCTCTCCTCTTTGAGAGTTTGCCCCCCCCCTCTTTTTTATTAATGCCATCACTCCGGATCCAATCCAAATGAATTAGATTAGACTCTTTCCTGTCTGAAATTGTGCCCTCGTCCCCTCTTTCCTGTTTGGCTCTTACAATAGACTCTACTGTGACGGGGTCTGGGCCGGCTTTAGTGGGTGAGCCCTCCCATGTGCGCGTACACAAACTGTATACATTTCCCCTGCAGTGCTGGGGGGGGGGGGGGAAGAGTTGCGGCTGAAGGTATATGGGTCTTGTGAACCTGCACAGACACGGGGATTTTCTTACAGAGTCCTTTCATTTCCCTTTTATCTTCGTTGCCCCCCCCCCCCCCCCCCCCAACTAATGACCACCCCCGGTGATCGGACATCCTGACATTCATCCAGTCGGCATCGAAGGCCTGGGAACGCTGGCACACTGAGGGGGTGGGGGTGGTGGTGGGGGGGGGGGTTAGATGATGTGAGGCTCCTTAAGGCTCCTTGACTGTGAAAGGTAAAACCTTCACTTCCTCACGTGCAGACTGCAGTGGGAAGTTGTCAGAGCTCATTCGTGTGTGTGTGTGTGTGTGTGTGTGTACACGACATGACACACACGCTAATCACTGACCACCAGTTTTGTCGTGCACTGTGGTCACATCGCCCCAAACATCCTTGACGTCAAGTTGTAATTGCTCGCTTGCCCGCGGCATCATAGAGAGGGAGGAGAGAGGGAGCATAACATGTACTGTGTGCTACACAGCCAGGGACATCTGAGATGGCTTTGGACTACAGTCTCAATAAAAAGTTAATTTGCTTCAACTCATGTCCCCTCTCGTCCTCCTACAAAAACAAAAATCCTGACTTGCTTTCCCTGAGAAAGATGATGACATTTCTGTGTAAGCTAATGGTCAGCTAAATGCACTGCAGTCTTGCATTTGCTGGCTCTTATCTTCTGCCTCTCTCTACTGGCCTTCCCGGCGTTTTACCCTGACCAGTGACGGGCACTTTATCACCGTTTTTCGTGCGAGAGCAGAAATAGCCGTAAGATCTTGACACTTTCCGAAATGCCAGTCAGCTGAACGGAAAGCGAGCTCCGCTCCGCATGGCTTCGGGGCTCTTGTCTGCTTTCCCGAGCGCCCGGGCACTTTAGCGTGTTATCGCTGCGTCGACTGCAAACCTGACACCTCGGCACAGACCCCTGAGATGCCTGGGCCAACTTCACCGTCTGGCTCATCTTTTGAAGTATGTTCTTTTTTTCCCCCCTCTCTCTGTCCTCCTCAACAGAAGTGGGTTTCTGTGCCTTGGTACTAAAATATGAAACCTCGACGGGCCCAGAGGATATGTATTTGACCTGCTTTTTCTCCTTTTAGTGTTTGCGGCCGGGCCAGTAAAGCCTTCAAGAAATGGGACGCTCGGAAAGAAGGAGGCTTGTTGCTGGTTAATCTGTTTAAGTGGCCTGGGGGGCTTTTAGCGAAAGATTCCTTGCTGCAACTCATTTTGGTGGGGAGGTAGCGGAGCGGTCAGGGCAGAGTCCTCCTCTCCTCGGGGTCCACTGGTGCTCCTCTGACTCCTGTCTCAGTAGTCCTCTGAGTCTCCTTCAGTGTTGACTCGGCATTTGCTTTGTGAGCGCTTGCCCTTGACTTCCCAGCATAATGTCAAGGTCGGCCAAGGTCGGCCAAGGTCAGCAGGCTAGTCTGAAAATCTCATTGACCCTTTAGGAGGTCAGACATTTGAATTCACTCACTCTAAGCAGGAATAGCTAGCTTGGTGTTCCAAGACCATACATGTACATGATGTTCACTTTGCGGTCCGGTCCAATCAATTGTGCTGGGCCTTGACGCAGTGTGTGGGGGGCAGCCTCCCTAATGACACGGCTCTGTGAAAACGCATGGCAGCCCAATAAATGAGTGCATTAGCACAGCTGACGCCTTCCTATCCTGGACTGAGTTATTCGTACCCCCCCAGGACATGTGTGTGTGTGTATGTGTGTGTGTGTGTGTCTCTGTGTGTGTCTCTGTGTGTGTCTCTGTGTGTGTCTCTGTGTGCGTGTCTCTGTCTGTCACGGCTGAAAAGTCCACGACTATCACTACATTTGCTTTGTCGATGTTGACACATATGGACAGTTTGGCTAATTAATGGGCACACATTTTGAAGGGAAATTGTCAGTGGCTCGACCCTTCCCACAGTTTTATTTTAATGGTTTCTCTCCGCCTGAGTTTTATGTCATTATGTATGACATGCGCCACTTAACACATGGCTCAGGGCAAGCTCAGACATGTGGCTCAGCAGCTCATAAACCTGTTCCATTATTGAGTATTAACAAGATTGGTTGCCTATCTGTTTAGGGCACTGTACTGTATCATTCTAATGTGTGTTTCAATTAAAATGAAAAGCCATTTTTGGGATTTATAATGTTATTCATACAGGTATTCCCCATCCTCTAACAACACCCTTCCTCTGTCCCCCTATTTTCTCCATGTTCCTCTTCCAATCTAGATCTGTATTGTACCCTGGAAGTGGACTCCTTTGGCTATTATGTCGGCAAGGCCAAGACCCGTGTCTTCCGCGACACCACCGAGCCTACCTGGAATGAGGTGAGCGTTTGTTTCACTTCGCTGGTCAGTGATGACAATAATATTATCTGTATGTAAATCTTAATATACTAATAAGGAAACGGTGGTATTGGTATTCAGATTCCTGGGTCTATGGATGTAATACACAGAAAATACACAGTTGCAATGTCAAAACAGAAATTAACAATATATTATCTAGCCTATCCTCATATGTATTGGTGAAGAATTTCATTCATGTGAGGATTTGACTTAAGGCAGACTGACTTCAGCACTGTCTCTCCCTGTCTCCTGTACTTTCACCTGTACTCCTGCCTCTTCATCTTTACATTTGGCCGTGTAGTTCATCTTGGAGTAATGAGCCAGCTCAGTTAGGAGAGGCCCTTTCTCTCTGACATGGTCTTGTCTTCGCCACAGGAGTTTGAGATGTGTGTGTGTGTGTGTGTGTGTGTGTGTGTGTGTGTGTGTGCCCTTTCTCTCTAACATGGTCTTGTCTTGGCCACAGGAGTTTGAGATTGAGCTGGAGGGCTCCCAGTGCTTACGGATCCTCTGCTATGAGAAGTGCTACGACAAGACCAAGCTCAACAAGGACGACAACGAGATCGTGGACAAGATCGTGGGCAAGGGCCAGGTTCAGGTAAGGAAAGGAAGGCCGACCGTCATCCCGGTTTGCGCCGTATTTCATCAGCATTGCTTGAGCGGCTCTGAAGTGCTTTTGAGAACCCAGCTTGGCCCGGCCCAGAAAAAGAAGCCCAGAATAGCACCAGCACCACAGATACCACGTCAGCCGGTCCCCCCCCCCCCCCCAGTGACTCAGCGCTATTGTCATCAAAGCTCTGACCTCACCAGCCTCAGGCTGTCGGGTGGACTGGACGCCCCCTCCCTCTCTGTACTGACGCGGAGCGGGCGGTTTTTTAAAGTCTGAGAAAAAAAAACGGTTCACTAAGTTGGCTCTCCTCCCTCGTGTGGGAAAGCACACCATTAAGCATTCACTTTGAAAATGCCTTGTTGTTTGGGGTGGGATTTGGGGTTGGAGCGAGGAGGGAGTGGAATAACGGGGTGGTGGGGGGACGAGGGGGGGGGTTGCAGTAGTGGTGTTGTGAAGACTGGTGAGTCATTAAAACGTGGCTTTCTTCCATCTGTTGTGGTTTCCCATTATAGATGCTCGCACGGCAAGCACTTTCACCTCGTGTTGAATTATAACCGTCCTCAGGTCAGTTAAGTGTAAGTGTAGCCACACACACACACTCCTCCTAAGAGAGTTAAGTGTAGCCACACACACACACTCCTCCTGAGAGAGTTCCTTCAACAGACTGTGAATACAAGCTTTGAGTGGGCATTCCATCATTTAATGGCACCGAGGGACGTTTAGGGATGTTTAAGTCTTTTTAACCGCTCCAACGTTCCAACACCCGCACAATACATTTTGCTCTCACAAATTATCTCTGAAATATCACTCCAAAGCTCTCACTCCCCTCTCCTCCAAAACTAGGGCAGGATGGAGAAAAAACAGTGAATTCCAATCATGGGAAAAAAAATGTAGCGTGTGTGTGTGTGTGTGTGTGTGTGTGTGTGTGTACTCCCTCTTTCCCTGAGGATGAGAAGCAGAAGCGAGCCCGTGGCCCGTTTGTCTTCCCGGTCGTCCTCCCTGGTCCCGGTGTGTTGCCGCAGCGGTGTCACCGGACAGCTCATCTCTCACGCAGCCGTCTGGCCGCAACAGAGACGGTGGGCGTCAGACGGTAGCCAGGCGTGCGTGGAGTCGCGCTGGAGACTAGAGACCAGGCATGCACTAAATAAGACACCAGGGGAGGGACTGGGCTATCTCTCACTGAAAAGTAGAGCAGCGCATGAGAGTGCTGAGTGAGCGTGTGTGGTGTGTGTGTGGTGTGTGTGTGTGTGTGTGTGTGTGTGTGTGTGTGGGTCTGTATGTGTCTGTGTGCACGCCTCTGCGTGTGTGCCAGTGTGTGTGTGTGTGTGTGTGTGTCTGTGTCTGTGTCTGTGTGTCTGTATGTGTCTGTGTGCACGCCTCTGCGTGTGTGCCAGTGTGTGTGTATGTGTGTGTCTCTGCGTGTATGTGTGTGCCTGTGCGTGTGTGTGTGTGTGAGAGTGGGTGAGTGGGTGTGTGTGTGTGTGTGCGTGTGCCAGAATGTGTGGCACCGGAGTGTGTAGGGATTTGCGCCAACTCTTTGGTGCATTGTGAAATGGGCCGTGGGCTCTGGGGCGGTGTTTGTGTGTGTCTAAACATGGTGTGTGTGTGTGTGTGTGTGTGTGTGTGTGTGTGTGTGTGTGTGTGTGCCTAAACATGGCATGAATGCCAGTCTGTCCCAGCAACAAGCAGCACTGCTGCTGCACATATCTGCTGCATCACAGCCAAAGAGACCCAGGACTGTTCCCTGGAAAACAGAAAAGCAAACCTTTTCCCCTCCTTTCCTAAACACTACCGCTATCACATTACAGGAGCCCGTGTGATTGTTTATTAAAACTTTATTAAATGTTTTGCTTAGCTCAACTAAGTGCTTAATGATTTCCTTCCCACTTTGGACGGGAGCTGCTTTCGTTGGTCCGTCGGCTTCCAAAATTCTCAGGCTTCTCATAGCAAGAGGTTGTTTTTTGAGCGGCTGAATTTGTCTCGGTGCGTTGCTAAGGGCCGTTCTGTTTTTTCCCCCCGTCGTCTCACGTGAAGGTCCTCTCTCTCTCTCTCTCTCTCTCTCTCTCTCTCTCTCTCTCTCTCTCTCTCTCTCTCTCTCTCTCTCTCTCTCTCTCTCGAGGGAGACGCTTGCTCAACAACGTCCACGCGTCATCCCCGAGACATTCCGGCCTCGCTGCTCAGACAGCTGAAGCCATGACACGCAGCCAGACTATGCCTCTGTCCGATACGGGCCAAGAGAATAGGCCAGCTATTCACACACACATTCCCATCTCATCAGCCCCAGAGTGCCGTGCGATGTGAGCATCCCTCGGACGGAGCAGCACAACAACATCCTCTCAGCTGCCCTGGCCCCCAAAACCTGCCGCCACCGCCCTGTGTTTGTGTGTGCCGCTACTGTTCTGTAATGGTGTCCCTCTGCCAGCGAGTGCTCCCTCCCTCTCTCTCTCCCTCTCTCTCTCACCCCGAAGCCCTGATGCTCACTCTCTCTCTCTTTCTCTCCCCCTCTCTCTACCCTCTTTCTCTCTCCCCCCAACCTCTCTCTCACTCTCTTTCTCTCTCTAATCTCTCTCTCCCTCTCTCTCTCTAACCTCTCTCCCTCTTTCTATCTATCTCTACCTCTCTATCTCTCTCTCTCCTCTTTCACACTCACTTTCTCGATCTCTCCATCTCTCTCTTTGTCCTTCTCTCTCCCTCTTTGTCCTTTTGTCTGGGCAGCCGTCACTCGTGGCTGTGAAACTGTTGTGAGGTGCGGAGCTGCCAGTGTCGTAGCAGCTGTGTTTTTCTCAGCTCTTGAGCCGTGAGCACATGAGACAAATGTAGGAGAGATCAGGGGCCTCTATCACGGGGTCAATTGAAAGCGTCCCCCGATATGTAGCCTGGCACCTGTCGAACATGCAGCTGGAGGTCCACCCCTAACGTCTTATCAGCTCGTCTCTGAGCTAACAACCTCGTAATGACGCAGCTGCTACACTGCGCTGAATATGGGGGTGTCTGTGGTGTGTGTGTGTGTGTGTTTGTGTGTGTGTGTGTGTGTGTGTGTGTGTGTGTGCGCGCGCGCAGATAATCCAGGCAAAGAAGGGTTATTATGTAAGTGAACTCAGGCTTCCAGAGAGCTATTTGCACACGCCTCTCTGTTTGTTTCTGTCTCTTGGCCGGCATCTGTTTTTTCTGTTCGTGAGACAGAGGGAGATAGAGACAGAATGAGAGAGAGAGAGAGAGAGAGAGAGAGAGAGAGACAAGACAACACAACAGGGACTGAGAGCATGTACGTGCTGTCACGACCACAGCCATCTCTCCTAGGATGCTGCTATAAGCTGCCTTGGAGCCTGGGAGCGGAGGAGAGCATGTAAACTGCCTCCCAGACAGTACAGTATACAACACTGTCACTCTCACAGCAGGGGGGGGCATGCTACACCAGGATTGATATGAGAGTGGAAAGGCAGAGTGGAATTACGTGTACAGGCCCCAGTCTGAAGATGGTGGGAATTCAACGAGCGACTGAGAGTGTGGTTATGTGAACAGAGAGAGACCGTGTGTGTGTGTGTGTGTGTGTGTGTGTTTGTGTGTGAGAAAGAGAGAGGAGTTTCGTAAGAGGACAGATGTTGCCTGAGTGGAGAACAGGTGGAAGAGAGAGATAGAGACGGAGAGCGAGAGAGAACGAGGGAGAGAGAGTGAGCGTCAGCGCTTCGTGAACGAGAAAAGAGTGAGTGAGAGGACTTTGTAGCGTCCTTGATGTGTATCCTTCCTAGTGCTCGTAATTGGATCCTTCAGTGTCTTGCTGTGTGCGAGTTAAGCCTCACAGCTATAAACACAAGGCGTCCACAGGGCATATCTGATTCCAAGCACATAGTGACAGAGCTGACATTGTGCCACCACGGAGAAATGCTGGCCAAATGTCCACTTGTGAGACTATTATGTTGTCAAAACACTCACTGTTACTCTTACGACAGCCCATATAAATATAGGCAAGATCAACACTGTGAGTTTGTTTTTTTCTCCTCACAATCCATAACGTGCCATGTTCTTATTTTGGATAACCGTCAAAGTGTGAATTGAAGTGGGGTTTGTGCCGAGCACCTCACCGATAAAGGTATCTGAAGCCCACCTTCACCCGTGGCCAGCCCCATATCTCCGGGCCATGCCAGGCTGCACGCCGCGTAGAACAGACGTTTTCCTTGGAGCGCCTCTGTTGTGGTTTGCTCGTCAGGCTTCCTTTGGAACAAGCCAAAATGTTTTGCTTCGCTCCCCGGAGAGAAGGCCTGATTTATTTAAGAGGACGCTGGCTCCAAAATATAAAAAGCCCTTAAATGGTCACATTGGACCCGAAACTCTGGGTTTTTAGCGTTGCCTTCAACCCATTTGGCTCCGAGATAGGAAAGTTGGTAACAGTGCCGTCCATTTATAAAATACAGATCTATTTTATGTGTAGGCATGTTTATAAACATGTTAATGTCACAGTGTTGTACAGTATGTAATGTGACCAACGTGATTGCATTAGTTATATAATCTGGGTTGTGCAGAGGAGACATGAAACAGAAGGAGGGCTTTTGTACGCAACAATCGTTCATCAAACAGAGACATTGAATCAGCAGCTACCCCTCAGGTACAGTAAGTCCATCAGTAGACGCTTGTCCAAGCTGTCCATCAGCCGTCGCATGTATTGTAGACAGCCACTGTGCAGTAGCGTTTCACCCGTATCCTCTCAGATTGAGCCTGCGCATGGCTGTGATGGACCGCTCTGCCTCGGGCCATTCATTACGGCTCTTTTACGCAGGTCACCCCCGCAGGAGTTGACCTCTGACCTCTTGGTCTCTACAGTAATCTGCCATTAAACAGCGACAAGGTCGAGGCCATTTCTCTCCCGGCCGCGCGGAGATGGACTCACAGAGCCACCTGTGGGCGTGTGTGTGCAGACGACCAATCAATTCTGTGCTGGTCCGGCTGTGTTTAAGCGCCA